>NC_091952.1:147736418-148336418 GCF_031021105.1 Erythrolamprus reginae | reverse complement strand
ATTAGTATAAAAACAGTCATAATCATATGCATACACACCATTCATACAGTTTGGCCATGAAGATGTACAATTCATGGCCCCCAGGCTTGCCAGCAAAGCCACGTCTTCATGGCCTTATGGAAGGCCAGTAGGGTGGGAGCAGTACAGACTTCGGGGGGTAGTTGGTTCCATAGAGCCAGGGCAGCCACAAAGAAGGCCCTCCCCCCACAGTCCCACCAACCAGCATTGTTTAGTCAACAGGACCTGGAGGAGGCCAACTCTGTGTGCTCTTATACCTCTGGGAGATATGTGGCAGGAGGCGATCCCATAGACAGTCTGGCCCTGAGCCATATAGGGCTTTATAAAAATCTTAAAATCCTTAGAACTGTTGTGATTCAGCCTGAGGTTCCTCAGGGAACGGCTGGAACTCTGCGGGCTCCATGCTCAGAGGGGGAGGACGAAGAACAGGAGGAGGAGGAGGACCAGGCAGACGGGGAAGAGGAATGTCAGGACGAGGAGGAGGGAGAACAGCCTGAGACCCCCGGGGGGGGGAGCTCTCTCCAGCAAGTAGCCTGGAGTCATTAGATGAGAACGCACAAGCCATCATAGATATGAGGCAGAGAAGGGCAGCACAACAAAGGGGACAATTAGCCAGGTATTTCCATCCCTAATAGGCAACAGCTGGGTTTGGGTGTGGTTCTCCTCAGAAAGGTTGAAAAGGCAGGCCCACCCTTCCTGTATTGTGGAGAGTTATCTTTTGGGAGTCCTGTGACCTTGCTTCGATCCTTGGCATCTCTGATTCTGGCTTGTGGCCTCGAAGGCTGAAAACTTGGGGGAGGCGTGGGTTTTATTATCTACAGTGGTGTGTGTGCCAGCAAGAAGCCTGTTCTATTGTCTGGCCATCGTGACTCTTCTGTGAAGCTTCGTAGCATTCCAGTTTGTAAGAACAGTTTTTGTTATCTGTGTTTGTTTTCAAAGATATAAAATGACTTTGCTTTTTACCAGCGTATCTGGCTACTCTTTTTAGTTGGGGTTGATGTCTGGGGGAACCCAGACAGAACAAGAACCTGCTGCTATTCAGCTGGAATCTGCCTTCTGAGTAACTGAAGGCCATTAGCCCATGTCCAGGACCTGGGCAATGAAAAAACAGGTACAGTATTTCTATTCTTCCATATGTTCCCTCTTCCAGACTTCAAAAAGTGTATCATAAATCTTCATTTAAACATTCTCTCAAGAATGCACAATCTTGGTTGCTTTAATTCCTCCTTGAAATATTTAGCTGCTAGGTAGATTTCTTATTATTTCTCTTTCATCAACTTTAGTCTCCCTTTTAAAAAAAAGGTACCTAGTGTTAAATATAATATTTAAGGCATGATCTGATTGGAGCAAAATATACATGAATGATTGATTACTTCACATGATTTGGAAGCTATTCTGTTGATGCAATGTCAAACTGCCTTTGCTTTTTGAACAACTGATGTACATTCACCTTGCCATAAATTTCAATTCCAATATCCTTGTCCATGCATGCTATTAACAAACCAGATACAACAGCTCCCCATACAGAGTTGTAAGTTTCTTTTTGTTTTTTCCCCTAAGTAAATAATTTTGCACTTCTGTGATGCCTGTGTAGAATTAACTTATCTGTAGTTTCCATGGATTAAGCTAGTGGGAATATAAATTTTTCTTCAGTCATTCAGAAGTTCTCAAAACCAACAAATAGAAGTTGAACCAGTCCATTAGCACATCTATAGCCTAGGGTGCTATCCGCCTGTCTCTAGCTTTCAGCTCATTCAATATGGACCTCCCTAGACACACCCATGTCTCACCATCACTCCGTGAAGTTCTTTACTTCTGTGCATGTGTGGAAGCCAAAAACCTTGCTGGAACCTAGGCGCACCTACGTTCTCCATGGACGATTTTGCTATCTGCACGGGCGCAACAGCATAACTCTGCTGAAACTCATGGGCCCTCCAGAGCCGCGGAGGTGAGTCCAATTAGGTGTTCCGGCTAGTAGCCCACCATGATTATGACCTATAAAGCCCTACATGGCTTAGGACCAGATTACTTATCCACATACTGCCTCATGTATCCCAGTGACTGGTTAGAGTCCACAGAGTGGGCCTTCTCTGGATCCCGTCAGCTAAGCAATGCTGCCTGGTGGAACCCAGGGGAAAGGCCTTCTCTGTGGCAGCTTCAACTCTTTGGAATCAGCTCCCAGAGATTAGTGCTGCCCCTACCTCCTGGCTTTTCGTAAGGCCTTAAAAACACATTTCTGCTGGCAGGGTTGGGGCTTGTCGACGCTATGAATGATTGATTGTGAATGAGTGTTAGTCTAATGCTGTAGTATGGTGGGAGGGTGAGATCTGATTTTACTTTTTAAAAAGATTTATATTGGGTTTCTCCGATGTTGTATTATATTGATTTTATTATGTAAGCTGCCCTGAGTCCACTAGAGAAGGGTGGCCTAGAAATACAAACAAACAAACAAACAAACAAACAAACATCAATATATGTGTTAGGCACAAAGTCAGTTGGTTATTTATTATTGTTGTTGTTGTTGTTGTTGTTGTTATTGTTATTATTATTATTATTATTATTATTTATTAGATTTGTATGCCGCCCCTCTCTGCAGACTTGGGGCAGCTCACAGCAGCTACTTTCTCCCAGACCCATGAAGGAGGCAAAGGCTAACCATTCTGAAATACATTGCCAAAGCTATAGCAATGAAAATTCAACATAATTGAATAGAGAAAAAAGTTTCTGTCAAACTTAATTTAACATCCTTTAGCATTCTTCACAATTGCCTTATTCTTTTCTCAAGAAAACAAACTCCAAAACAAACAATAACTGCTGGGTCCAATAGAAGTAATGTAATTCTGCTTTTTCTTTATTATCTCCTTTTGTAATCTTCACTGAGCAGCTGGTGTATTGTTTCTTTTTTCCTTTTGTTATTCTGAACTAACTGAATTGTCCCTTTTTTGATTCTTTAGCATCAGTTAGCATCTCCACTCATTCTTTTATCTTTCTTGAAACCAGCTCTATAAATGGCTGTATGTATACATTTTGGTGACCTTCTACCTCCTTACAATCTCCTTTTATAGCATCTTTCCTTTCTGAGAGTTCTTTTCCCAAAGTTTTTCTTGCCATGGAATGCTTATTATTGTTCTGATTTTATTTAAATCCACTCTCTGGAGTTCCTTTATACATCTCCAGTGACATTCTGTTCTTGTTTCCCTTAAAATCAAGCATTGCAATATTACACAATCGTTTTCCACAATATTCTTCCTACTTTGTCAATTATGTCTTTCTTATTGATTAGACTCAAGTGAAGGACAGCATCGTCTTCTTGCTAGCCTAGAGAAACCTGTCAGCATGACAAGTCAATAATCCTGGCAATAGCCATGTATGCCAGAATTGGTCTGTTAATAGATGTGAATAAATCCAAAGCCTCTATTACTAATGTTTGCCACATTGAAAGATCTGCAATAGTGTCTGGGCAGCCTCAGAAGATGTGCAGCTTTTACCTTGATTGACTTTTATACAATGGGCACCAATATTGTATTCTCAATCCTAAAACAGTTTGAACAAAAGCAGGAGGAATGATGAATTAAAAAATGGTGGGCAAAGGAATCCTGGATTCAATTCCAGGGAAGTTACTGCTAGTACTGAATGGACGGTTTGTTTGGTTGATTGACTGTATCTAGTATACATGCCTATAAAAATGTGCATTCATGCACACATACCTGGTTATTATAATAACTATCCTACCTAGTTGCTCACTTTTAGTTACAACAATTGATAACAGATCAGATAAAAGTATAAAATTATTATCTATGTACCTCAACTAGGCAAAAGGAAACTTCTCTAAAATGCCAAGAAACTGCCTCATTAACGGTGTGTTAAAATTCATCTCATTACTCACAGTAGATAATAAATTGTAAACAAAACAGATGTTCTAATTTTTTAAAACCATTATGTTCTGCGTCTGCTACACGAGGGGAAGAGCTGTCTAGGGTGCACATAAGGTGCTCCTTGAGATATGAAACATTTCTTCTCTCGTACAGCTGGATCAGACTCCCATCTATTCTCTTAAAAGATATTTTATGAACCTAGTTAATAGCAATTTATATAAATATACATGTAGAATATAAACACATACAATGCATATGGAGAGAATAAATAACAGTTAACTGTGCATTAAATACATCAAATATGCTTCTTAATATTATAATAAAGTATAAGAACAATATCTGAGGGTACAGGATTGACACCAATCAAATTTTAATACTTGTGAAAGTTATTTGTGAAAAGCCCTAGTCATACTCCATACACATCTTCTATTGTTCTGTAAGCAGACTGAATGCACAGAAGACTTGTGAATGCTTTCTTCCTCTTTTAAATTCTTGGGAATGCTTATTAGTAAAGATCTCACCTGGAAAAACAATATATCCCTGGTGGTTAGTAAACCTCAACAGAGACTTCATTTCCTTAGAGTCCTGCAGAAAAATCAGATGGAACAATGGCTGATGGCCACTTTCTATTGGTCTATGATAGAAAGCATCCTTACATTACTGTATAACAGAATGATGATGATGATGATGATGATGATGATGATAATAATAATAATAATAATAATAATAATAATAATAATTTATTAGATTTGTATGCTGCCCCTCTCTGAAGACTCAGGGTAGCTCACAACAACATAAACAGTGTACAAATCCAATTTTTAAAAAGTACAATTTAAAACCCTTATAATAAAATAATCACACAATCCAATCAAATTATACACCAACCTTGACAATTGGGGGGGGGCAATTTCCCCATAAGATGAATTTTTAATGACTTACAAAAGGCGAGGAGGATGAGGGCAGTCCTGATCTCTGGGGGGAGTTGGTTCCAGAGGGCCGGGGACACCACAGAGAAGGCTCTTCCCATCGGTCCCACCAGATGACATTTAGTCAACGGGACCTGGAGAAGGTCAACTCTGTGGGATCTAATCGGCCACTGGGATTTGTGCGGCCGATTAGTGCTGTTTTAATTGTTGCAGGCAGGAAGGCATTAGAGAGAGTGATTAATTCTGCACAAGAAATCATCTTGACCAAGGAAAAACTATAGATGCCATTTATATTGACTTCTGCAAAGCTTTTGATTCAGTGGTCCACGACAAACTACTTCTAAAACACAAATCGTATGGCATCTCAGGATCCCTCCACAGCTGGATAACTGTATTCCTATCAAACAGGCAACAAGTGGTCAAAATAGGAAGCTCCATATCCACACCCATCCCTGTTAAATGAAGAGTGTAGGTCCCAGTACACTACCTTGGGGTGTCCCCCAAGGTAGTGTACTGGGACCTACACTCTTCATTCTCTACATCAATGACCTTTGCGATTACATCACAAGCAACTGTGTTCTTTTTGCAGATGATGTAAAACTCTTCAACACCACTGAAAACACAACTACTCTACAAAAAGACCTAGACTCGGTTTCTGACTGGTCCAACACTTGGCAACTCCAAATCTCAACCAGTAAATGCTCTGTCCTACACATCAGCAAAAAGAATCAGAACTTCAAATATAAACTGAATAAACAAATTATCACAGATAATCCCCACTCGGTCAAGGACCTTGGAATACTAATAACTAAAGATCTAAGTGCCAAAGCCCACTGCAAGAACATCGGCAAGAAGGCCTCAAGAGTTGTTAATCTACTTAGCTTCTGCTCTGGAAATCTCACACTACTTACCAGAGCTTACAAAACTTTCACCAGATCCATCCTAGAATACAGCTCATCTGTTTGGAACCCATGTCACATTTCTGACATTAACACCCTCAAAAATGTCCAAAGACCAGAAGAGCCCTTCACTCCTCTACCCGAAACAGAATTCCCTACGAAACTAGACTTACAATCCTGGGTCTTGAAAGCTTAGAACTACGATGCCTTAAACATGATCTAAGTATTGCCCACAAGATTATATGCTGCAATGTCCTGCCTATCAAAGACTACTTCAGCTTCAACCACAACAACACAAGAACACACAACATATTCAAGCTTAATATTAACCGCTCCAAACTTGACTGTAAAAAATATGACTTTAGTAATTGAGTTGTTGAAGCGTGGAACTTTTTACCGGACTCCATAGTATCATCCTCTAACCCCCAACATTTTACCCTTAGATTATCCACGGTTGACCTCTCCAGATTCCTAAGAGGTCAGTAAGGGGCGTCCATAAGTGCACTAGAGTGCCTTCCATCCCCTGTCCTATAGTCTCTCCTATATCTCGTATTTCTTCTATACTATATCCTCTATAACATTCATTGTGCATTATTGTGTATTGGACAAAATAAATAAATAAAATAAATAAATAAATAAACCATTGGTTGGTCCCTAACCCCACTGGATAACATCATCAGGTCTCGTTGCTTCAGCAGAGTAGAAAAGATACTTAGGGACAACTCACATTCTGGTCAATATCTTTTCTCACTTTTACCATTGGACAGAAGACACAGAAGTATAGCCAGCAAGACAAACAGGTTTTAAAACAGTTTTTCTCCATGGACTGTCAGACTTCTAAACACTTCTAAAAATACTTGTATAAGGACCATTTTCTATATTATTCATGTTGTTTTGTATTTTGTTATGGGTTGCACCAGTAGAGGCTAAATCAATTTCTTTGTATATATGTACAATGACAATAAAGGTTGTTGTTGTTATATTAATAATTTGTATGTAAATTGAAAATCTGCAGCAGTTTTTCCTTGACCCCTACCTGTCCTGAAATGTTTGAAGAAATGACATCACTATATTGCTGTTGTGATTCAGCCTGAGGCTCCTCAGGGACCGGCTAGATCTCTGCCGGATCCATGCCCAGAGGAGGAGGACAGTGAACAGGAGGGGGAGGACCAGGCAGATGGGGGAGAGGAACGTCAGGAAGAGGAGGAGGGAGAGCAGCCTGAGACCCCCCCGGGATTCATTGGATGAAGACGCACAGGCTATAATAGACATGAGGCAGCGACGAGCAGCTCAAAGACGGGGCCAATTAGAAAGATATTTCCATCCCTGAATTGGCAACAGCTGGGTTTGGGTGTGGTTCTCCTCAGCAGGGTTGAAAAGGCAGGCCCGCCCTTACAGTCTTGTGGAGAGTTATCAATTGGGAGTCCTGTGACTTTGCTTCGATCCTCGGCGTCTCTGATCTTGGCTTGTGGCCTAGAAGTCTGGAAGACTTGGGGGAGGCGTGGGTTTTATTATCTCCAGCGTTGTTTTTGCCAGCAAGAATCCTGTTTTATTGCCTGGCCTTCGTGAAACCTCTATGAAGCTTCATAGTGTTCCTGTCTGTAAGAACAGTTTTTGTTACCTGTGTTTGCTTTGAATTATATAAACTGCCTTTGCTTTTTACCAGTGTGTCTGACTACTCTTTTTGGTTGGTGTTGGCGTCTGGAGGGACCCAGACAGAACAATTGCATATCACTAAGATCATGGTACTGAAAGTACTACAGGAGCAGAGGAAACTCATAAAGGCCTCACAAAACTTGCATTTTCTTTAACATAGAAGCAAGAAGAGATACAGAGATAGAGCTATCAGTAACTACCATATTGCTTTTACATGCCTGGCCTACTGAAATCTAATAATCCAAATATCACTTGTGAGCAATGCAACTAAATATATGCTTGTTCTCAAATCTAGAAGCAAACTTAGTTTTCTGACTTGCAAGATGAGCTAGAATTGCAATTCAGTTTCTTCTGTATCAGTCCAGCAGAAGTCTCCAAAACATTTGCTTTTAAGTGTCCTATTATAAAATGAAAAAAGCAAGCCTATGCTATTTAAAACAAGGTTCTGGAGCATCACATGCTTAGCAAGGAAGAAAATATTTAATGACTTTACCATCCCATCTTAATTGCAAAAATGGGGGTATGAGAATGTTTTTGAAAAGCCTGCATTTATTCAGACTTTCAGGCAAAGCCATGAGAAGCTTTGCTGGAGAGACGGAGTAACGACACGGACACAAGAGCTGGATTTAAATTGGGTCATTTTTATTAACATAAATTTGCATAATTTATTCAATACTTTGCATAAATTAGCATAATCAACTATGACCCGGAACTGGACCTGCAGGGTCAAACAACTACTTCCGGGGCGGAAATGACGTTATGCCAAAAACATTCCTGGGCAACTCATGGGCGTATCTCGATGCAAGTCCAGGTGAGGGCCAGGCAGTCACCTGCGACCCTGCCATGCTGTGCATGAGGGGGGTCCCACCGGCTAACCGGAATCCGGTAATTAAAGGTGCAGGACCCAAAGACAGGTTCCCCCCAGCTGCTCAGGCAGAAACTCCCTCCATGAGCTTGCGGAGAACCTGTCAATCATCCCCAAAGATGCCCAAGGGAGAACGCGCGGTTGCTAAACCACCCCAGTTTTCCGCCCCTAACCTGCCTACCCAAATGACCAAAGGTAAGCCAATTAACCTAATAAATGCAAGCACCCCCTAACCGCACATCCATCACCTCAGTGTGGAATGGGCGAAAAAACAGCTCCGCTAAGAGGCGGAACTGCAAAAAATTCCCATTCGGCCCCCTAAGGGCGACCCCTAAGCACACTGCGAAATAGTGGAGGGCGGGTGGGTGTCTGCTCAGGTCTACAGTCCGGGCGAAAAGGGAGAGCCCCGGGCCTGCTCGCCCTTATATAGGGCGAGCAGGCCCCGCCCGGACCAATCAGGAGCCTGGCCAATCAGGCCCTGATCTCCCGAGCGAAGTCTCGCATCGCGAGACTTCGCCCGGGATCCAAGATGGCGGCCGCCATGAGGGACCATGTCTCCCGGTCCCTCCAACAAAGCCTGCCTGCCGGGTAAGTCCGGCGCTGCCCTTGCTGGAGAGACGGAGTAATGACACGGACACAAGAGCTGGATTTAAATTGGGTCATTTTTATTAACATAAATTTGCATAATTTATTCAATACTTTGCATAAATTAGCATAATCAACTATGACCCGGAACTGGACCTGCAGGGTCAAACAACTACTTCCGGGGCGGAAATGACGTTATGCCAAAAACATTCCTGGGCAACTCATGGGCGTATCTCGATGCAAGTCCAGGTGAGGGCCAGGCCGTCACCTGCGACCCTGCCATGCTGTGCATGAGGGGGGTCCCACCGGCTAACCGGAATCCGGTAATTAAAGGTGCAGGACCCAAAGACAGGTTCCCCCCAGCTGCTCAGGCAGAAACTCCCTCCATGAGCTTGCGGAGAACCTGTCAATCATCCCCAAAGATGCCCAAGGGAGAACGCGCGGTTGCTAAACCACCCCAGTTTTCCGCCCCTAACCTGCCACAGGAGTGGGGGTCAGATCTCTATCTTGGCCCCCCGACTCCCCCCTCTAGCTGCGCCAGCTCACGCAGAGACCGCTGCAGGTCCTGTAAGAAAATGGCGTTCCCCCGCTCAGACAGGTGAACGCCATCATCCCGGTAAAGCCATGGCCGGTCTATTGTGATAAGGGGATGGGGCACTACCACTCCACCCAATTCCCTAACTGTTTTACCCATAGCCCTATTCACCCGTCGCCTAGCCCGGTGAATGGCCCTAAGGGAAGAGGCGTCCCTCCACACAAGCCTAGGTAATATTTCTGACCACACCACTTGCGTGGTGGGCCATACCTCACGAAGCCTTCGCAGGTCTTCGCGTGCCTGGATGATCAGCACCAGGCCTCCCAGTATGCACAGGTCATTGCCACCTAAGTGCAATACCAGCCACCTGGGTGCGGCCACAGGACGCTGCCCACCCAGACCCCCTTGGGCATGACTCCAGGAGCCGCCCCCCATATTGCCGGGCGCAGCCCCAGAATGCTGACCGCCCAGCAACGTCGGTAGGAGACCCTCCCACCGCATACCTCTCCGGCCCATCCAGGTAACCTTGACCCACTGCCCCAGGGACAGATGGGTCCCGATGGCGCTCCTGGCTGCCGCGCGGCCGGCCCAGAAAATCATGCTGTGGCCACACAGCAGCGCCGTCGGTTTCGTGTTAGCCTGGGGACCTGCAAGAGGACACACACAGAGAGAGGTTACCTAGCCTAAGCCCTGCCTAGGATCCTCAGCGGGCCTAACATAACCCAAATATGCCGCTGACCGCCAGCGGCCGATCTCCCGAATCCGATGGGCCGGGAAACCAGAAATTGCCGCGCTAGTGGCGGCGCCGATACGGAACGAATGTGTTCCGTAACCGGAGGGATCCATGCCCACCTGGGCCATCGCCCTGGATACCAGCGCCCAAAATTGGAAACGGGTCAGAGGGGTGCCGTCCCAATGCCTAAACAGGTACCCCTGCCCCGACCCCCGCAGACCACAATAAAGCTGTAGGGCGGCCACCGGACACACTGACTAGTCGGTGGCCGCACTAAGTTGGATGGTAACCCCTCTGCGCAGCTGATCCGTCTTAGACCGCCTCACTACAAGGGACACCCCCCCTTGTCTAAAGGCCAGATCAGCATACTGGAAGGCTCGGAGCGAAGTGTCAGCCTGAGATGAAGCCATGGCCTCGCTGACCCGAAGGGCCCCAAAAAACATGACACAAGCCGCTGCCCTGAAAAGACGGGCCTCGTACAATGAGGAACACAGACTGCCAAAAACCACGTTGATTAAAGACAGCTGCTCCACCGTCAGAGCCTGACGAGTGTCACCAGGGGCCCCCGCTTGCTCCCTAAGCCAGCCTTCCAGCATCTTCCGGATGCGAAAGTCACCCGAAAGATCTGCAAACCCCCCCGCCTTGGACAGAAAGGCGAGGCCGGCTAACCGGGACCGGATCGTCCTAACTGACAGGCCACGCTGCCTAAGCTGGACGCAAAACTCGGCCAAGTGCTCTACAGGGACAGGCCAACTAAGCTGGTAACCCCTGCCCTGCCTGAACTCCCCAAACTCCTTACCTGCACGCTGGTATGCCCTGAGGGTGCCGGGCGCTACAGACAAGGAGATTGCCCGGGATGCCTCGTCTCTCCACCACTCTGGATCCCCCCCAGACTCCAGAGGTGGCTGGGGAACGCTTCTGGCAACTCTCGGGCCCACGGGGCCAGGGTCCGAAACCTGGACAACTGACCACGGGACAAGGCATCAGCAACCCCGTTATCCAACCTGGGGACATGCTTAGCCAAAAACAATGCGTTTAGAGACAAGGACCTGTGCACGAAATGGCGGACAAGCCGCATGACCCTGTCGCTCTTTGAGGACAGGGCATTCACAACATGGACAACCGCTAGGTTGTCACACCAAAAGTGCACGGTCTTGTCCCTAAACTGCTCCCCCCAAAGCTCTAAGGCCACTATCAAGGGGAAGAGATCCAAGAACGTCAGGTCCTTAACCAATGAAGAGGCGCTCCATTCCGGAGGCCATTCCGACCAGCACCACTGGTCACCTAACACTACCCCGAAACCACAAGTCCCTGCAGCGTCAGAGCAGAGCTGCAACTCAGCTTCCAAAAGAAGCTCGTGCCTCCAGAAAGACAAACCATTAAACCTGACCAAGAAATCCCGCCACACGCCGAGGTCAGCCCTGACCCCAGCGCAGAGGCGGGTACGATGATGGGGCAAACGGAGCCCCTTCATCGCATCATACAACCTCCTGGAAAAAGCCCTACCAGGAACAACTACCCGACAGGCAAAATTAAGAATGCCTGCCAATTCCTGAAGCTGCCGTAGGGTCACCTTCCGGCAGCCCAGCACCTCATCAAGCTTCCTCTTAATCTTGACCAACTTCTCTAGGGGCAATCTGGAAGATTGCTCCTCTGAGTCCAATTCAATACCCAGAAAGGTAATCCTGGTGGCGGGGCCTTCGATCTTCTCAGAGGCTAAAGGCACCCCCAATTGAGCACAAAGGGCTTCGAAGTCCCGCATCAGAGCAAAACAGTGCTCCGAATGCGCAGGCCCCGCCAACAGGAAATCATCAAGGTAGTGAACGACCGTACCCAGACCACTTTGCCTCCTGAGCGCCCACTCCAAGAAGGTGCTAAAACTCTCGAAAAGAGAGCACGAGACAGAGCAACCCATGGGTAAAGCTCTGTCCACGTAATAACCCCCCTCGAAATGGAAGCCCAACAGCTCAAAGTCATCTGGGTGTATGGGGAGGAGCCGGAATGCCGACTTAATGTCGCATTTACCCATAAGTGCTCCCACCCCACACGTCCTAACCATCGTCACGGCTGCATCAAAGGATGCATACCGGACTGAACACAGTTCGTCAGGAATGAAATCATTCACTGACTCCCCTTTTGGAAAAGACAAATGGTGAATCAACCTAAATTCACCACTCGCCTTTTTGGGGACCACACCCAAGGGGGATACATGAAGATTCGGGAAGGGCGGTTCCGGGAAGGGCCCAACGACCCTGCCCTCGGCCACCTCCTTCCGAATCTTCTCCCTAACAATGTCTTCATGTCCAACAACTGACCTAAGGTTGTCAGACATGAAGGCCCTCCTAACCCCCATGTAAGGGATCCTAAATCCCTCCGAAAAACCTAGCAAGAGAGCGGCCGCTCTCGAGCGAGGGTGGTAGTCACCCAACCAACCCTCAAGCACCCGTAAATTAATTGGGCTGGGCCCCTTTTCCCCCAGCAGGCGGGGGAGGCTTTGGGAGGCCCGAGCCTTTCTTTTCAGGCCCCTTCTTGGGGCGAGGGCACACGGCTGCGGAATGGTTCCCCCCACAACTCCCGCAGGCGTGACGAAACCTGCAAATGGGGCGAAAACACGCCCCCTTTGCAGCGAACTCGTGACACACCAAAGAGGCCCCTTTTCCAACGGCACCCGCCACGGCCTTGGCCGGCGCGGGCGTCACGGGCTCCTCTTCCATAAAGTGACCGCTATCGGTCCTATCACAGCCCTCCTTCCCTGACATATGCGTGGCCTGGAACCACAGGTCCGGAACCACCATATCCCAAGGCAAGTAGGGGTCATGGGCAATACGCATCCTGAACCCCTTGTCGTAATGCCTCCATATGGTGCCCCCATATTCAAAGTGGGCCCTTGCTATAAGGTCGATGTACTTCAGCAAGGCAGCGGCCCTACCCGGCTGCCTCTGAATTACCACCGATGCAAAGGTCAAAAAGGCATACAGCCAAGAGCTGAAGCACTTTGTGACCTTTGTTTTCTTAACCTTCTCCCCAGGCACCACCTCCTTATCTTGCTTGGGGACCTCCCTGTTAAGAATGGAGAAAAGATCGACATACTCCCCCCGCCATATGGCTTCTTTCACTGACGGGTGGAGATGATACCCTAGAGGCGTTGCGGGCAACCCACAAGGGATGGCCCCAGGCTTGATGCTGGCGAACGGGTCCCACACCGTGGTGGCCCCCGCGCCCAGCACACCAAGCCCCGGTGGATACATAAAAGGGACCGGTGGCATAATGGCCGGTGGAGGAGGGATCCAACCCCCCACCCCCGTCCCGGTTGGGGCAGGTACCCCTGGCGCCCCCACTGGCGGAGCCGGCGGGGACCAGACCTGTCCACAGGTGCCTGCAGCAGTCCCCATAAAGCTGTTGCCACCCCCCAATGTGGGCGGGATGAACCCGGGACCCTGCACGGGAAGGAGCGGTGATGTGCCTACATGTGGTGCAACCTCACCTGCCCCGTAAGGGGTAGAAGCCATCCACGGTGGGCCCATCCTTGTTGGGCCCTGGAACGATGACCACTGCCCCGACTGGGCCATCTGCCCGGTGTGGGCCGTCTCCCCGGTGTGGGCCGTCTGCCCGGTGTGGGCCATCTGCGCGTTGTGGGCCACTTGCCCTTCTGGGGTTGACTCCTCTTCGGGGTCGGTGCCCCATGCTGCGGTGGCAGTCGAGGGAAGCCCCTCCGGGCCTGCACCCGACCGCCACCTCTCCAATTCATCAAGCCGCTCCAAGACCCTGGCCCAGGAGAGAGAAGGGGACAACTCGGGTTGAGGGACCGTGGGTATAAACCCCCCCCCGCCGGGATCCCCCCCGGGGGCCCCTCTGCCGCAGCCCGAGCCCGGGCAGACGGCCTGGCAGCCCTCCTAGGCCGCACCACTGGTTGGGTAGGGAGGGCCTGAGCTTGCCTCCTTTTAGGGGCCATTACTTGAACTTGGTTCTATTGTTAAACAGAAAGGAGAGAGGGCGTGATCAAACCCCCCAAAAGACCCTGCACCCCTTAGGCAAGGCCTGCCTTAGCAGCAGGCCTCAGCAGTGCAGACTTCCCAGGAGGCGAATCCACCCCCCTCCCAACGGGCAGCAAGGCCCCCCACCAGGCCTTTATGCCCAGGCCAAAGGCCCCCCGGTAACCACCGCGAGCCCGCGAGGCCACCAGAAGGCGGCACCCCCCACAACACCCAACCAGGCAATGGGGCTCCAAACCGGAGCGGAGCCCAGCCGATGCTGGCTCCGCTGTGACAAGTAAAAGGCTTTCCGCAGTCCTGCAGGCCACAAAATGGTGCCTCGCACGAGGTCGCCAACAAAATGGCCGCCGCGAGCAGACTAATGAATGTCTGCTCAGGTCTACAGTCCGGGCGAAAAGGGAGAGCCCCGGGCCTGCTCGCCCTTATATAGGGCGAGCAGGCCCCGCCCGGACCAATCAGGAGCCTGGCCAATCAGGCCCTGATCTCCCGAGCGAAGTCTCGCATCGCGAGACTTCGCCCGGGATCCAAGATGGCGGCCGCCATGAGGGACCGTGTCTCCCGGTCCCTCCAGCAAAGCCTGCCTGCCGGGTAAGTCCGGCGCTGCCCTTTGTTGAGAAATTTTACAGTTTTGATGATCAAGAAGTTGATTATACATTAGACACCAGGATTTCCAACCATTTGGCTACAAGAACAAATCCATAAATCAGTAACAAAACAAAAACAAAAAAACCCCAATGAATTCAGAAAGCAAGCCTCTCTTTATCTGATTTCATGTGGAAAAGCTAATTTGCATACCAGATATTGAACAGCCTGAGTATCAAGAACTACCACAACTCATAGAAATGCATGATAGCTGAATGCATCTCATTATGTATAAATGGTGTCCAGAGTTTTAGTTTTCTGCTCTTTGTTATATGGGGGGGGGCATCCTATATAAAGGATTGCACAACAAATTGAAGACAAAATTCCACAGAAGGGAAAAAAGTTCCTGTTTGGCTGACCATATTTGCATTATTAGCCTACTTGTTATTTGAGAGATACATAGTACTTACAATTTGTCTTTTTAATGGAAATATCTGGTTTTACTTTTAAAGCTCAAATTTAGAAAATTGTCATGAAAGCAATTAGAGTCCCCCAGCGAATTGTAACTGGGGTTAGACATAACTCATTCCAGTTTGTATGTAGATCTTGATCACTTTAACAGTGAATCTCCTCTTATCACACTAATATAGTCAGTATAATTTAAGCAACTTCAGGCTTTTCATAATCAGATGGCAAACCTCCACTGATGAGGAAGGAAGGGATCTTCCCCTGCTTCTAGAAACACCCACTGCAAAGCCAGAGCAATGTGGTTCTAAGGTTGTGCTTAGTCATTATCTCATAGAGACCATTTGGGACAACAAGCAGTCCTAAATTACCAGCTCTTTAAAGAGACGCTAATAAGGCACAATCAGAACTGATAACAAAAAGGAAAAAGATCTCTCTTCCAGTTACCATCACTTGAAGGAATTTGGGTGGGTGGATGTTATTATGTACCGATGCACAGAGTATGGATTTGCATAGCTGCCGCTGATTGGCTGATTAAGCATGAGAAATAAACTGATGTCAATGGTTAGCAGGCTTCAGGGAAGACCTTAAAAGTGGCTTCCCTGCAGTCTTCCGGCAGTCTGTATTAGTTCTAGCTTATAGACAATAAAGGTACTGAACTGTTCCTATATCTTGCCTCTTCATTCCCATGTAAATTTAACACTGGCAATGAAGGTGGTTGAAGGACAACAGGACAAAGGCACCTTGTAGCATCTGCATCCATCTTAGAAACAATCACCAACCTGGTCTGGCCAAATCAGAGGATGGCTATTCAAACATCTCCCACTCTAGCATGTCTCATTTCCGCATGTTCATGAGGCAAACAACTTCCAGAATCTACCAGAAAACAGCAAGAGGGCTCTCTTTCTCACTTACTGTGGACCACAAACATACAAAGACACCTCATGGCATCCACAGCTATCCTAGAAGCAAGCACTGACCTGCTCTGACCAAACCAGAGGATGACTATTCAAACATCTCCAGCTCCAGCATTCTTCTATCCCAAGACAGAAGAATGGTGAATGTACATGTCTTGTTTCTGCATGTTCCTGGAAGCAAACAATTTCCAGGATCTACTGGACAACAGGAAGAGGGCTCTCCACCTAGTGTGGGCCACAAACATACAAGATGGCATAGACCCTGGTGACACCAGCAAACATTGAGTCCATTTCTTGGACAACTCTGCAAACTGCACTGAAACAATATTACGTACCCTCAGCTCCTCCGATGGTCAGCAGAAATGAGTTCTATCATCAGCGCCAACATGAAGGCGAATCCATCAACAATTTCAGGGCCAAACTCTGGGAAATTACATCCAAGTGTGAGTTCATAAACCTAGAGGAGATGATGAAGGACAGAATTGTTTTAGGTATGAGGGACCTCAGCCTACAAAAGAAGTTGCTGTTTCTCAGGGGAGCAGGTTTCAAAGGTGTAGTCGACAAAGCAAGAATTCAATTCAATTCAATTTATTGGATTTATATGCCGCCCCTCTCCGAAAACTCGGGGCGGCGAACAACAGTCATGAACAATATACATGAACAATATACAGTAAAAAATCCAATACTAAAAACTAACTTAAAACCCCTAAATGTATAAAACCAACATACGTACAAACATACCATACATACAGTTGTATCAGCCTAGGGGGGGGGGGAAGAAGTCTTAATTCCCCCATGCCTGGCGGCAGAGGTGGGTTTTGAGTAGCTTACGAAAGGCAAGGAGGGTAGGGGCAGTTCTAATCTCTGGGGGGAGTTGGTTCCAGAGGGCCGGGGCCGCCACAGAGAAGGCTCTTCTCCTGGGCCCCGCCAAGTGGCATTGTTTCGTTGACGGGACCCGGAGAAGACCCACTCTGTGGGACCTAACTGGCCGCTGGGATTCGTGCGGCAGAAGGCGGTCCCGGAGATATTCTGGTCCGGTGCCATGAAGAGCCGCTGAATCATCGGATAATTCTGCAGCTGACATCCAGAGTACTAGCAGAATCCATTGCAGACATCAGAAGACCGATTGAATGATCGAGGTCCCAGAGTATAAGGAAGAATCTCTGAAGAGGGGCAGCATACAAATCCAATAAATAAATAAATAAATAAATAAATAAAGAATCAGATGATGATGCATTGCCCCCAACTGGAGCGCTGCCAAGATGCTAATGGGATGGAAGCTGAGATCCCAACTGGGCAGGCTGAATCCCATGTATAAGCCACAATCACCCCCAGAGTCCAGCAAGCCAACCAGAACTTTGATATGGGTGAATTAGTTTTTGCACAAAATTTTGCAGGGGATCCTAAGTAAGTGAAAGCCACTGTAATTGTCATTACAGGTCCCAAATCCTATAAAATTAGACTAGATGATGGCAGCGGATTGGCAAAGACACATAGACCAACTCCAGAGTAGGTTGGGAGAATCTTGGCTCCGTCAACCTGAGACCTCACTGCCACCCAAAGCTGCAGCACCAAGACAGGAGCAACACGAGTGTTTACCCAGACAATCATACAATGCAATGCAAACAAGAAGACCATGACGAGAACCAGGCCCTATCTGCAAGACACCAGGGAGCCCTACTCTCAAGCCCAGAGAGGGAGCATGAACACCTACCTGCAGCCACTGTAATCCAACAAAGTCACCCAGGACCAGAGGACAACAATGACGAGATTTCAGCCACCACACCTGGAGGCTGGTCCCAGATTTTCCCACAACCTGGAGATGGAGCAACAACAGGCATATCTGCTCTAGTCAAAAACTCCCGAGGAACTGAATCCTGCTGGCCTAGTAAGACTATTCAATGCCCTGCTTATGTACGTGACTACGTGACATACATAATTTCCTGATTGGACCTTACAGAGACTAAAAGGTGAGGGGTGTTACGTAGTGATGTAGGAAGTATGGATTTGCATAGCCATTGCTGATTGGCTAATCAGTGGGAGAAATAAACTGCTGTCAGTGGTTAGCAGGCTTCAGGGAAGCCCTTAAAAGCGCTTTCCTTGAAGCCTGCTGGCAATCCATATTAGTTTTAGTTAATAGACAATAAAGGTGTTGAACTGTTCCTACATTTTGCCTCTTCATTCCTGCATGAATGTAACGGGGGAAATTGGACAAATCACTATCCACACAAAGGTGATAACTTATGGATTCTATTTCCTATGGAATATCTCATTCCACTCAATTATTGTATCCAAATGTTACTGATATAGAATTGAAATGAAAGAATAGTCAGACATTTAGGCAAGGTTTTTTTTTAATTATTATTGTTACAGTCATAATTGCTGCAGGACTTAACTTTTTATAATTGCTTTCAAAGTGCAAATATACAAAGCGCTCCATCTGATGACCTTAAGCAGAAAAATTCGATGGAAATAACCAGTACTGTACTCCAAATATAAGCAAAGGGGTGATCAGGAAGTAAGGCAGAATGAATGAACAACTCTCAAACAAAGAACAAACAATTCCAAAATAAATACATTGGACAGAGTGCTAGAGCTAAAGCTCTTTTAACAATCTTAAATAAAAATCCCTTCAAGTTAAACTCAATTTCTGGGGACTATGTTTCTGAAATGGAGCGGATTTTATTTTCTGTTGTTGTGTGTAGTAGAAGTAGTTTGTTATTGATATTTTCCAGGACGGTTTTCATCTTCCAGTTCCAGTCTACAGACTGGGATTTCATAATAATTTCTGTTTTTTCAAGTAGAAGCAGGTCCAATCCTACTGAGCTCTTATCAAGATCAACTGGGGGCTTTCATCTAGTTCAAGCGTCTTAGACTAAGACATTTTATTTCTTTAAAGTTTGTCCAGCTTCCTTCAACTGGACTGTCTTTAGATATGTTGGAATATTCCCATCATTCCAATCAACAAAGTCACTAGGTTAGTGTTTTATGTGATTGCGTACTGAAAACCTATTCTTCTAATACCTTGAACTTGTGTTTTACAAAATATGTATTTTATTTTTATTGCAATTATCTTTTACTGCAATAATTGCTTCTAATCCAGTTTACTTTACCAAAAAATATAAAGTAGCAACATAGTAATAAAATCAATAAGTATCAGCAATAAAACGTATCCAGTTTAGTTAAAAACTACAGTATTTTAAAAAAATAGTAGAAAGCTTGTATTTAAATTCCCAGACAATTCTTCAGAATTTGATTTTGACCAGAAATCAAAATTATATTATAACTCCTATTACAATATGCTTAACATTTGACCATATACAGAGATGGCAGTAGAAAATAATTTAATAAGCTTCAGTGTAATAATTGAAGATTGATCTGATGGACTACATAATTGTTCTCAATTTTACCATTATATCGGATTAGAAGGGTGTTAATAGATCAGGGTTGCAATTCATATAAAAGGGTAGTACAGCAATACACGTGGCATTGTCTGTTTGTTTCATAAAGACAAATCACTCTTGTTCTGCATTTTTTTCCTGTTTTTTTTAAAATTTATTTATTAGATTTGTATGCTGCTCTTCTCCAGACTCGGGACGGCTCACAACAATAATAAAACAGTATACAATAAACAAATATAATATTTAAAAAGTATCTAAAAACCCATTAATTTAAAAATTAATCTAAGTTTATCTAAGTTTAAAGGTGATTAAAATTTGTCTTGTAGCTTCCCCCCCAAAAAAGATACACCACCCTGCTCAAGCAAGAGACATATTCCAGTGATGGCGAATCTTTTTTTCTATGGGTGCTGAAAGCGTGCATGCCCTATTGCGCCCACGCATGCACATGCTTGCCCATACCCATAATTCCACACACACCCATGCATTCCACCCCCATACATGCACACTGACCCCCTATGCTGCCCTGTTCCCTGTGCGTGCGTGCATGACCTCCCTTCCCCTGCTCTCCTGACTTGGTGGGACTGGTAGGGCCATTTTTCACACTCTCCAATGTTGTGGTTAGCTCTGGCCCAGCTCCTGCCCCGAGGAATGTGGATGTGGGGGAGCCATCCACATGCCACAGGCCTGTTTTGCTCCCGGTGGAATCTGCTGATGATGGCTCTTCTGACCAGGAAGACATGAGTGACAGGGAGGAGGAGAGTGTGGCAGACAGCTCAGAAGGAGATCAATTATCTAGCTCCTCCTTGGATTCAGAACAAGACTTAATGATACAGCCACGCATGCGGAGAGCGATGCATAGGCAACAACAACTGAGAGATTATTATCAAAGAAAATGAGGCCACCTGTGGTTGGGTGGGGCTGTGGTAATTAGTGAGGCTGCTATAAAGAGCAGCATGTGGGTTTGGCCATTGTGGAGGATTATCTGATCCTTGTGTTTCGTGACTGCCTTGCTGACTTCGACCTTTGTGTGTTGTTTTTTCCCCGCTTTGAAACTAAAGCAGAGCAAAGTGTGTTTCACTTTGTGAAAGAAGGACTGTGAATTGCATCACAGCTGCAAGCTAAGTATCACAGAACTGATAAGGGACTTGTACAAATTACCAGTTTGTTTGGAGACGAGTGCTCTTTGCTATACAAAAAGAGTGCTTAGTTTATTTGAATTTTCGTTATAAAGAACATTGTTTTGAATTTTCAAACGTGTGTGTTTGAAACGTGTGTGAAATTTGTACCTGAGAATTTTCGGGAGGATTCTACCAGATAGCTCGCCAGAACATCCGGGCTCTAGAGGCTTTCTTGGAGCCTGGGGAGAGCGAAAATGAACTTTCCTGCCCCCTCCAAGTCCAGAAATGCCCTCCCAAAGCCTCCACACAAGCTGTAAATCAGCTGGCTGGTGCACACATGCAGGCTGGAGCTGAGCTAGAGCAACAGATATGGCTCCTTGTGCTACCTGTGCCACACGTGGCATAGGTTCGCCATCACAGCCCTATACCATAATTCCTACCTACTCAAAGCCTATGAAAGAGATGTATGTTTTAAAAAAGAATTTTAGACTAAAGCCACCCCGAGTCTTCGGAGAAGGGTGGCATACAAATCTCATTAATAATAATAATAATAATAATAATAATAATAATAATAATAATAATAATAATAATAATGAAGTGGGTTACAATTTACCTCACTGCTGGTTTGCTTTCTCCTGTGCTGTGTGGGTGCGTCTCATGGACGTGTACACTTCTTGCGCAAACAGATGCGCAGAACAAAAAAACTTAATTTTTTAAAAGAAAAGCCAAAAACAAAATGGCAACACATCTGCAGTGCCAGAAACCTAGCTTCTGCACATGTACAGAAGAAGAAAAAATATTAAAATTAAAAAAAATCAAACAATGTTTTTTAAAAAATGAAAAAAAGATGCTGGCACCCATGGACAGGCATTGACCGATCTGGTTTGGTGACGTCATTATGACATCACCAGTGGGTTGCTATCAGTTCAGATGAACCAGTCTGAATCAGGAGAAACCTACCTCTGGTGCAGACCAATGTCATTTGTCTGAATGAAAACAGAGTTCTGCTGCAGTAGACATGAATAGAATAAAAGAGAACTCATAAAGATGAATATGCTTGCTGGATTTTAGAATGTACATCTTGTGCAAAGTGGCAAAACTATTTGGATTTGATATAATGATTTATGGCTCATAGGGCATCTTTTAATTCTTGCAGAATGATAAAATATAGCTATATAAAATTATCACTTATAAACATGGATGTCTACTTGTTCTCTGTTTATCAATCATGCTATTTAACAGTTTTGTAAAATAAAATAAATACAGAAATATTAAATAACTGACAATGCTAAATCTGCCTTAGTATGCTGTGACATCACGCTGTTGAATTTCACAAAGTGTAGTTTAGCACTGAGTGTTGTATAATCCTTGTGAAAGCACTATGGCACTCTTAAGTCTCTAAAGTAGGTTGTTAATTATTTAACGAACAATTTGGTTTCAGAAAAAAAATATCTATTAATGTGCAACTCCTACACCATGCAATTTACATACACTTTTGTAAATCCTTTGATTCAGTAGTACACGACAAACTACTTCAGAAACTAAAATCTTATGGCATCTCTAGTCCCCTTCATGACTGGATAACTGTATTCTTGTCAAACAGACAACAAATGGTTAAAATAGGCAGTACCCTATCAAATCCTGCACCTGTCATCAGTGGTGTCCCTCAAGGCAGCGTTCTAGGACCAACACTATTTATTCGTTACATAAATGACCTTTGGGATCATATTTTAAGTAACTGTGTTCTCTTTGCTGGCAATGTTAAACTATTCAACACCACCGACAATACTTTTACCCTTCAAAAAGACTTAGACCCTAGACCATCACAATGGTCTGATAACTGGCAACTTCAAATCTCAACTAATAAATGCTCTGTCTTACACATTGGCATAAAAGAATCAGAATACAAAATACAAACTTAGAGGCACAACCTTGTAGACGACTCTCACTCTGTTAAGGAGCTTGGAGTACTCATATCTAATGACCAAAGTGCCAAAGCCCATTGTAACAACATTGCCAAAAAGGCGCTAAGAGTTATTAACCTAATCTTGCATAGCTACTTCTCTGGCAATATTTAACTGCTAACCAGAAGATACAAAACATTTCCCACACCATATATATACTGCTCAAAAAAAATAAAGGGAACACTCAAATAACACATCCTAGATCTGAATGAATGAAATATTCTCATTGAATACTTGGAGTTATATTCTGTTGTTTAAGTGTTCCCTTTATTGTTTTGAGCAGTATATATTTCTTTACGTTAAGTACTATATAAAATAATAACACAGTTAGAAATCAAGTATATTCAAGAGGGTTCCAGAGATTATTGTAGATTAATTAAAAGAAAATTGGCATTTTTTGTGGTTATGTTTGATTATGACATATGGAAGTTATACTGGCTATAGATAAACCTACAGGCCAATTTTTTATTTTTTTATTTAACTTCTAATTTACACAATGTTCAGAGTGTGTTTTTTAAAATGTAAATGTAACTCCACTGGACTCCAACTGGGGAAAAATACAAAGTCATGTTTTCTTTTCCTTTCTTTTTTTAAAAAGGGAAAATTCATAATAGTGAAATATCCATTAACCATAATATTATAACTTCAACAACGCTGATCTTTAAAATAAATGTTTGTGGAATAAATCACATTGCCTCACAAATACTAGTCTTCTGTGATAAATTTAAATGCTCATTTGTCAACTACTTCAAACTTCATTTGACAACAACTCTGCAATGCAAGCGTTGGGCCAGGCTAACATATGAATCCACTGTAAGCATAAAATATAGGAATTCCACGTCTTCTTCTTGGCACAGGTGTGTTTTATTTTTCTATTGTTGGATTTTGAACTATTTTGTGGGGTAAGCAGACTGTTGGCTGCCCCAAGTCATTTTACTATTATACTGTATATATATTGAATTTTTTAAAATCAACTACTAGGCCCCCAAAAGTAATATCAAAAATAAAAGTATGCTTGCAGATGTGTGGTCATTGAAAAGAAGAAGAATTATCCAAATGACACGCTGCTATGTTGCCCCTGAAAGCTGGATTAGAGAGAAATTTGCCACGTGGTAAAGATATCCTACCAGGCCTGTCGTAATGTTGGCTGCTGTGACAAAAAAAGGTCTGTAGGAGCCACCAGCTGGTGGCTAAGCAGACAAGCTAAGGTGCACCTGCCAAAAACATATACCTGTTATCGCACATAGACCCTCACTCAAATCAAGGTGGCTTAATGGGAGCAAGGGAATCAATGAAGCTTTCCCCCCACACAACCTGACATTCCTTAATAGAGGCACAGAAGCCTTCCGTGGATGTCTGTCAAAGAAAAATCCCCACTAAATAAAGCTGTCAGTCATACTTCTTGGACAAAACAGAGGACATAAAGGATTACATCAATAAAACTCTAATAAATGACTGCAAGAAGGCTAAATGACATCAACAAATGCTATAGGTAGCTGCTTGTCTCCCCCTGGCTCCTTTTTTTTTCACTCCTCCACAGCCATGTAAGGGAATCTCTTTCTCACTGGCTTTGTTCAAAGATTAGGATTCCAGGATGAACACAGCAGGATTTCTATGTGTTCTTACTATTATTCAAAAATGTAACATGTCCCTTTTAATCTTATTATTCTGAGACGCCCCGAGTCCTTGGAGAGGGACGCCATTCAAATCTAATCAATTATTATTATTATTATTATTATTATTATTATTATTATTATTATTGTTGTTGTTGTTGTTATTGTTATTGTTTATTTAGATTTGTAAGCTTTTATTTAGATTTGTAAGCTTCATTGATTCCCTTGGCTCCCATTAAGCCACCTTGATTTGAGTGAGGGCCTATGTGCGATAACAGGTATATGTTTTTGGCAGGTGCACCTTAGCTTGTCTGCTTAGTAGTAGTAGTAGTATTAGTATTATTAGTATTAGTATTAATCTTACCCATGGTTGGGAGTATTATTTGGAAAAAGTATGGCAGCAATGGGCACATGCACACATACATTCCTAGTCTTCTTATGATTCTTACTCAGGGTGGCATGTTTGTTTGTTTGTTTGTTTGTTTCTTGTTGGTTGGTTGGTTGGTTGGTTGGTTGGTTGGTTGGTTGGTTGGCTGGCTGGCTGGCTGGCTGGCTGGCTGGCTGGCTGGCTGGCTGGCTGGCTGGCTGGCTGGCTGGCTGGCTGGCTGGCTGGCTGGCTGGCTGGCTGGCTGGCTGGCTTACTTACTTACTTACTTACTTACTTACTTACTTACTTACTTACTTACTTACTTACTTACTTACTTACTTTACTTACTTTACTTATTATTCGGACCTCTATGCCACCCTTCTCTGTAGACTCAGAGCGGCTCACAACAAGAATCAATACAAAAATACAAAAGTAGAACATATAAGAAATCCAAATCTAAAATGTAGACTAAAAACCCCTAGTTGTTAAAAAACACTCATCCACATTCCTCCCATCATATACATCCATATTATTGGCTGCAGCAAGGTGTTAACACTCAACGGCCCCAGGCCTGCCGGCCAAGGTGAGTTTTTAAAACCTTGCAAAAGCCCAAGAGGGTAGGGGCGGTATGAATCTCTGGAGGGAGTTGATTTCAAAAGGCTGGGGCCACCATAGAGAAGGCTCTTCCCCTAGGCCCCACCAGACGGCATTGTCTGGCTGACGGGACCTGGAGAAGGCCAAGACTGTGGAACCTAGACGGGCACTGGGATACATGTTAGTCCTCAACTTCTGACCATAATTGAAGCTCCAATTATAGGCATAGGATGTGATTCTTGTTAAGGAGATTATTATGTGACCATACCTGATTTTATGACTTTTTACATACCATTAAGCAAACACAGAGGTACATTATGGAAATAAACCCTGGTTTTTAATGAAAACATTGTAATGGAGAAATGGAGAAGCCATAAATGCAGGCTGGCTGCTGAGAGCAGTCACATGACTGCAGGGGAGGGGCAGCTGTCAGAACTTTGAATTTGGCTTGTAGGTACATCTGTCATAACTTGAAAAGGTTGCTAAGTGACCAGTTGTAATTGAAGGACTACCTATATATTGTAATTCTGAAGAATTCCCTGGTGTTGGCCTATTGATATGCTTTTGCAAATAATGTCATGGGGGGAAAAGCTAAGTCTTTTATTTAATTCAGCTTTAACTTCTATGCTGAAAGAAAATGTTACAGGACCAGGAAAAAGTCACTGATTTATTTTTGATGAAATACTTCCAGTGAGGCAGATTAAATAGCAACAAATCTCTTCAGGGTTGTTTGTTTTCTGCAGTATCAAGACTTCTACATAAATTAGTTTATAAACAATGGGCATGAAAATAAATGTACATTTATTCAAACATGTCCCTATACAATTACTTTAAACATTTTATTCTAACATTTTCTCGTGGAAGTATGCAACATACATTTCGTGGAGAAATTCTGATTCCCTGCTGTAGTAAAATATGCTTATTTATTGTATATTCCTTTGTAAGTAAATTATGTTTCTTTTCCATTATATAATATGATGTAATTGCCATAGTTCATTCATAATACATTCTGGCAATTGCATGTGCACACCCAAATCCAGCTGATTTCAAAGGGGATCAAATATACATAATTGTTTGACATGCATTTAGGCACCATGCACTGGGAAGGTTTGTGCAAGCCTGAGTTAAATGAATGGCAGTTGTGCAGAATATTCAAGTACAATTCCAATTCATATTAAGTAGCGATGTGTAACTAATGGCCCTTCAGATGTTGTTGGTTTATGACTTCCATATTTCTTGACCAGAGGCCTTGCTTACTGACACTTCCAGAGACCCCAATTCTCCACCTCTCATTTGGACAGTAGGGGTGTTGTGCAGCTCCTCTTCATTATGAATGAGAAATCCCTGCTAGATGAATTTCATTGTCCTTTGGATTCTTGCTCTTCTTCTGCATATATAATAGATTCCAGCTGAAATGAAATGAATATTGAATAAAGTTATCTCACCAAACATATTTCTATGAAGCCCAATTGATCTTGAAAGATATGACAAGATCAATTCAGCATTATTTAATCAGGATGGCATGTCTACCTCAGAAGAATACTGGATATCTGTACCGATATGACTCAGAGAAAAACTAGCACAGGCCCTTTAAAAGCCATCACTTGGTATCTGTATCTTATTTGCCTCTGAACCCATATTGTCTCCCTCAAATTATCTTTGAAGTACCACTTCTCCAAGGTCACTAGTAGTGAGCAACAAGGCTCTCATTTTGTGTGGTAGACCAAAAGATACAAACACATGAAGTAACTTCCAGTTTTACCCCTGAGCTGAAAGTTAATCTAAATTCAAGAACAAAAGTATTCATATTTGTCCTTGTATGTCAAGGATTACTACTATTGAAAGTGGTTTCCATTATCCGCTTGTCACTTTCTGAGCTTCTTAATCTCCTTCTTTCTTCTTTCCTCTTATTCAATGGTTGCCTCTTGCTTGCTTTCCCACTGCAGTAGTCCGTCCCCCCTTCCCTGCTTCTTTGCCTCCCTCCCTCTCTCCTTCCTCCCTCTATAAAGCTTCCCAAGTTAAAAGGACCAGCCTTGGCCTGACCACCTGGGCATAGCTATGGAGCTTACACTCAGGACTGGCCTCCAGCCAGTTGCCAGCTGTGACATTGTATGCAAGCATCTTACTTCATTCCATGCACTTGGATTGCGCTGGTTCTGTTTACAACAACCTCTTGTCCCTGCTGTGTCCAACCTCAATTGTACTCTGTGTTCCTTGTTTAATTCTGTTTTGCAAATTATTAAGCACTGGAAGTCTATTAATCACAGTTCATGCCCCTTGCAAGCCCACACAACGAAGGGAAAGAAAGGTGAAGGCCAGATACGCTCAGATCCCTGAAAGAGCTTGGACGGTGGTCCATTCAGATCCCTAACGAGATCATTAATGCTAACTAAATACAAACCTGACCCCCTGACCCCCTGGGAAATTATGTGGGCCCAGTGCAAGACATTAATATGTATCCCAACCCCCCTCCTCCAATTCCCTTGATAGGCTGAAAGCTAAACCTGCGATCAAAAGAAGTCTAATCACTGCTCTGATTGTAGTAAACCTAGCCGGACACAGCGATGTCTGGGTCCTCAATAGCTATTGCAGTGCCACCCCACTGTCTCATCCCCTCCTCCAGGCTTTGGCTCCAGCCAACAAATTGCAAAAGCTTTTCAGCTGAGCTGACACACTGTGTCTACTTTCTGGGACCACCTGGTAGGCTCTTTTAGCTCCGCACTCCCACTTCGTCCACTGCTCTCCCACACAGTCAAAAGCCAGCAAAACTCCTGCTCAATTCACTAGCCTTCTGGAAGAGTTCAAAGTAAACAAACAGAAACACATCAGATATAGCGCAAGATTAGGTGATGCTATTCTTCGCGATGTTGCCTAAGGCACCTTGGTTTCTTTAAAAAAGGGCTGGGCAATGGGGTTGCTGTAAATATAGGTTGCTCCTTTTTGTGTGTGCATTTTCAGTCGCAGCATTCTCCTAAACCATCCCTACGAGGAAAGAAGCACATATTGACAGTATCTGAAACAGCAAAATAAACCAGGGTTTTCTTAGCTCACTTATATTTTAGGCATATGAGGAGGCTGTCAGGCAGCAGCCTTCAATGGTGTGATTGAAATGCAGTAGTGAGCAATAAGGAAAGCTATTTTTTACTTTTACTATTCATAAAAAAATGAAATGCTACTTCAAAACAAGCTAATTTGGATATTTGCATAATCAAAGAAATTTCATAAACATTTTGAAAATGCTTAAAAATTTAAAAACTTTAAAATTTATTTTAGTTTTAAATTTGTTTTACTGTTTCACCCTTCTCCAACAGAAATTCAAGGAAGATGAGCATCGCAGCATCACCCATTCACATAATTGCTATGGTACAACAGGCATTGAGGAAGCCATGAGCTGACACTCCAGGAAGCTCCAAAAGCAAGACTTATGCTATGTAACATGCATGACCTATGCGCTAAATGGGATGGAGCATGTACGATTTGAACAAATGCCTCTGGTGCCATTTTATTCCCAAGGCTGCTCTTTCTCACTCCAAAATGGTGACTTAATTGGACAATGGAGATGGTCAAAAACAGTAGTCTTTTAAACCATGCCTTATTTCTAGTAATCCACCGAGCAGGGAAACATGTCAAGCGAACTGTAAAGGGATAAGCAATTATTTTAAAAATAAGCTATGTTGTGTGAATTGTTAATGAATTGCTCTCAGTGCCACTGCAAGGAAAAAGATGGGTCCAAAAGAATTAGTTGCTTCTTCTTGCTGTTGACTATTTTTTCTTTTGACTTATTCATCCTAATGACATCAGTCATCCCTATTACCTGTTGCCTTTTCATGACTATATTTTATTAAAGTCTTGCTAATTTGTAGTTGCAATTGAATTACGACTGTTGTATTTTATTGAATTCATTCATTCTACTTTTTTATTTTGTGCAATTCTTTTCAAGAAAACATAATTTGGGAGGAGGGCTTAATCTGGAGGCACAAACATATTTTAAACAAAGTACTTGTTCATACATACATGGGTAAACTGTGGAGCTCACTACACAAGATATGGTACTTGCCTTCAGTAGGATACTAAAAATTTATTAGACTGCTTCATGGAGGGCATGGATGTCAATGACTTCCCCTACTTACAATATTGTCAGTAGCACTATATCTGTCTCAGTATTGGTTATGGAAATGGCTGGGCATATGAGAGTAAAATAATGGACTTAAAAAAAAATCTATTATGATCAAGACAATTCTGCTCTCCTTTGGAAAATATAGTTTACTTCCTTTATCAAAACTATGCTTAGTGTTTTGATTTTAGAAAGTTTGTAGGGTTTTAGGTTTTGATTTGGTTCTTTGATTTCTTTTTTTGTTGTCTTTTGGTTTTTCTTTGTTCTGTAATGACTGAGGCTTAGTGCAAATCGCCTCTCTCCCACTCCCCCACCCGGTTTTCATTGGGTGCTCCCTGAAAATTTTCAGTGAGAAATTGCGGTGCTGGGAGTGAAATAAAAAATTATAATGATAATTATTTAATTTGTTCATTTAAGGCATTTAAACCCTATCCTTTAGGTACAAACAGAGCAACCTACCTGTAGTACAGGAAGTTAATTCAAGTTAATTAAAGACTTTGTGGAAAAGGAACAAAGGAACATCAAGGGAAAAAACAGCTGGAATAATTCCATTTTAGGAAAAAGAAAACCTGATAGGGAGATTTTTTCCCCCCAGCAAAGCTGACTGAGTGGTCTATCTCTGTTTTTATTTGCACAAGAGTTTTCAAAGGCATTATTTGGCATTACTAAATAGTTTCATCTGCTTTGGGAGAACCCCTTTCTTGTGTCTATTTGTCCCTCATTTACATAATATATTTGATTAATCTAAGAAAACATGGCTATCCTTGTAAAGAGAGCAGAGCTAGGTCGTTGACATTCTGTTTCTCTTGATTGTATAGTATGAAGTTCCATATACCTGCAAAGGAGTCAGGGCTTGCCTTGAGATGGAGCAATGCTGCTGTGATCACTTTAATGAAGTACAGTGATCCCTTGTTTTTTGGGGGGGATGCGTTCCAAGACCACCCGTGAAAAAACAAATTTCCGTGAAGTAGAGGAAAGATTTTTTTATGTATTTAATGAGTATTTGGACTTTTAAAACCCACCTAGTCATTTTATAATGTTTCTCAGCTGGAACTACATGTGATATCCTACCAGTTTCTTTAATAGAGTACAGTAGTACTGTAGAAGAATTTTATGAATTTTTAATGGATTTAAAATTTTCAATGGATTTAATGGATTTAAGCCCCCTTTGAAAACCCGTGGAATAGCAAATCCGCGAAAGATGAATCGTGAAGTAGCGAGGGATTACTGTACTCCAATGCTGTGGATGTCTCTAGCAGGGAGCTATTCAATGGCTTGTACACAGATCATTGAATGTAACTACCAAGATGCAGTGAAGAACGAACCTGGGAACACTTACATCTTGTTCAATGAAGGGCTACCAAAATTTTTACTACCACACCGTGGGCATGGCTTATGCAGGATGCCCTGCATTTTCTTTCAACATCTTTCAGTGCAAATTGGGTGCTCTGGGGTGGAACTCCATTTTTGCTACCCCACTGTGTTTCCCCCCGCCCCCACCCCCGTCCGGGCAGTAGTCCACCCTGATCTTGTTACTAATCCTATACAATTTTCACATATGAGAACCCATCCATTAGGACTCATGCAGAACAGGCAGGGGTGGGCAGCAGGCAGGACGGGGTGGAACGCAGTTCCACCGGTGGAAATGAAGATGCGTGCGCAGCTCCAGCTGATCAGAGGCTGTCCCTTACTGGATTACTGGTCTCGTCTCGTCTCTCCTTTTTCCCCCTGCTGCTGCTGCTGCTGCATCTGCGCTCCTTGCTTTTTTTCCTCTTTCCTCCTTCCTGGCCTCGGACGAGTTTCCCTCTCTCCTGCCTGGCTCCCCTCCAGCTTCATGCGGCTACCTCCCGCCTGAGGTGCAAACAGAAGGCATGAGTGGAAGCAGCGCTGGCAGAATTTATGCTTCTGGCAGCACCCGTTCGCCTAGCTACCCAGCCTGAGGTGACCCAGGAAGGAGAGCACAGGAAACGCAAAGCAAATTGTCACCCCAGTGAGCGACACTGCTAAGGTTGTAAGTCAAGGACTTAACAGTTCACTTGAACGATGATGATAGTTCAAGCCACTCCCACCTGGTCACATGGCCGGCAAGCCACTCCTACCCAGTCACATGACTATTAAGCCACACCCAAAAATAAGCCACACCCACAGTGTGGGAGTAAAAATTTTGGCTGCCCATTACTGAGAACAGGTACTAGAGTTGCAAAACTCTAGGTGACAGTAGATGGCGGGTGGGGGGATATAGTTGTTTTGTTCTGTTGGACATATGAACTATGCACATATGCATAAGAAATTGTTTTCAGCCATTTCAATTTTAACTGTATGAGTTTGCAATGCTTTAAAAATAATTTACTTTACAAAACAGCTTTTACAGATAAATATCCTTCCCTCCAGTAATGGGCTGCTGCCCCCACTGTGGGAGAGGCAGTGGGATTAGTAAGTTTATACACTATTTAATGAACACTTAAAAGGTTTTTTCATTGTCCTTCCTTCTCTAGTACCTTAGTATGATCCTTAACTACTTTTAAAATAGGAAATAATTAAATAGTATGTTTAAACACTTTAATCATTTTAATCATTATCTAGACCTGAACTTTTATAGCAATTAAAGAAAATTGAGCTACTTGCCTAATCTGTTATCATACTGAATCTTGTAGGTTCAGTACAAAATCTTAAAATGTTACTGTGATCCTCAACAAATAATGCTGTCTATCATTTGTCCTTTTTGTGGCTATTCAAATAATGTGACTTAATCAAGTGAAAAAGAGTTCAAGCACCTATTTGAAAGCTTATCTTGGTTGGTAAGCCACTCCCACTCAGTTACCTGACCTTTAAGCAACCCCGGTGACATGATTGTCAAGCCACTCCCACCTGGTCATATGGCCAGCAAGCCACTCCTACCTGGTCACATGACCATCAAGCCACACACACACACAAAATAAGCCACACCCACAGTGTGGCAGTAAAAATTTTGGCAGCCCATCACTGCTACCCTCCTTCTAAAACACATACGCATTCCTGTACTTGATTAAAATAAAAATGGAACATAGAAAATAATTATGCACTGTTCTATTTGCAGGGAAGGTACATTTTATTTTAAGATTTTTTGCTTAATGTTTTGCTAGTGGTAGTACACCAATACAAATTAATAATTAAGCTGTTCCTATCTTTAGTTGCTTTGAACAGCCCTTCTTTTGTTTCACATTACTATCTAGAACAAACTCTCCCTGATGCATTTCACCTAATACTTAGGATGAATTTTCTTGCATTCATCTCCCTCTCATCTGTACTTTAAGCAGAGAGTGTAACACAATCCACTACAACTAAAGACTCAGCTGAGAGTCAGATTAAAATTATCCCCATCTGCCCTGACCTCTCTTCACTGCAGGTGAGAGTGCTCCCCTTCACAGGCTAAATGAAGCAGAAATGATGAAGTGTTTGTTTTCCCTGACTTTTCCTCAGCCTGTCAGTAAATTTACAGGCACGAATATGGAGTGTTAATTTAATGTTCCCACTGAGCATCTTATTGTCAACAAAGCTTCAAACTATAGCGAAGGAAAAGGTTAGCTCATGCAGAAAATGACCCTTATGGCTTGATTGCCTCATGGTCTGGACTAACAGCAAGCAAAAAACAGAGAGATTTGACTTTCAGCAACATGGATTGGATGGTAATAAATGAAAGCTCACTACCTTCTCTTAAAATAGAAAAGCACCTGTAAGGCTCACTAATTTATTATTTTTTCAGGTAATCTACCAAAGCGAAAGAGAAAATAAGCAGGACTTCTGTCACTGATTGATAATTTGTCTTAACCCAAACTTAAACCCCTCATTAGTTCACCCCGTAAATGAAAATATTTGATCCTTGAAACTTTTTGCTTGTGTTTAAATAAGAGACAAATGACACCCTAGGTCAGGAAATTGCTTTCTTCGCTAGAGGTTTGTTTCTTTGACAGCACTGCTGCCAGATTGTGGTGCTACAAGAGTTTGAAACAGGTGCAGATAAACACTTGCTAATTTTCTGAGGTAAATTTAAACATTTGACTGTTACTTAAAACATGAGTTATAATACATTATGTCAGGTGACAATTTAAAGAAGTGAATCAGTGTGGGATGATTGTTATATGCAAGCTTTGATATCAAAATATAAATTTTAAATGTTGACAGAAGTGTCAAACCTATCAGAGATAATGTTTTTAAAATATTTGTTAGAGGAGCTTTAAGCATCAAATACAGTTAATACACACAGTTATACATTACATTCATGAATGATATGTGTTCACGCAACAGTAAACTGATTGATGAACATGTAAGACTCAAAATGTTAAATTCCAGGTTTTGTAAATTCCAAATGGCTCTCCAATCATAGAATGTGTAACTTAAGATTTCAATTTAAAAACCATGTATGAGGATGGGCTTTACACGTTTACTCCAGGAGTGGGGTTCTTGGGGTTTGGGAGAAACTCTAGCTAAGATTCTGTGCTGTTTGGAGAACCTATGCGACCTGTTTTGGATCCAGGTAAGTGTAGGGCACACATGGAGGCTTGAAGAGGGTGAAAATGGCCTGCCAGAAGTTCATGAAGGCTAGAAAAGGGCCCATTTCTGGCCTCCAGAGGGCCTCTGGAGCCCAGGGAGGCTGTTTTCTCCCTCCCAGAGACTCAAAGAAAACTTCCAGATCCAGGGGAGGCCAAAAATAAATGCCCACACACTGCCGTGGTGCAGGAGGCTGATCAGGCTGACCCACCATGACCACGCTCATCCAGCAACCTGGCAGCTCATCCTGGGTTTACTCATTAAGATACATTTTAGCATAGAGCAGTGACAACCCCCCTCTGAAAAAGTATTTATGATAAGATCCATCACAAATAATGAAAAAGCATAGAAAAGTTCTGAATGTTTTGGATTATTGTGAACAAAGTAATGAAAAATAAGTTGCAGTTGTATTTTTAAATGCAGAGAGGGCCTCTGGTAATTTGAATTGGATTTGGTTGTTTAGAGCAGTGTTTCACAACCATGGCAACTTAAAGATATTTGGACTTCAACTCCCAGAATTCCCCAGCCAGCGAACACTGGCTGGGGAATTCTGGGAGTTGAAGTCCAAATATCTTTAAGTTGCCAAGATTGGGAAACACTGGTTTAGAGTTCTGAAACATATGAACCTGGAAGACCTTATGAAATTAGTGCTATCAATTTCTATTTCTCAGAAAGCACAAATAGTTAATGAAGAACTATTTTTTATTATTTATTAAATTTATAAGATACCCATTTCATTGATAAGGCTATTCTGAGTTGTCTTTTTCTGAATGTTTTTTTTAAATCAACTAAAATGCTTCTATGATAGTAAATCAATTTTTGTCCTTAAAAATGCCTACTGACTTGCTTTTGATTTGTGTGCGTGCGCTTGCACGCGTATTGACCATTCTATCTATTCTCTAAAAATATGAATATGATGTTGTTCTCTTTTTTGGACCTGAAAGATGAATGTATAACCTCAGTATTTGTTTTCAATGGTGAATAGTTTTTGCTATTGGGCCAGGATTTGACACCAGTCTGAGACTACAGTTGAGTTATTTGCTGTAGCAGATGAGACCACTGTATTCATAATACATAGTAGACTAGAACTCTGCAGTCTTCCAAATCGATTGGTTTGGATTTGTTTTGGCTTTAAGAGATGACAATAACTTGCTTTATAAAAATGTGTTCCATAATTCAAGCCTAATCATATTGATAAAACATTCCCTTCCCTTGAGTTTCTTTTATCTTCAAAATTCAATGCCTTCCCCCTTTTTCCTGCTCCTCTTTCTTTTCTTTTTTTTCCTCCTTCTTCCAATATTCCTCCCATGGTGCTCTGGCCACTGGGTCTTTAAATAACTGGGTTAATCTTGTGATGAGGACACAGCCAAAAGGATTGCCATAAATCCTTGGAATAAGATCTTACAGTTCAGGTGCAGAGTCCAGATGAATAAGACTGTTGTATGTCTTAGGGATGGAGAGTAAATGGTCCCTTGGGAATGGGGTAAGGAATTTGTAAATTAAAAATTAAATAGCCTTCCTTGTTAATTCTGGGACCAACTTGGAAATTCAGAAAAACAATAAATATATTTTTAAACTGCCTCTGCTGTATTTTCATAATATTTATTGCTTCTGGCAGAATGGATTCGATTCCGTATTTAGTTTCCACCATATATAATTTCCTCATATTCATGAACTGTGGTCATTTGCTCTTCAAAATTATAATGTACACATTATCAAATGGATTGCAATTAGAAATCCATACTACAATTGGTGTTAGAGATAAAAACCACCCCATTTTTGCTAATCATTTGCCAGCTATGCTGTCAGTGAACAAGACTGATTTTGAAAGCAGCAGTTCATTCTCTACAATCCTTTCTTAACACAATTTTTAGCCTGCAATTTAGATGATAGGAAAATTATAACCTTCATAAGCTATATCTTGTAATATAAACGTTACTCAATTAAACCTGTAAGGGGAGACTGTGGAAAACACAATGCTTCCTCTCTTTATCATTGCCCTAAAATTCATTGGACCATAATGTGAAGGAAATAGGGTAAATAAGTGTATGCTAGCATAAACAACAAGAAATCCAAAAGTGACAGAAAAACGTAAGAGGAAGTATACAGATTAGAGGATTTTAGAACAAGCTATCAAGGCATGTGTGGACGAGGGCACAAACAAATGAATGATACAGTATAATCTGAAACATAAAATAGAAAGATTTCTGCCCTAAGAGGAAACCTCCACTGACTTAGACTGTATTGTCCCTTGTTTCATCTCTGCAAGTTGTCAGGACAGCATGCCTGGTTACATAGCTTCACATACCACAAGCACACACCTACAATGACATGATCACACTATCTCCTGTTCTACTGTGAGAAGTTGTTAAAGCAAAGAGGAAGCCACCCAGTGTATAAAACCAATCAGAAATCCCAATACAATCAATGCTGCCACTGGCTTAAGATAGTTTATATTGGGCTCAAATAAAAATGTTTTTTTTTAAATTCCTATGAATAATAAGTAAAAAATTTCTGGAAATGATGATCGTTCACATCCTAAATCAATTATTCTGATGTGACTGAGAAGCATTTCAAGGATATTGTCATGACCGTGTCTATTTGATGGACAAGGTTGGGCATGTAAGCACTGTCAGGTAAGAGGCAAGTAAATGATGTTAAGCTTTATATAATTTTTCCCAGAACTGTCTCTTGTACTCTTCTAGAGCTGTCTTAATTGTACAGAAATATTTGGGGAAAGCTTTGGTGGGATTAATGAAACACGGAAATCCTCTCTGATTTCTAAATCATAATTTCATACTTTCAGTTTTTATTATTTGCTGGACGTGTGGAAAAATGCAGAAAGGTTGAAGGATGGTTGAATTATGAAACAAATATATGAAGCAAGACTGAATGGATGGAGAGGAAGGGGAAACCAAGTTAGTTGTGGTTGAATAGAACTCATGAGAAAAGGAGAGGATATGCATGAATTTGGTAGAAATAAGATGGTCTGCAAGGCAAGCATTATTCTTGTTCAGGAATAACCAGAACTGGAAAAAGGCATTGTCAGCTACAGGGTTACTTGAGTATCTCCTAAGAAGTTGGAATGAAAAGTTTAAGTCTAGACTGTGTACCTGCTCCATATAAAGATGCAATCTTGCTCAGGATTGTCAAATTCCTAGTACTTCCATATTATGGAGATGCAGCCTCAATGTATTTGTCATCCATTACTGAGGTAATAATACTGTTCAATAAAATTATTTTGCCTGAATTTTGAGTTAGTTTTTTTTATATGTCCTTTTTCTGTTTTTTGTTTTTTTTTAAACCATCTTTTTACATCGCAAGTAACTCAAGGCAACGAACATAACTAATAATTCTTCCTTTTCTTATTTTCCCACATCATCAATCACATGTGGTTGGTTGGGCTGAGACAGAATGACTGGTCAAAAGTCACCGAGATGGTTTTCATGCCTAATGTAGAAATAGAACTCATAGCACCTTAATTCTACACTAAACTGGATCTTTTTCTTGGTAGTCTCCTTATATGCTAGACCTCAATCATCTTAAAGGTGCTTTTCCAAAAGGCAACGAGACTTGCTTGGTTTTTTCCTTGAAAACATTTTGCTTTTCATCCAAGAACTTTTTTTAGTTCAAGAAATTATCTTTCAAAGCAGTCTTTATCAGCACAATTAGGTAAACCAGGCCATAAAAACTACTCCAGAGGATTACTAGAAGTATACCTTACTATTTCTAGACAAACTATAACAACACAATCTTGCAAGTCTGATTGGACTTTACTACCCTTCCTTCTTATGCCCTGGTGAATCAGGGAAGTCTTTGTCTGCACTTCCAAATATCACCTTGAATCTGAGAATTTAAAGTTTCATCTTTCTTTGCCTAGATAATACAGTTTGTTTAGTTATTGCACATTTCTGTCAAGGTCATCTCCCTTATTTTTTACTGTCGTGCAGAAGAGTATTTTAGACTTTGCCCTCATGGTTACAATTTCACCTAACCATCTTGGCATAACTGTTCCTCCCACCTGAAATCATGCCACTACAAACAGACACACTAGGAAGTGAATTAACCAGATCTTTCCATGCCTGTTTTACAAGAAGCTCTTCTTATATTCTGCATTTGAACCAGCTCCAGCCCCACCTATTTATTTTTCTATTCTTGCAATACGTTATATATATAGTAATTGACTAATAAAAACATTCTGTTGAAACAAAACAGGACCATATTTTTTTTCCCAGTGACAAATCCTTCAAGTGTCTGAAAAGTTCTGTGGCATCTTTCCTCCTCTAATTGGCCCTGATAATTGATTGGCTAAGAAGTTGCATTAATAAAACACAACTCTCAATTTAAGATAGAACCATCCTATTGACAAAGAAACCTGAATTACTTAAAACAATATGTACTGTAATTAGTTAAGAACATTGAAAATAATATATTTCAAATGCTATAAATATTCAGAGGTAAAATATAAAGATGCCTTTCAAGCAAAGTCAATTGGTATTGATTACAGCCATATATTTTTGACAGAGTTGTATACATTGTATGACACTGTTTCTTTGCATAATATTTTTTCATCTTCCTAGCTTAGTGAACAGCCCTGATATTCCCAGATAGTGACTGTTGTGTTTGGGCCTGGGCCAGCTGTTGCCCCCACAGATGGGGGAGACGCGGCACACAGTGACTGTGAAAGCCTGGCTGACAGCCAGGATGATGCAGCTGACAGCCAGGAAGATGTAGCCAGCAGTCAGGAAGATGGGGCAGAGAGCCAGGACGAATTGGCAGACAGTTCAGGGGAAGGGGCTGGCAATTCGTCAGACAGTTTATCTTCTCTCAGCTCGTCTGCAGGACAATACATCAATTTACGCAGCCGTAGGGCCTTACAAAGAAGGGGTCGCTTTAAGAAGTAGGAGAAACACACCTGGGCTGGGTGTGGTTCCCTTAATGAGGGCTAAACAGCATAAAAAGGGAACGGGCCCAAGGCAAACTGTGGCTGATTATCTGGGTGGTTTGTGGTTTGTTCCTGCTCTGAAGTTCCTGCTCTGAAGTTCCTGCTCGTGGATTGTACTTCAGCATTGGGGGAGTTGAACGCTCTGGGACAAGCTGCTGCTTTTGTGCTGTGAATATTCAGAGACTCTTGGACTATTTCTGCTCTGTGACTTTTGTATGGGTTGGCTTTTCACTGAACTTTGTAGCTGATTGAATTTTGCAACAAATCCTCTTGGTTTCTCCTGAAAGTAAGGACCATTTGCTTTAGTCTTTTTTCTTTATTGTTTAAATACAAGTTTGCTGGTTAACTATCCACGTGTGTGTTTGACCTTCTTTTCTGGACCATTAATCATTGCTTGAGGCCGGTCAGGCAGAACAGTGACCATCATAAATGCTATTATTATTATTATTATTATTATTATTATTATTATTATTATTATTGCTGGTATTATTAATTAAATAACAGATATCAAACCTATGGAGATTGGTTATACAATACCAACAAGAGCCATGCATTCTTACTTAAATATAAAATCACAACATTAACCCCAGTGAAGACTTTCAGAAAAGAATATGCTCTTAAGTACAGTATATTTATCTTCATAAGCTTAATGCGTTCCTTGTTAAGGCTGAAATAACTCCCCAGTGCAACAGATCCCAAGACACTGAGTTAATTGACCACCATGCAACCCCATGCAAACTAAGTATGTTTATCAGCCTTTCATAAATATTTCATATTTATAGATGCATATAACTTTTGCACATGTGTGTATGCTCCTCCATAAAGACCCTTCATTTTGTCCCTCCTTTTCCTCAATGCATACTGAAATAAATATACATCCAGACATGGTCAGATATAATCATTAATTCAATGTTCCTGCCTGTTCCTGTCTTCCTAAATATGGCGATAATGAGATGAGAACCTGACAATAACCTCCCATTTGCCCTCTTCAGTATAGTCTTAATCAGATCAGCTGTGCCAACCAATCTCTCCTATATCTAAAGCAGAAACTCAGCCTCTCTGATGCAGCTTGCAAAATCCATTAAAAGACATTGCAGATTGATTAATAGATCAAAAAGGGGCTAATTATTCCTATGTATTAAACTAAGCATTCTTTTAAAGAGAACAAACATATTAATTACTGTATACTTTAAGTAAAAGCAATTTAATTCAAAACAATTTTGTCCTGGCTCTGCTTCCAACCAGCTCTCCCAGTTTTTTGGGGACTTGTACCATCTGGTATGTCACTCAAAGCTAAGACCCCTTACAATCAGTGATGGGCTACCAAAATTTTTACTACCACACTGTGGGCGTGGCTTATGCATTTTGTTTCAACATCTTTCGGTGCAAATTGGGTGCTCTGGGGTGGAGCTCCAAATTTTGCTACCAGAACTGTGTTCCTGACCATTCCCATAGGAGCCCATCACTGCTTATAATCCAAAAGAACATTACTAAAAAGTCACCCTACTAATTGTTCAGTAGCACTTCAGACTACAAATTTTTAGGACTGTTACATTAAGGCACTATAAATTATAATTTGAAAAACCCATTTTTAAAAATATCTCTGAGTAATTATTTCTGCTAATAGCTGCCTTTCCAATTGTTGCTCTATTTCATCTGTTCCTTTTGCCAATCTAGCATCGGATAATGTTTTGTTTAAAATGAAAAGGGCACTTTTGTCTTTGGCATCCTTTACATTATACAATGCAGATCAGGCTTGTTTGTGTATCACACTGCTTTTATCTTGGATGTTTTGATCTTCCTATAGATCAGGTCACCATAGTAATTTACAAGTAGCAGTTCATGTAAGTTATACAGAGCAGCTGCTACAGCTGTGTTTACACACCTGCTCCCACAATGTCAGTATACTGAAGAAAACTCTTGGTTGCTATCCTTAATGTCACCGCATGAGATAGAATCTTTTATGAAAATGCCCCAAAGCAGCATGGCAGGCAATTCCCACTATTCAGAGCTGGTGGGAGAAATGGACAAAAGGGCAAATGCTCCTAAGGAAGACCAACATAGGATGGACGTAAACAATCTGAAGCCTGCCATTCACCAAAGGGTATTCTATGATCTTGGGGGGGAAATGCTATCAAGCAACCGCCACTTCATTGACTATGAACTCTAGGGATATAAAACCATGTGGTTATAAGGACTAGTAGAGTGGTGGCCTAGCAAAAGCTAAGCTGCAGACAGAAGAGTTTTACTCACAAGCCAGACAATGCTTCCAATCCTGTCCATTTCACCAATGTTTCCCCATTTTTTTAATGTCTATATCCCACCTCAATAAAAGTAAAAACCTATGCAATTAACTGAAATGGCTATTTACAGATGTGTATTTTTACATCAAACATACATTATTGCTGCAACTGTTATTGCTGTGAGCATCAAGGTTGTGCGTGTTTAAGCATTTGAATTCTGAACAGTGCACAAAGCAGACACAACATAGGTCATCAACCCTGTTATGCTGCTTTGATTTAATAGCCACAGATGTAGAAAAATCAGCTTCAAACAGAGAAGTGGATGAAAAGAAGAGCTAGTGGGTAAGGCACCAGGCTAGAAACTGGGAGCCTGTGAATTCTAGTTCCATCTTAGGCATGAAAGCCACGTAGGTAACTTTGGGCCAGTCACTCTCAGCCCAACTCTTCTCACCTTTGTTATTGTGGGGAAAATAGGAAGAGTCAATTATGCTGGATACGTTCATTACCTGGAATTATTTGTAAAAAAAAAAACCCCCAAAAAGGCAGGCAATAAACAAACAAAAATAAATGAGAGACGTTTTTCTGTGCTGCCTACTACTTTTGATGAAACTCTGCTGCCTACCACTTTTGAAGAGTCAGAGTCAGGCCAACAGTTGGATCCTGGTGGTTTGAGCCAGGCTGTGGGTTAGAAGTCGTCCTTGCTTCTGATGGCCATTTGGAACTAGCCCATGTTGCATTTGATTAGAAGCAGCTGCTCTTCAAAAGTATTTCTGGAGGCAAGCAATTTGTGACCATGTTTTCAACCCTGGCTAAAGGCTTTAACTTTTTCCATTTTTACCCCCTCCTGTTCCCCACCCCACCCCCCAGACATGCTTTGACTGGTTGGGAGAAAATGTTATATGCCCCCTGCGAGCAAGGCATATCACTCTGGTTGAGTAACACTAATTTATAACATTGAAATACTTTGATCTTTTAATACAAAGAACTGTTTGTATTATTGCTTATTGATCTTTAAAGATTTTTCAAGCAAAGGGCTCATTATAACTACAATATTTCTATCCTGTCAAAGCATGTATATGTTAGATGGCAGAATTATAAAGTCACAGCAATTACACAATTAATTTGCAGTAACTGGTCGTCTTCTAAATTCTCTTGCATTCATTGCATTAAATTAGAACTAATGGCCTTCCTCACTTGCATCTAATTATGACTTGAGCCTGCTTTAGCAATATCTTTTTTTTGGGGGGGGGTAGATTCCCATATCAATACTTTTGTCTCATCTCCAGACATGCTAAAACTGTCTTTAAGTGTACAGTTTCTTAGGTTCAATCATCCATTATCCTGGGCTATAATGTCTTGGTGCCTTGACCACCGCGGAAATTATTTTAATATACTATATATGGACTGCCTTTGGAGACACTTCAAAGTTGCAGCTGCTTTAAAAGGATCTTATAGAAGCCTCAGTGTAGAATTACTCCTATCCAAAAGTCCCCTAACTGGCTGCTGGCTGCCTTCAGAATTCAATTCAAAATACTGGGCAGCACTTTGTAAAGCTCCTAATGGAACTGTCCCAAGATATAATAGGTATCATAGATTCTGCTCAGCTGATAGGAACATATAATGAGGACCCAATGAGGGTGTGTCCATTTCATGAGGCCTATGGGACATTTATAGTATGTATGGATAACAGGCCTTCTCAGACATGGTTCTTGCTCCTTAGAATACATATAACCAGACTTCAGATAATTTCAGAAGGTCTCCATAAACATAATGGGGGGGGGGGGGGGGGGTTGGTAATTCATTACATTACAATTGTTAATTGATAAGGTACTGGTAAATTGTTTCACATGTTAATTACATCTGCATAATAAGTCTGTCTCACCAGCTCTTTGATCTTTCAGCTGATGTTACAGTAGCAGATGTCACCTCCCTATGGGATTGTAGATAGACAGATACATGAATCAGGTACACTTGTTAGCTACATGTAATTAATCAATCAGATAGAAACTCATACACTGGAGGGAGAGCACTTCTTAGCTACAAACATGTTATTTTAAATTTTGCTAAAGTACCAAGAGATGCTTTAAATCTAGAGAGGCTTTTTATTATAAGGAGAAAAAAAACTGTTTTCTTGCTTTGCCCCTCAAGTCAGCAAAAAAAAAAAAAGTAAAGCTGATGGAGGACTCTATACTTTTGAGTTACTCAACACTTCATTAAACTGAAAAAAAAATCCACAGATCTTAGAACATCTACATCTCACTTCTTATTTCATGGCCATTCAAGACAATGACCAGTGTATGTTTTCCTATTTCCTATTATGACTTTGTTAGGAAAGGAACTCCACCTATTCTTGCCCTTCACATGCCTTGTTCACAATACTTAATGTCACCACTACCACACCTATGCCTGGATTTTGATTGTCAATGAGACAGTAGTTTATATGTACTGTACACCTGTCCATATAACACCTATACTCCGCGAGCTGTACTGGCTCCCTATTAGTCTCTGGGCACAATTCAAGGCTTTGGTTATTACCTGTAAATCCCTATATGGCTCAGGGCCAGATTATTTATGGGACCGTGTCTTTCCACATACCTCCCAGAAACCAATTAGAGCACTCAGAGACAGCCTCCTCCAGGTCCTGTCAGCTAAACAATATAGGCTGGCGAGGCTGCGGGGGAGGGCCTTCTCTGTTGCTGCCCCAACTTTATAGAACCAACTCCCCCACCCCGAGGTCTGTAAGGCCCCTACCCTGGTGGCTTTCCGTAAGGCCACGAAGACCTGGCTATGCCGGCAGGCCTGGGAGCCCTAAAAAAACCACTAGCTTGTCCACATGTTCGAATTGGTTTGAATGATTAGTATGTATGCTATTAAATTGTCTTAGTTTTAATGATGTTTTTTTAGAAAGACTTCTTTTTATTATTGTTGTTAATTGTAAATTTTTATACTGCTGTAAGCAGTGATGGGCTACCAAACTATTACTACCACACTGTGGGCGTGGCTTATGCATTTTGTTTCAACATCTTTCAGTGCAAATTGGGTGCTATGGGGTGGAGCTCCAAATTTTGCTACCGGTACTGCGTTCCTGACCGTTCCTGTAGGAGCCCATCACTGGCTGCAAGCCATCCTGAGTCCTTCGGGATTGGGCGGCATAGAAGTCTAATTAATTAATTAATTATATGTATTGAGGATTTTTGTTTGTTTGGGGTGGTTTTTTTTGCAAACTCAAGCAACTCTGCAACTGTGACCAATTAGTTGTGCTACTTGACAAATGATTAATGCCATTTCTATCACCTACCTACAATTGCAAAACTCTGCCCCACTGTACATGAGAAAATGATTGGTAGCTGCTTTCCTGTAGGTAGGATTCCACAATTGGGTCAGTGAATTTTATGCCAGTTTTCTCTTCTTTCAATGAATGGTGGGCAACCATTTGCGGCATACAAATCTTTATTAGATTTGTATGCCGCACCGAGTCTTCGGAGAAGGACAGCATACAAATCTAAATAATAATAATAATAATAATAATAATAATAATAATAATAATAACAACAACAACAACAACAACAATAACAACAACAATAATAATAATAATAATAATAATAATAATAATAATAATAATAATAATAATGCAGCTGTCTGGCTGTACCCAGAAAAGGGTTATGAGCTTCTGATGGTGTCTGGGCAATCTGATCAACAGACATTGTAATTCCAATATGTCTAAATTGGGGAAGGCTTGTCTGCTATATGTTACATGAAAATAACCACAAAAGTAAATGCATTTCTAAATGGGGGTGAGGATAGGGGAGTGGGGAGATGTTTGTCATTTAAAAAAATATATATGGCAGATTTCAAAGCTGATTTGAAACAAATTGAAGCTTCATCTTCCATATCAGTTCAAGGGGGGATTTGGAGCCTTTAGCAGATGGAGAAGCCACAATGTCATATTACATTCACAGCGTGAATTCCTGTGCTTTGGAAAAAGAGTAGCAGGGCTGGTGAGAGAAGAAGCCCTTTTACTTCTTTGAAGGATTTCTCTGGCATGGAGTCTGAATATGTCTCCTGCTTAGAAGTAAGCACAGTAAGGCTATCTCAGATTCATCCAAAGCATCAATTTGCACAAGATATCATTTATATTCATTCAAAACAACCTGGAATTATTGGGTAAACATGCTTCACTAGCTAGCAATATGTTGGACATTTAATTTAAATGTTATTTTTATTCCTTCCTTTGAAATTGTTCATCAGCTTTGAAGATATGACTAGAACCATTAAAAACAGCACCCCTACTGCCCTCCCCCCCTTCTGAAAGCATCAACTAAAGGACAAAGGGATGGCTCGGTATCCCTCATTTACTTCTAAACTGCCTTTCAAAAACCTCACGGGTTTCTACAGCAATCAGCAACTAAGATGTTCAATTAAACATGCACACCAAATACCATAGGAGAATAGAATTCCTGATCACCAGCATTGGCTAGGAAATAAGTTGATTGCTTCCCTTATAAACATAATCCATTTTATCAATCCATGAGAAAATAAGATAATCATGAGGAGTTCTCACACAGCTGAAGAAGAGCTGAATTTTCTGCAGGGCTGATACAATATATTTTGCTACAAATGACCCCTACAAATAGAATAACAGGGTTGGAAAAGATCTTGAAGGTGTTCCAGTTCAACCTCCTGCTCAAACAAGGGAACCTCTACCATTCTGAAGAAATAGCTATCCAGCCTCTTCTTGAAAACCTCCAGTGATGGAGCAGCCACAACTTCTGGAGGCAAGCCATTCTACTGAATTGTTTTCACCATAAGCAAATTTCCCCTTAATTAGGTTAGGTTGAGAGGTTGGATCACTCTTTAATAATCTTCCACCCTTTACGTCTCATGCTTCCCTAAGGTGCTTTGGAGAATTGGTTGACTCCTTCTTCTCTGTGAGCTGCCCTGAGTCCCAGGAAAAGGGGGGCATAGAAATCAGATAGATAGATAGATAGATAGATAGATAGAGATAGATAGATAGATAGATAGATAAAGAAAGAAAGAAAAGATAGCTATCAGTCCTTCTCTTTGCTAGACTAAACACAGTTCCATTAACTGTTCATTGTATGCTTTAGCCTCCAGATCCCTTATCCTCTTTATTATTTTATTTATTTATTTGTTTTGTCAAGTATGTATTGGTGGTTTACAAAGATATAATAATATTTATATTCATGATACTAGTAAAAGAGAAACATTAGTACAGGGGATGGAAGGCACTCTGGTGCACTTATGCACGCCCCTTACTGACTTCTTAGAATCAGGAGAGGTCAACAGTGGATAGTCTAAGGGTAAAGTTTTGGGTGATAATACTACAGAGTCTGGTAGTGAGTTCCATGTATCAACTACTTGATTACTAAAGTCGTATTTCCTGCAGTTGAGTTTAAAGCAGTTTACTTTAAGTTTGAATCTGTTGTGTGCTCTTGTGCTGTTGTGGTTGAAGCCGAAGTAGTCATTGACAGGAAGTTGTTGCTTTTCTCTGCACTCTTTCCAGAATCTCAATATCTCTTTTGCATTGTGGTGAGCAGAAGTGGATATAATATTCCAAGCCTGGTCTTATCAATGCAGTATAAAGTGGTACTATCATTACATATTATCTTGATACTATCCCTCTATTGATGTAGCCTAGGACTTTTGGCAGCTCAGCACAGTATGGGCTCATACTTAAGTGATTGTCCACTAGGACATCTATTTCCCCCTCACAGTCACTACTATTGAGTCAGGTACCATCTAGTCTATCCCTGTGCATTTGATTGAGCCCAATATTCAAATCTATCAAGATCCTGCACCTTGAGTCTATCCCCTCTGTATGTTTCCTGCCATTTAGATATAGTTCTATTGAGGACTGCACATTGAGTGCAGTTGGTTAGCCAATTGTGAATTCATCTAGTATGATACCATCTATCCCATATTTTTCTATCTTACCAAGGAGTAACTTGCGGTCTATTTTGTCAAATGCCTTACTGAAGGCAAAGTAAGATTTATGTACACAGTATTTCCTTGATCCAGAAATTTAATCACTTTGTCAAAGAAGGCAATAAGATTTGTCTGGCATGATCTGTTTTTAACAAACCCATGCTGGCTTCTGGTAATAGCTTTGCTTATTTCTAGGTGCTTGCAAATCTGCTGACTATCTTTTCCAAGATTTTCCCAATATTTATGTTAGGCTGATTGGTCTGTAGTTTCCTGGATCCATTTTTCCTCTTTTTAAAAATTATGAAATTATGTATTTATTGTTAATTGGATTTCTATCCCGCCCCTCTCTGAGGACTCAGCTCTTCTCCAGTCCTCCAGTAGTCCATGATGCTCCAGTAGTGTGGAAACAGTTGGTTCAGTGGTTCTCAGATCACATCTGTCAGCTCCTTCAGCATTCTGGGATATAACCAGAGGTGGGCTGCACATAATTTAACAACCGGTTTGTCTAGTGCAGAACCAAAAATGTGAGCATGCAAATCTGTAAGGACATAATTTTTTCCTTGCAGATTCAGGCAGATTTTCTGGTAGTGTTATATTTTTAAAACAACTAAGTGAAAAACCAACGTTTTAGGCTTCGTTATCTATACACCAAGGTAGGAAATAAATCAAATGAGTTTGCACTTCTAATTGAAGAATGCAAATATGATTTTTGTAATACCTGGTGGGAGGACCATATGATTCATTTAAAATGAGCATGATCCCCAGGGCAGAGAAAGGAGGAATTATATTGTACTGTATATTTATTTAGCAACTATATATAACTATTTTTGAGTATAATATTTACTACTGCTAAAAAATTCAAAAAATGATTTTGTTGCCTCATCTGGGCTAAAATAAGTGTAAAATGGTATCTGGAATGGGTGTCAATGATAGTAAAAAATCCAGGCTTCACTGGGTTATAAAAATCCTGGCCCTTTTTAAATCTCTGTGACATATATAACACATATTAAAAGGGGAGGGCTTCAATTGACTGGCCACTTTTATCATTTTAACATTATTGACACCCTCTCCAGATATGTGGAAGAACTTCTATTATATCCAGCCCAGAACAGAAAGGAAAAGCTATGTACTCAGACCTCTACAAGAAGAGCAGAAATGTCAATAACTTTATATAAGGCTTAGTCTATAGTGCCTTCCGTATCTTTCTTGCCCCTCTCCGAATCCCCCTACTATTGCCTAAAACTGAAGACAGTATTTGAGGTAGGACCTAATCAAGAAAGGCAGAGAAGGGAATGATTATTTCTGCACTTTAAATTTAGTAAAGATTCAAAACCAGTAAGAAGCACATACGGATAGTAAAAAGAAGAGCGTTGTCACCAAGGTGAAGTAGACATGATATAGCCCCAACTTAGAGAAATTTTATCAGATGCTAAACTTTGAAGTGAGTTGTGCTTGATGAAGGATGCTAAGAAGCAGGAGGAAAACTTCAGATATCTTCAAAATAAAAAGGAAAGGATACTTTATAAAGATGATGTAACACTGATGAGAAAGAAAATCCATAGCTAATTAATTCTGCTTCATCTTTGTCTCTTCCAAGAAAAATGTAGATGTTTCTACAAGGCAGCTGTGAAGAACAGGTCAGGGAATATTTGCGCAATATTCCTACCATCAAAAAGAGGCTATTTACTACTTATAGTAAATATGCTGCAAATAAATTTAATAAGCAATGCTACAGACCACTGGGACTATATTACTACCTGAGAAAATTCTAAGATTGAATTAAATTAAATAATCGTGCATTATGTTCACAACCAGCAATTATACATCACTAGTTTCAAGTAGTTTAATCTCAAGACTAAAAGAAACTCAGTTGGAAGGAACAGAAGACACTTGGATCTACTTCCAGAAAAGATTTTCTGGAGAGTTCAGCAAGATAAACGTGCCAATACACCAAAAGAGATCTTTCATGGACTTGGAAAGCCCATCAGGAAGACATTATCCAAATGGCTTCAAAATCCTCAATGGCTATTAAGGGAGGGGGGGTGTTACATCAAATAAGAGGAACTAATATTGGTAACTCTTAACCCGAGAGGATTTGGATTTTAAACACTGATGCCATGCCAACAAAAATGTTGAAGTCCATATTTATATCCCCAAGGAATGTCTCCATTCTGAACATTGGGATCAAGACAGGAATGCCCCAAATACAGGTAAGGGCAAAATCATCCTGGATAAATATTCTCCAATTACCTGGTCCAGTTATTTTAGATGTATGGTGCCCTCTCCCTGTAGAGCAGTGATTTTCAACCTTTTTTGAGCCACGGCACATTTTTTACATTTACAAAATCCTGGGGCACACCACCAACCAAAATGACATAAATAAATAAATAAATAAATAAATAAATAAACAAACAAACAAACAACCCCCTCATATATACAATCCCATGTAACATCCCCTTATAAATACAGTCAATCATCAATCATCCCTCCTCAAATTTATACCACTATCTCATTTCTGGGTACTTCTCCTTTCTTTCCCCCTTTTCTCTCTCATGTTTCTCATTTCTCTCTCTTCCTCCCTTTTTCCCGCATTCCTTCTCCCTCTCACTTCTCCTCTTTTTCCATTCCTGTCTCTCTCCCCCCCCCCTTATTTGTGTGTGTGTATACCATTTCCAAAACCAGGTGAGGGCTGGGTTTTTTTCTCTTTTATTCTTTTCAAAAACAGGTGAGGGCTGGGAGGCTTTTCTTATTATTTGGGTGCTTTTTACCATATACTTCAAGAATCACCTCTCTCTCTCTTTTGTTTCTCTCTCCTCTCATTCTCTGCCTCAATCATTTTCTCATTTCTCCTTTTTTCTCCCCTTTTTGTTCTCATTTCTCTCTCTCTCTCCTTTCCTCTCCCTATCTGTCTCTCTTCCTTTCTTTCTCTCTCTCTTGCTATCTCTCTTTTTGTCTCTTGCTTTCCTTCTCTCTCTCTCTCTCTCTCTCTCGTTCTCTCTCTTATTTTCTTTCTCTCTCTCTCTCTTGTTCTTTCTCTCTCTCATGCTTTCTCTCTTGTTCTTTCTCTCTCTGTTGCTCTCTCTCTCGTTCTCTCTCTTATTTTCTTTCTCTCTCTCTCTCATGCTTTCTCTCTCTTGTTCTTTCTCTTTCTCTCTCTGTTGCTCTCTCATTCTATCTTATTTTCTTTCTCTCTCTCTCTTGTTCTCTCTCTTATTTTCTTTCTCTCTCTTGTTCTTTCTTTCCCTCTCATGCTTTCTCTCTCTTGTTCTTTCTCTCTCTCTCTCTCTGTTGCTCTCTCTCATTCTCTCTCTTCCTTTCTTCTCTGTGGAGGCCGGCGAAGGTTTTCCTTAGTTTGAATGTTCCGAGCAAGCTGGCAGGGGGATGGGAAGCAGCCCCTTTACTGAGAGCCCAGGACGGGACTGTGAGAGGGGTGGGCGTTCCCACAGCGCTCGGAGCGGCTAGCGGCCGGATCGCCAGCACCGCTGCAGCCACCGCTGTGGGAGGAGCTGCGCCCCAAGAAAGCCGGAGAGAAGGATGGATCGGGCGAGCGGGGACAGCCACATGTGGAAGCCTCAGCCCTGGAGCTCCCACTTGCAGAAGCCGCCCCTCCCCTGGCTATTGCCCGTCGCCCCCGCTGCCGCTATTAGCGATGAGAAGCCATGGGCGCGAGGGGGCCGACTTTCAAAGCAACCTCCGCTGGCCTCCCGCGGGAGAGTGCCAATAGCAGCGGCGGCGGCGGGCAATAGCCGGGGGGCGGCTTTTGCAAGTGGGAGCTCTAGGGCTGAAGCCTCAGCCCAGGAGCTCCCACTTGCAGTAGCCGCCCCGCAGCTATTGCCTGCCGACACCTCTATTAGCACTCCCGCGGATCGGGCAGGCGGGGGCAGCAACGAGAAGCCATGGGCACAAGGGGGCCGACTTTCAAAACAACCTTTGCCAGGGAAGAAGGACGCTAAGCTTCCGATCTCAGAAGCTGAGCTTCGCGGCACACCTGACCGTGTCTTGCAGCACACTAGTGTGCCGTGGCACACCGGTTGAAAAACACTGCTGTAGAGTCAATCAGAACTAAGGGTCTCTACATTAGTCATAGATTTACTATTGTTCTTTTGTCCTTAACAGGAAGATGGTCCTCCAAAGACTGAATTATGCTGAATATAATATATTGCTGGATATATATCTATATCCTAGAATAGCAGAACCTTGGTAGGTAAAGGCACTTGATAATCTGCAAGTTACTTGCTCACACTAAGACTTTTTCAGGGTGAGGCACTGATGCCACTACCAATGTTTCAACAGAGCATGTTTACCAAAACTCCAATGTGAATGAACCTGACTCAGGAGAACTAGAAATTGTCCAGTTTGTGTTGCTTCGTTGCAAGGATTATATGCTGTATTGGCCTTGCTGCAACACCTCCCAAAACCAAAAAAAGAATATTATCTTATTTTCTTCTCTCAGACTCCAGCCATGCAGTAGCCGAAATTTTTCTGGCTACAATTAAAACATGGCAACAATTTGTACAAAAATGATACACTTTCCAACCTGAATCTATCTTGGTAGCTAATTTATTTGCTTTGTTTTATTCCTTTTGATATTTTGACCATAATAATAAAAGCTGATTTTATTAGTGCTAGAGTGACAGAAGATGAAATTTTTCAACAGTTTTTGGTAATATACAAATGAAACAATGTATTGATGCCATAATAGATTATGTAAAGTTTTATTTCTTCGGAGTGCACCTTAAAAAGTGGATTTATGAACTTTCCCGCCACTTGCATTGCTGAGCTGCTATTCTTCCTATTCTATAAATGATAAATATGACTATATTATGTACATAAACTAAAACCATCATAATAAAACATTACATAATTATTATGAGTTCCAATTCATAGCAGGAATTTACAAAAAGGAATAACATAGCCTAGCAACATTTAGGGATAGAGAATTGTCTTTGTTATCTAGTTAGCAATGCAAATAAAATAAATCGGAATGCCTGAGGAATGAAGAGAGGGAAGAGGAGATCAACTGCAGGCAGTGCTTTATGGAGCTGGCAGTGGTTCGCATTGCCCCTCATCACAGGGGCACCATCATGTAGCAAAGGGGATTTTCCTCTATTTTCCCTTGTAGCACTGCTGTGGGGACAGCATTGCAAGAAGCCAGGGATAAAGCTTTAAGCTCTTCTGGATTTTGAAACAGTGATCATGTCCAGATAACACCTATTTGTATTGTATTGCTATCCCATAATCATCAAGTTCCCAGCAGACCAATAAGCCAGTTTGACCTCTTATTAAAAAGAGAGAGAGAGAAGGTGCTTTGCAATGTTTTCATCAATATCCTAAGCTGTACTGTATTTCTATTTCAGGGATCAAGCAGGACATTGTCAGAATTAATTACAGGCAAGCATTACTGTATTCTTAAAAGATTAAGAACACTGTCCAGTTTAATATTGATTTTCTTATTAATGAATGTGGATACGAACAGTTAATGGGTGGATAGTCTTTTTTTGTACATGATTTCTAATTAACGTTACTTAATTGCATAGGCCTGTAGTCATCTGCTAAAGAATACATAATTTTCTATTACAGCAGCAAAATATTGCAGGCTGGGTGGTGCCCAATCAACAGATGAATAATTATGATGCAACTTATTACACAGTTATTCCACTGAATGTGCTGCTCTTTACCAGAACATGAGAACATAAAGGAGTTATATTGATTTATACCAAAAGAATACTGAGTCTAGAATGTTGTTATCAACTTCAACTAAGCTCCCCCCCTCATATGGAAATATGTGCATGTTGTTCACTTCTATATCCCTTTTGTGAAAGTAAGATTTAATATAAGGAGTTGTTTCTGCCAGAAAGTTGGATGGGGGTTATAACTCTATTTTCAGGAATTTGAATGCATGGTTGGATATAGAAAGAATATGATTCCAATGAATATCCCCTTTGAATAATATACAAATGGAATGCTGTATTAAACGTTGGATGGCCAATGTATAGATTTGTTTCTTAGTGGAAATAGAAGATACCTTCTCCCTCCAAAGTTTGTCCTAATAGACATCTGGACTGAACCCTGAGGATAAGACTCAAAACCAAACGAAGTCTAATTTCTTTAAATAAGGTTCAGTGATTTCTGCAACCAGGCAAAATATCCATTTAAGCTTATAGAACAGTGTTTCTCAACCTTAGCGGTTTGAAGATGTGTGGACTTCAACTCCCAACGCTGGCTGGGGAATTTTGGGAGTTGAAGTCCACACATCTTCAAACTGCTAAGGTTGAGAAACATTGTTATAGAACAGAGATCTCCAAACTTGGCCACTTTAAGAGTTGTGGACTTCAACTCCCAGAATTCTCCAGCCAGGTTTGCTGGCTGGAGGATTCTGGGAGTTGAAGTCCACAACTCTTAAAGTGGCCAAGTTTGGGGACCCTTGTTATAGAAGATACTACCTCAATAGATGAAAGAAGAATAGTGGTGTTTTTAACAATAAGGAGGACACCATTGTTAAGATAGCAAAGACCAGATTTCTAAATTCCAAGTGATTACAGTAGTCCCTCACTTATCGCTGGTGTTACGTTCCAGACCTGGCCGCGATAGGTGAAATCCGCGATGGGGAATTTATCGACTGATAGTACTTATTTAAGTATTTATATTGTAATTGTTTGGTAAGTTTTCATTGTTTTAAGTGTTTATAAACCCTTCCCACACAGTACTTATTTTAGATACAGTATTTAAATACAGTATTTACAATTTTAGATTTATTTTTTTTTAAAAAACCTGCCGATCGAGTTTGGCGGGCTGTTTAAATCTGCCGATCGACTTCCTCAGAAACCCGCGATGAAGTGAAGCCGCAGTAGGTGAAGCGCGGTATAGCGAGGGACTACTGTATCCTCCTTTTTCAGTTGCCTTTCCTTGACCTGATAGCTTTCTTTGGACATTCTGCTTGGAGATTGTAATCAACATACCTGAGGAAATTCAATTGAAAATGACCCTTGTAAATTAAGTCTGATAATCCCTCCAACTGATTACAACTAGTTTTTCTTCAGCAAAGTAACTCGAACCTGAATTCTCTAATCTTTTTTTTAGTAGTAAGAAGAGCCATAATATCCATAGAGGAACATATTTGTTGAGAATCAACATACAATGACATCTTGTTTCAAAGGGAATGGGAATATTTGTGAAAGAGGAAAGGAGCGGGAGAGGCAGTTGATCTATATATAGATTGTGTGTGTGTGTTTGTGTGTGTAATATCACACACAGAGAGACATGAAACAGAACTTCTAATTTAAGGTTCAAAGTAAACTTTATAAACATTCATTTTATATATTTATTTGTTAAATCTGTCTGTCTATCTTTTTCTGGGCTGGGCTTCTGTAATCAGAGTGTGTGGTTTGAAATATTGCTTAAAACTAATTTTGTAAGGTGCCGATTAATACTTACAATTAAGTTTACCTCCTCCTTGGAAACAAAGTATCATCTCAGTTTTTTTCCTACTGAATCAGTCTGCACTAATACTTAGGCCAGAAAAAGCTACGGAGAAGTCCAACATAGATTTGAATTGCAGCATCCAAAGTTTCAAACCATTATTGTGACGGCATCTATAAAAGACTTTTCTTTGTGCCAACTATCTCTTAACTATTCTTCATTGTAGAAGGGCATTTTTATTAGCAACGATGAATATGAGTATGTTTAAGAGGAGGTTCAGTAACTTCCCACACTTGGGGTGCCTTTGTCCATATTTGGATGAAGACATCAGAGTAGTCTCACAATATCTTGACATGCTGCTCCTTATGTCATAATTGCTGATTTAATGCTACCCAGAAATGCACAAGTTGCTTTGAAACAGAGTTGTACCTATTCCTTTAGCTGGCAGATCAATCTATCAACATTTCTATGAAGGTTGCTAAATTCAGCTTAATCTCAATTGCTGTAAGTGTTGGATTATATTTAAGGTTACATTGTCTGAATAATTATGCCTTGTGTTCTTTAATCTTTGTCTTTAACTTCTGTTCTTCCGATGTGCTAATTTCTTACCTTGTTTTCTTTAGAGTCTGCTGTAAGTCAAAATCAGTTTAAACTTTTTCTTCAGGATATCAGAACAGCTTTCTATTTTCTCTCACAATAACCCTGTCTTAGGCTGGGCTGATAAGTAGTAACCAGCCCAATGTCAGTCCTGGTCAAATATACTAATCAGCACACTACACTGGGTGTCAAGATACAGTTATTAGCCTTTTCTTCTTTCCTATCTCCTCCATGATTTGTATTTTTCCTTTTTAACTATTCCAACTTGCTACTATTAATTCCATTTCTGAATTACATATATATTGTTAAAGGAGGATAAAATCCTGATGAACAAATTTCCCAATTTTGTGGGTGTGTCTGTATGTGAACATACATGTAGGCATAAGCACCTGATCACCTCAGTAATTTAAGAAGCTGAATGAATATTTTTACAAATTTCAAATCAGTCCTAAGAATACAAACCACTATTTAGCTATTCATTAACCAGAGGTGAAGCACAGAAAAGAGATAGAGGAAACACTAAGACAAAATGATAAAAATCAGTCCCAGCAGAGATCAACTTGGGCTTGCCCTGGGGGGAATTTTTCCCTCTGCCTGTAATGCCAGAGAGCAACAACAACAAAAAATTGAAACCACTCCCTGAACAACTACATAGCAAATATCTTGAGCCTAATGGTGTAGCACTTTCTCCCCCTGCTGGATAAAACATACAAAATGCCATGTTTACTCCATAATTTGTAGATTGAAGTCTATAAATTTGCTGAGCTTTTTGATAAATTATATTCTGCAGTCATCTCCCATGCATTAATTTGCTTTGTAAACATATTTTAAAGGGAAAACAACCTAGTGCCTTTGAGATATTCCAGGTATTCTATAGGTTAACCACTATCTCATTGCTGGAGTGAGGCCTGAGCTTATGGGAAAGGCATAAAAGTAGCTTGACTGAGGACTTGGACATTTTCTCTAAAATGCATCTCATAGATGTTGTTGGTAGGCCTAAAAGAGTATTTGTTTACAAGTTTGGTTCTTTGGGGGAAAATCAGCTATTATATGGAATGTGTATTAAGAAAAGGTTCATAGGTTTGGAATAAAGATAAAACAGAATGGAGAATAAGTGCAACTTTGAAACAGTGATCTAACATCATAAATGTTATGAGATAGTGAGTAAAAGGTATTGATTTACAGATCTAACTTCCTCCCTTCCACTTTCCCATTGATGGCATTATTGTTATATGCTGGATTTAGGAACAGGACCCTGGTGGTGAAGTGGTTAGAATGTAGTATTGCAGGATGACTCTCCATTCCACTGCCAGGGGTTTGATCCTGACTGGCTCAAGGTTGACTCCACGTTCCATCCTTCTGAGGACCCAGATCAGTAAAATGAGGACACAGATTGTTGGGGGCAATATTCTACTTTTTAAACCATGTAGAGAGAGCTGTAAAGCATTATGAAATGGTACATACTGTGATTCTAAATACTAAGTGCTATTGCTATTTAATTCATCACTTCATCCATTAGTTGATTCTAAATAAGAGACCTGACATTATAAATATTATTGGAAAATAAGTGAAAAGGTTGGTTGGAAATCATCTGGCCTAACTTCACTCAACTGAATTCTCAAAGCAACATCAGCCAAGGCTAGAGATTCTACTCATCAGAAGACTTCCAAATTGGAGACTTTTGCCTTATGCAGGGAAAGTGAGACATAATAAGGGTATTGTAATGTATATTACACATTGCTGACTGAGATGAGGTCAGATTTCTGTTGTGAGATCAGATCTGATTAAGTCAAATCATTACCTCATAATCTTCATGACACCAAACAAGTTTCAGAGTCTTCTTCTTGATCCTAAGAGGTCAGTAAGGGGCGTGCATAAGTGCACTAGAGTGCCTTCCGACCCCTGTCCTATTGTCTCTTCTATATCCCATATATCTTCTCTTCCATCCCTATATCTTTCTTCTATTCTCTCATTGATTATTTTATCCTATACTCTCTCTTCTATTCTTTCTCTAATTCTGTTTCCTCAAAGGTTTCCTCTATTACCTTCATTGTGTATTATTGTGTATTGGACAAAATAAATAAATAAAATAAATATAACTCTGAATACTTGTATTACCCAGCAAATCCTAACCTTTGATATAGGTTTGTTTTCACTACAGATAATCAGAGAGGGCCTTCCTCCTTCCTTGGAAGCAGGTGGTCTTTGTGGAAGGTTGCAATCATTGATGTACCACCCATTGTTAAGTAATTTTAAGTACCTTTGGGAGAGTCATTTCCCCACATCTTCCTAGTGGCAAAGTTGCACATGCTTTTCAATACATACAAATCTAATAAATTACTACTACTACTACTACTACTACTACTACTACTATTATTATTATTATTATTATTTTGCAACCAAGGCTCATTTTCTATTTCATGTTTTTACATATCTGATGTTTTAAATGTTGATATTATAATGGTTTATATTTGTTATCTTAAAAGTCTTTTTATTATGAGTCTAAACTCAATTTGCCCTCAGCATCCTTGCCTTGACCACCTCTGGTAAACTATATAAGAAGCTATGTACTGTGTCTTGCTTGAGGGTTCACATGTGCATTTAATGCAAGTGTACAATATAGAAGATGCATTTACTTCCTTTCAGATATTTTAAAAAAGAAGTGGACTGATGCTAGAAACATGCACTATTTTTTAAAAATCTACTACTGAAATCTTCAGCATTAGTCAATATGATCCAAATTCTAACTGCATCAAGCTATGTTACTGACATCTTCCTTCCTTCCTTCCTTCCTTCCTTCCTTCCTTCCTTCCTTCCTTCCTTCCTTCCTTCCTCGCTTTCTTTCTTTCTCTCTCTCTCTCTCTCTTTCTTTCTTTCTTTTTCCTTTTCCTTTCTATCTAACTACATGTAATCCTCAACTTAGAACAGTTCATTTAGTCACCTTTCAAAATTACAATGGCACTGAATGGCACTTATCATTTTTCACACAAAACTGTTGCAGCATCCCCATGGTCACATGATTTACATTTGGACTCTTGACAACTAACTCTGGACAACTGACTTACATTCATGGGGGTTGCAAACTTGCAGTGTCGCAGGAGCAACTTCTGATAAGCATGGTCAATGTGAAAGCCAGATTAACTTAACTGTTTTACTAATTTAACAACTGCAGTGACTCTTAACAAATGTGGTAAGAGAGTCGTAAAATGAGGCAAAACCAGAGGTGAAATGCTACCAGTTTGGACCAGTTCACTTGAACCAGTAGTAAAAAATGCTAACAGTTCAGGCAAATCTGTATATCCAACGATCAGCTGTACATTGATCAGCTGTGCCATGTGATCTACATTAGCTAGAAAGCAGGATTATAGCTAATCTAATCTCCCCACCCCCTCACTGTTCTACTTACCTTTGCAGACTCTGATGGCTTCATTGCTGCATGGTAATGCATGTGAAGCGAACTGGTAGAAAACCTCAGAGGATTTCACCCTGGGCAAAACTCAATAAATTTCTCACTTAGCAACATAAATTTTGGGCTCAATTGTGGTTGTAAGTGAGGACTACCTGCAAGTAACTAACCAAACAACTAAGCAATTAACTTAAAAGATTGCTTGTAATGAACTCTTTAGTGCAAGCTAAGTAAACACCAATTTAAAAATAGGGCTGTGTTTAGAATTAAGATTTGGGTCAGCAAAATAATATAGAATCATTCCTATTTATATAGAAAAGGAGGGAAGGAGGGAGGAAGGGAGGAAAAGAAAGAAGACAACATTGTTAGCCTTCTTCAAAGATGTCTAGAAGGGACATATTTTATTACAATAATAAAAAGAAGAAAAGATGATAACCTGTAATTTTGATATTACAGGTTCTAACCATTATATATACTTACAAATCTTAAGGTCTATTGAAGAAGTATCAGTTGCGAAATGGAAAATTCAAATGGAGGTTAATTGTCTTCAAATACTTAAGGGATTGAAATAAAGATTAGTTCCTTGAATTTAAGATGATAAAAAATACAGATTGATTTCTGCCATACAACAGTGAAAACAAAAGTATGGATGCCCCCATTTAGGATCAATTACATCATGTCTGATACATTGGGAGCAAATTCATCCCCAATCTTTGAATTTATAATTTATGAAAAACTGGAAAACCACCCAATAGTGATACAAAAAGAGATGCCAAGAGCCCCTAGACCAGACTTGGGCAAGGGGCGGCCCACTGGCCGCATCCGGCCGCCCACTGTCTGACCAGCCCGCCATAGCAAGCCCTCACCTTCACCTCACCCACCCACCCCGCTTTTTGAGACAGGAAATGGCTCGGCCCAACAGGTAACTGCTTCCTCCCTTCAAGTAGCTCGTCTTTTCTGGGGTTTTCTTTTTACATTTTTAAAATTTTGGCCGCCGAGAGGTGTCGAGAAGGGAGTCGCCATGTTGCGCTGAGGCGTCTTCAGGCGAATGGGGGAACTCAAAGATGTTGGTAGTGTTTGCGGGCCCCCAGCAGCGGGGCAAAGGCGAGATAACACCAGCTGCCATCCAGAAGGTGAGCTGCTGGGCCTAGCCCAGGTGTATATGTGTGTGGGGGGGGAGGGACCGGGTGCTTCGCCCTGCGTAGAAGCGAGAGAGTCGGGATTCTGCGCCATCCTTTCCTGCATGCAGGCTGAGCTGAGGCCCAGTGCTCGTGACCTGGCAGTGATGTCAGGTGCAGCGTCTTCATTTTTATGCCCAGCTGCAGCTTTCTCTCTCTTTCTCTCTCCCCTCACGGTCACCTTCCTGGGCATTTTCGGGACTTTGGGGGTCATGATTCTTGAGACTAACAGTGCTGAAAAACATAAAGAATTGGGCCTGTCTTTGAATAACACGAAAGAGGTCATCTCCACATGAGAAGTTGTGGTCTAAGCCTGGGGTAGGCAAAGTTGGCTCTTCTGTGACTTCTGGACTTCAACTTCCAGAATTCCCAAGCCAATCATGCTAGCTCAGGAATTCTGGGAATTGAAGTCTCTATGTCATAGAAGAGCCAACTTTGCCTATCCTTGGTCTAACTTATATACAGTATTGGGTAGAACTGAGTTAATTATATTAGTCCGGCCCTCTAAAACCATCCCAATTTCTCATGCGGCCCCATGGCAAAATTAATTGCCCACCCCTGCCCTAGATGGACAGAAAGTAACATGGAAGGTTAACCAAGAGAGTTCCAACCTAGAATTAAGAAGAAATTTTTGGTGGTAATTACTCAGGGGAACCACTTGCCTCCATATGTTTTGGATGCTTCATCACCAGAGATTTTAAAGAAGAGATTGGACAGACATTTAACTGGAATAGGGACTTCTGCTTGAGCAGAGTGGGTTGAACTAGACCTAGCATGCACTTGCTGGGGAATTCTGGGAGTTGAAGTCCAAATATTTCCAGTTGCCAAGGTTGGGAAACATTGGTCTCCAGAGCTAAATAAAGTTTCACTGTATTTCCTTGCAGCATCAGCAGGCCAATAGTGACATCTGGTGGTTAAAGTATATAATATGGATGCAATAAAATACACTGCTCAAAAAAATAAAGGGAACACTCAAAGAACACTGAAATATTCTCATTGAATACTTTGTTCTCTACAAAGTTGAAAGTGCACAACAGCACATTAAATTGATTGTCAATGTTGCTTCCTAAGTGGATGGTTTGATTTCAGATAAGTTTGATTACTTGGAGTTATATTGTGTTGTTTAAGTGTTCCCTTAATTTTGGTGTATATATTGGAAGGAAACTTGATAAAAGAATACCTGAAAGTAAAGGCTTTGGTTGCTCTGGAAAAGTGATATTGCTGAGAAAGATAGAAGGAAAGAGAAAAGCAGAACAACCAAGGGACAAGGTGGGTGGACTTACAATTGCAATAAGTGTACTATTGGGAGACCTGAAATCAAGTTGGGGTAGAAAAACAGGTTATTGTAGAGAAATCTATGCCAGTTGCCAAGAGTTGTGAAAAACGTGTTGGTGCATAATCAGTTCCTCATTGACTTTGATATTGACTACTGGTATTCCTTTCCAATATTTCTCCTGTTAAAATAACATTTTCAAACATTTTCGAGATATTGCTTACACAGAGACTTATTTATCTATTGCTTTAAAAAAAAAACTGCCTTCCAACTGGAATTCTCAGGGCAGATTACAAAATACAGTAATTGAAAATGCAAAGCAGTAGAAGTGTAAAAGCAATACACCAGTAAAAAGGTAAATGCTAAATGCTACAGGAAAAAATGTATATGGATAGAGAAGGAGGGAGGGAGGGAGGGAGAGACAGGGAGAGACAGAGAGAGAGACTGGATCCAAGACAAACACAATAAAAAAGAGTAATGACAATGAAATTCTTTGAAAGAAAAATAATTTCTTATTTAGGAAGTATTCCACAAATATCTTTTGGAATAATATGGTAATTTCATGTAGTGGAAATGTTTCAAGATGAACAGGAAGCTTTGGAGAGCCCATCTTTAGGTTTCTCTGGTTTTAAATAATTCAAGAGTTCAATGGCATATCCCCACTCTCTGAATTAGGTCCCAAAATGAACCAGTGGTTAGTCCAGCTAATATTATATTATATCATACTTTCCAGGTAGATCAGATGAGAAACGTGACCAGCTAAACAAATTCTACTTTATTGTAAAGCTACATTAATAGAATCTTGCAAGTCTGAAAGTAAAATTCTCCCCCAAATTTTTTAAATTTTGGCCGCCGAGAGAGAAATTTAGATAGCTATAGCACTTTATATATAAATGAAAGTGAAGAACATTATCTAAAATCTGGATAAAAGCATTTGGAAAGGAGGGAGCACAGGATGAATGATATATGAATGAGCCGGGGTGGCGCAGCGTAGAGTGCTGTACTGCAGGCCACTGAAGCTGACTTGTACGTAGATCTGAAGGTCAGCGGTTCAAATCTCATCACCGGCTCAAGGTTGGCTCAGCCTTCCATCCTTCCAAGGTGGGTAAAATGAGGACCTGGATTGTGGGGGCAATAGTCTAGCCCTGTTAAAAAGTGCTATTGCTAACATGTTGTAAGCCGCCCTGAGTCTAAGGAGAAGGGCGGCATAAAAAAATTGAATAAATAAATAAATATACCAGAAATAATTGGATAAATAATTGATTAATTTGACTAAGAATTTGGCATTTGACATTACATTGTATTATATTTTAATTTGAGGTATGTAAATTGGAATTTCTGTAAGGTGTGAAAAATAATAAAAATGTATACACACACACCCAAAAAACCCCAACATGCAGGACCAAACACCTGTGCAGACATAATTAATCTGGTCAACTTTATCAGTATGAGAAGTTCTGAAGAATGGGACTCATTTAAAGGTTACTTGGGGATGAGGAATGGGGTGGGAACAGTAAAAATAAAAATTTCACCCCTCTCTCTGCAGAACTGACTGGGCGAAATAATTGCTTTTATTCATGGAAAGATGGATAAAAGCAATTATTTCGCCCCAGTCCATCTGACAAAGATGTTAGATGTTCCTGGCTATATCCAGACCACTGCATTCACTCACCTGAGATGATAAAAAGGAACATGAACATGGAAGGCAGCATACTAGAGGAATTGAAAGTCTTGTGAAGCTTCTTCATACCTACTACATACTGTCTGCTCCTATTGCTATTTATTGTTTATTTGCATTTATTAGCCATTCAACTCTTGGTTTGTCTCGGTTTGTCCGTTGTTTTTAATTCCTATATAGCAATTAAGCAGCAGATGGCATTAATACTATCAAGAAGTTTCTCCGAACCAAAAGATTTTGTCTACCTGAATATCTATCTCAATAGAAACAAATCAGGAATGTCCAGCATGTAAATTTATAAAGTACGCTGTGAAATAATATTAGTTACCAGCGGTGGGCTACTGCCCAGATGGGGGAGAACACAATGGGATACCGAAAATGGAGCTCCACCCCCAAGCACCCAATTTGCACTGAAAGATGTTGAAAGAAAATGCAGGGCATCCTGCATAAGCCCCGCCCACAGTGTGGTAGTAAAAATTTTGGTAGCCCTTCACTGTTAGTTACCCATGTTTCTCTCATCCATATCTATGGAATATTCACCTCTCCAATAATAGCAACTAGTGTTGGGTGAACCAAACCTGCAAAGTTCAGGTTCGTGCCGAACTTTGCAGTGTTCAGCATGCCGAACCCAAACCCAAACTTTTCAAAAGTTCAGGTAAAGTTTGGGTTCGGGTTCGGGTTCGGCGTTGCTTGTGGCAAGCAAAAGGAGGTGGGAAATCCCACGAGGGGATTCCCCACTCTTCTCCCAGGCGGTGGCGTTTCGCGGCGTTCAGCCGAACCCTAACCCAAACCCAAACTTTACCCAAACTTCACCCAAACTTTTAGAAAAAGTTTTTTAAAGCGCTGCTGCTATTTGGGTTTGGGTAAAGTTCAGGTTCGGGTTCGGTGAACTTACCCGAACTTTACAGCAAAGTTTGGGTGAGTTCGCCGAACCCGAACTTCTTGAAGTTCGCCCAACACTAATAGCAACTCTTTGTTCACATTGTCTCTTTGAGGTATTCTATTTCTGGGCTTCAAAAATCAGCCAATAATTAAATAGCAATGCATCTAACGCATCTCTGAGCCTCTTTCCCTCAAGCACTGCGCTCAATTCTTTGAGCTCCAGGATAGATATGTGGGTATGTGGATATATAGTGTATGTATGCATGTATGTCTGTATGTAACATATTTTTATTTGAATTTGAAAATGAAGGGAGACTAGTATAGATCTATTTCGGCCTTATTATGGCCTCATCAGCTAGCCATACCCTCACTGGGATTTGATCCTGCAGCCTCTTAACCTGTAGGCCACAGGATCTCATCCTTTCAGCTTTGTACCTGTGTTATATGTTTTTTCTTTCGAATCATCCTGGCATACCTAAATATGGGAGGAACATAATGCTTCCTTTTGGCTCTCGGCCCAACCTAGGGCCATATCCAAGGCAGTTAATTAATTTTTTCATAGCCAACAAACTATATTTCATATGTGTAACATATTTTTGCTGTATTTGAAAATGAAGGGAGACTAGTGTAGATCTATTTCGGCTTTGTTATGGCCTTATCAGCTAGCTATGCCCTCACTGGGATTTGATTATATTTGATATGTATACACTGCTCAAAAAATAAAGGGAACACTTAAACAACACAATATAACTCCAAGTAAATCAAATTTCTTTGAAATCAAACTGTCCACTTAGGAAGCAACACTGATTGACAATCAATTTCACATGCTGTTGTGCACGTTCAATTTTGTGCAGAACAAACTTTTCAATGAGAATATTTCATTCATTCATATCCAGGATGTATTATTTGAGTGTTCCCCTTATTTTTTGAGCAATAGAATAGAATAGAATAGAATTTTATTGGCCAAGTGTGATTGGACACACAAGGAATTTATATATTAGTATATATACTAATCATAGCATCACTATTCTGATCAATAGTGGAGTTCTTTGAAACACTTTGTATATAAAGTTTAAAACATTTAGATTTTATCTCAAACTTCCTGTACAGATTGGAGCCCTCTTTGATTACTGGAACAGGAGAAGTGATAAACAATTTATGAACTACTAGCTCCCTCTCCTGGTAATTCAGAGTAATTTATTACCTTCATTTAATGAAGAATATCCTTGGGCTATAATTAAGAAGATTGATTTAGTTTGTTATTCCAAATCCACTTTGCTAATGTTCAGAAATAGCTTTTCTTTTCCTTTCAACAAGTTTTTAAGACTGTAATATTCTGAAGATAGAAATACAGCCATTTTATTTGCTTTGTCTTTAAAATACTGTAGCATTTTAAAGGTTGTTGCCTTCTACTTTCCTGTTTTAACTGTTGGTTTAAACATGATTTGTATTTACATTGATCAATATTTCGCTCTTCCTTTACATAGTGTAAGAACTGTAAGAGTCCAGGATAGTAACAGATGGCCCATCTTCTAGAATTCCAGATTTGTAAGACAGTTTTCCACATCACATAAACAAAAGTATTATTCATGGAATACAGTGATCCCCCGCTCGTTGCGAGGGTTCCGTTCCAGGACCCCCCGCAACGAGCGGGTTTTCGCGAAGTAGCGCTGCGGAAGTAAAAACACCATCTGCGCATGTGCAGATGGTGTTTTTAACTTCCGCAGCGCTAGCGAGGAGCCGAAGATTGGGGGCGGCGCGGCTGTTTTAAAATGTCGCCGCCGGCATGGGGGGCTTCCTAGCAGCCCCCCAAACACGGGTTGGGGGTCCGGGGGGTGCTGGCAAGCCCCCCATGCTGGCGGCGACGTTTTAAAACAGCCGCGCCGCCCCCAATCTTCGGCTCCTCGCTAGCGGGCTTTCGAGATGAGTCCTGAAGCGAATTCGCTTCAGGACTCAGCTCGAAAGCGGCGAGAGCTAGCGCCCAGCCCCGTGACATTCGCTTTCCTGCCGCCGGCAGCCGAGTGATCCTGGGCTCCTTCGCAACCTCGGAGAGCTTCCTGGGCATGAAAGCTCACGAAAACCAGGAAGCTCTCTGAGGTTGCGAAGGAGCCCACGATCACTCGGCTGCAAGCGGGAGGAAGGCGAATCCCACGGGGCTGGGCTCGGTTATCCCCTCGGCTCCCCTCCTACCAGCCCCGCCACGGAAGACTCCATTCTGTTCCCTGAATGGAGACCGCCGGCCGCTCAATCGGGCCGGCAGGGAACAGAATGGAGCATTCCGCGGCGGGGCTGCTAAGGGGGGGGAGACGAGCCCAGCCCCGTGACATTCGTTTTCCTGCCGCCGGCAGCCGAGTGATCCTGGGCTCCTTCGCAACCTCGGAGAGCTTCCTGGGCATGAAAGCTCACGAAAACCAGGAAGCTCTCTGAGGTTGCGAAGGAGCCCACAATCACTCGGCTGCAAGCGGGAGGAAGGCGAATCCCACGGGGCTGGGCTCGGTTATCCCCTCGGCTCCCCTCCTACCAGCCCCGCCGCGGAAGGCTCCATTCTGTTCCCTGAATCACTTTGAATCCAGCAGCTTCTGCTGGATACGGGCGGTGGGTGGGACGAGTGGTGAGGAAGCCAGGGGCTGTGGCAGCTCGCCCCCCCATCGCCCATATCCAACAGAAGCGGCGGGATTCAAAGTGCTGGGGTGGGGGGGGTGTCCTGACAGCCCCGCACCCCAGCACTTTGAATCCAGCAGCTTCTGCTGGATACGGGCGGTGGGTGGGACGAGCGGTGCGGAAGCCAGGGGTGTGGCAGCTCGCCCCCCCATCGCCCGTATCCAGCAGAAGCGGCGGGATTCAAAGGGATTCAAGGCTAACTTCTGCGCTTGGCTTGAGGACTCAGCTGGGAAGCGGCACGGGTGTTTTAAAAGGTCTCCGCCGGCATGGGGGGCTTCCTACCCCCCCCGAACCCCCAACCCGGGTTTGGGGGGGTGCTAAGAAGCCCCCCATGCCGGCGGAGACCTTTTAAAACACCCGTGCCGCTTCCCAACTGAGTCCCGAAGCCAAACGAACCCGGGTGGCCGGGCGAGCAGCGAGCAAATGGCGGGTGGCCGGGCGAAGGGCGGGCGAACGGAGGGCGAGCGGGTGCTGGGGGGGCTTCTCGCCCTCCCGCCAGCAAGAGGGGAAAGACCCAGGGAAGCCGCCCAGCAGCTGATCTGCCCGGCGGGGAACACCATCTACGCATGTGTGGCCATAGGAAAAAAGGGCGCACATGCGCAGATGGTGTTTTTACTTCCGGGTTGAAAAATCGCGATGTAGCCCATTTGCAATGGTCGGGGACGCAATAACCGGGGGATCACTGTAATACTTTTTTTTCTTGCTGCCAGCCCTTTCAGTTCTCTATATCCCCAATCTGAAATGAATAGGCATGTTTATTTTCCCCCCCTTCTCTAAGAAATGAATTGAATCATCTGATTCAATTTTTTATTAAGTATGTTTAGGCATGTAACTAATAAACAGGCATTGAAGACCTTTCTTCTACAAAGTAGGGATAAGTATTTGCAGCAACCAATGCAGAATAAAGAATGCTGAAAGTTAGAACCCAGAGCAAGCCTGATCTCGGGTTCTTGCAGATTTAAATACAATCTACGTTGATTGATTATTGTGAGTCCTTGTCAGTGGAAACACAATGGCCACATCCTGGTGATTGTTCATTGCAGTGGTTGCTGGCATATTAGGCCACTTCACTGACATAATAGGATCAAGAATGCAAATATTCACCTAGAGTTTAGGGCAAGATAGAAAGTGATGCAATGAATATAAATAAATAAAGTACATAAAATATTTCCAGAGACATAAGGTTATCTACCACATAGGAAACAGAAGGATGAGAGATGAATGCATGTGATGACCGGAAGTGTCTGGTGTGTTAATTCATTTCCAGATTGTCCATTGCATCAGGAAATCCTAATAAATAAAAATATATTTTCAGGGTCTCTGGATTTGAGTGCATCTGGAGGCAAAGTAGTCTTGGAATCACCAAAGATTCTGAGCAAGGGAGAGAAACAAGCAGAGGAAAACAACATTCTTTTAATGCTCAGAAACTGACTATGTAGCAGTCTGTTCCATAGTTTGACCTACAACTGGCATCAAACTGTTATTAACTTGCTCAGGCCTTCCTTCTACTCCACATGGAAGATAGGTATCACATTTACCATTCTGAGATGACATCTGTCAATTCCTTCCAATCTCTTGGCTTTGCTTAGACCAAGAATGAAGCTGCAGTAATACTGAAGTGGCTCACAATGGTTTTAACAGTTTAGAGATGTAAAATTATATTTTTATTACTTTTATAGATGTGGGGAATCCAGAGCATGATACCATGGTCTTTCGAGACTGATGCCAATGAAAGATGTGGTCTACTTTGGCTGCAGTATCTGAAGGCAGTGAATTTGCTCCCCATAGAAACGGGGGAGATGGGGTGGATGTGAGCTGGTGGAGATGACTCCTTGGGAGGAAAAGAATTTAAGAAGCCTCTCATCATCTGCTGCGTAGCTGAATGGACTTGTTTAGCCCATTTAAGGTCAACCATCCTGGCATATCAGATAGATGTTTTTGCTCCTGTGCATGCGCAGAAGCAAAACATTAGCTGAAATCTCTCTTACACACGCATCCCCTCATGAGATTTCGCTTCCTGCGCATGAGCAAAAGCAAATACACACTGGGACCCGTGCGCATGCAAGGGAACCGAATCTGTGCACACAGCGCACAGGCAGCAGCGGTAATGGGAATCCACCACTCTCCTGGGGGCTGGGGATTGGACACTCAGCCAGGGTCCTTGGGGTGAGGGATTTGGGGATGCTTTCAATAGGCAATTTTTGTGCCTTTAGCCTCGGATCTTGCTTTCATCTTGTTACAGCGGTGGGTTGCTCCTGGTTCGGACTAGTTCTTAGAATAGGTAGCGGCAGTGGTGGGAGGCTTTGCAATCTCATTTTTCCTACAATAGGCAACAACCCAGCAGCTATTCAAAAAGTGAGCTTAAGAGAAGGTTAGACAACTGCTCCTATTGCTTTACCTTTTGCCCTTTGCCCTTTACAGCTAAAGTCCATAGTCCAAATAAATGTAAATTAAAAGCAGAGAAATAAATGTATAGTTAGACCTTGACTTATGACCACAATTGAGCCCAGAATTTCTGTTACTAAGCAGAGACAATTATTGAGTTTTGCCCATTTTACGACCTTTCTTGCCACAATTGTTAAGTTAGTAACACAGTTGTTTTCACGGCCCCCCTTTTTAACTTGTGCAGTATACAGGTCCTCAATGGAAGGCAGGTTGGTAGTAATTAGTTTGGGGGTTTTTTTGCTTCTGTTTATCCTTTGAAGTTTGTGTCTGTCTTGTTGGGTTGCAGAACCGAATGAGACTGTTATAGAAGTGCAGATAATAGGCTCAATAATTCCTCTGTAGAACTGTATCAGCTTCCACACCCACAGCTACTAAGCCAGGTATGTGATTTAAATGTATGTATAATAAGAACATATGTTCTACACATAAGATAAAATGCTCCAGGCTGGAATACATTTGCCTTATTAATTTGGATAGTTAACAGGTTAACAGGATTTTTACTGATTTGCATTTCACCATCTAAAATAAACTTTTTTCTCAGCCACCCTTAGTCTAGCGCCTCTTCCCACACAGTTCTTTCACTTTCACAGTTCTTTCAACGTTAAACAATATTTTTCCCCAGAATAATAAAGAGAAGTCAAAATGTTTTTTTTTTAAAGCAACAATCTGATAATGTTCAGAGGCAATTATTACCCACATAACCCATTAAACAATGCAGGTTTTTACAGATTTCTGATATGCCAAGAGAATGAAAGCAAAATGCAGTTGTTGAGGAGTGCACTTCATATCAATAAAGGCAAAACTCTATTCTAGGAGTCAGAAAGACAAAACTCAAGCAGTTTTAACAGTGGATGTAATGAGGGAGGCATGCCCTGCAATCATCAGCCCGAAGTGGTTTAGGATTTAAACTTCAGTATGAACTCTTTATATGAACCCAGGACCTTGCACAAGTTAATAGGTTATTGAAAATGCAAATCTGTTCAAAACACCCTGAACCTCAAACCCCAAGCTCACTTTCCTGTTTTTCTATCACATTTCCATCATTCTTGGATTTCTCAGTTTGTTCTTTTATCCAGCCTACATGTTTGACAGACAGACAGACACACAGATAGACAGACAATATTTAAAAGTACCACTTAGAATCATATGGCAAGGAGCAATAGAGCTATAAATCACCGACAAACTGATGCTGCTTTCTTCTTTTGCATTAGGCTGGCTGCCTTCTAATTCTTGGGGGAACTTCTTGTCCTCTTGTGAAGTGACATCTGCAGTCCCTTTGTGTAGGCTTTGTGGAACAGAATATTCTATTCTGCCAATATTTCTGGATGCTCCCATCCTTTTATATATTTACTCTGTCTTATACTTCTGTTCAATACCTCTAAAGTCAAAACAAATTGTAATGGAGATAGAGGACATCCTTTGTTCCTTTCATGATATTCATCTTTTTCTGTCATATCTCCATTCACCATTATATTTGCAGATTGTTTGCAGTAAATTTTTTAAATTACATTGGTAAATCTCTGTCCAAAGTCCATAAGTTGCATTATCATAAATTGCCAGTTCATATTGTCAAATGCTTACTGTGCATATAAAAACATCAATGAGACTTGTTTTTCGGGATGCACCTCATTATTATTATTATTATTATTATTATTATTATTATTATTATTATTATTTATTAGATTTGTATGCCGCCCCACTCCATAGACTCTAATGCATTTAAAATTATCCGCATATTATCCTTAATCTGTCATTCAGGTAAAAACCCATTTTGGTCTGAATGTATGAATTCATTTAAGAATTCTTTTAGTTTATCTGACATTATTTACGCAAAGATTTTATGGTCCACATTCAAAAGCGAGATTAGTCTGTAGTTCTTAATTTTCTGTATGTAGGTCTCCTCTTTCAGAATTAGATTTATAAATGTCTCTGACCATGAATTTGATATCTTGGCCTGTATTAGAAGTTTATTATAAAGCTACAATATTACAATTCCTAGTATTTCTTCCAATGTCTTATGTATCTCTGCTGATAGTCCATCTAGTTCTGATGGTTCGCCATTTTTCTGTCTTTTAATTGGCTCTGTTAATTCCATTATAATTATTTTATCTTCTAATAAGTTCTTAAACTTTTCGGGTATTTTAGGTACTTCCATTTCTTCCAAATATTGTTTTATATTTTTTTCAGTTACCTTATATGCCCACAGAATCTTTTCCCCTCTCGTTTCGATGTTGTAAGTTCCCTTCGGCATCTTCCAATAATTTAATCATTTTTTTTCCCTTTTTCTTCTTCATTTTGTAAGCTAACCATCTCCCTGACTTATTTGCATATTCAAAAAAGTTCTGTTTAGCCATTTTTTATTTTCCTTGCCACTTTTTCATTTTCTATCAAATTCATCTTATGTTTCTTCAATCCCTCATGTTTTTAATATTTTTATTTGGGGTATCTTTCTGGAGTTCTTTTTCTAATTTCTTATATACTCTTCTAATTTTTTCTTGTTTTGTCTTCTCTGTTTATATTTTTTACTCAAATATGTCATTGCCAATCCTCTGATATATGCTTTTGCTGTATTTCATACAATTTAAAGTGAAATATCATTCTTTTTATTTTATTTTCTTTTAAAAATAATCTCATTTCTGCTTCCATGAATTGCTGAAATTCTTTTTCTTTCTATACCTCTTGGTTTCATGTCCATCTATTTCCCTTGTCCTTTCCAGGTAATTGTAATCAGGTTGTGGTCTGCCCACATACTTGTTTCAATGTTTATATTTTGTATTTTTGCTAATAAATCTATTAACATCCACAACATATCTATTCTTGACCAGGACATATGTTTGGAAGAATAAAATGTATGTTGCTTCTTTGTTGGAAACTTTCCTCTCCAAGCATCAAGTATGTTTAGTTCATCTACCATAGTAAAAAAGGATTTTAGAAGTATTTTTCTTAATTTCTTATTATTTTATCTTTTTAAAATCCAAATCTACCTCTACAATAGCATTGAAATCTCCCCTCATACAAATATTTTCATATTCCAATTCATTAATTTTTTAAATGTAATTTTAAGTAGAACTCATCTTGACATTCATTTGGTGCATAAATTTCCACTAAAAATATTTTTGTCATTTATTGTTATTTCAGCCATCAAAATCCTACCTTCTTCATCCAAATATATACATTTTTGGATTCCTTTTTTTCTGTATATATAATATACTGCTCAAAAGGTAAAGGGAACACTCAAATAATACATCCCAGATCTAAATGAATGAAATATTCTCATTGAATATTTTGTTCTGTACAAAGTTGAATGTGCACAACAGCATGTGAAATTGATTGTCAATCAGTGTTGCTTCCCAAGTAGACAGTGTGATTTCAGAAAAAAATGATTTACTTGGAGTTATATTGTGTTGTTTAAGTGTTCCCTTTATTTTTTTGAGCAATGTACAATTCATCACTTACTTTGATATAAATCTCCCAATCTTGCACATTCTAATAGTTTTTTGAATTGGCGTCTAAGGTGTTCGTCTTGTAAACATATTACAGTATGTCCATTTTTAATTTTCCCAATTTATTAAGTGTTGTTTTGCTTTTTATAGCCAAATTCAATCCATTTATATTTATCAAAACCATCTTAATCTCCTCTTCCATGTTCATTTATTCAATGCCTTGGTCAATCTTGTCAGCCATATATCTCTTTGTTTTTTTACCTCTTTCGCTGTTGTGCCTTCCAGTTCTTTTTCTTCCTGCTCTTTGGTATATTGACCCAATTGTCTCATCCCTAGAATCCTTTTGTAATCTAACCTCTCTTTCTCATCTTGATCTTTCTTCACCTTGTCCAAAATGTTGGTAATTAAATATTTCAGCTTTCTCCACACTATCTAATTTGTATCTTTGTTCATGCCAAGTCAACATTATTCCCACCAGTATCAACCATCTAAAGTTCACTCCTCTTTCAATCAATTTCTTTGTCAAAAATTAATATTCTCTTCTCAAATCTCTTACTCTTCTTGGAACATGTTTCAATGTTACCATCTCTTTTTCTTTATACTTCATTGTAGTATTTCTTAGTTTTTGTAAAATTTCTGTTCTGAATGACTTCTTTGTAAATCTTATGTGGACTCTTTAGGCAGCTTGTTTTTCATTGCACATCTGGTATGAACTCTGTATATTTCATCAATATCATTGAGTATCTTTTCTTTAACACCCTTCATCACTTCTGCCAAAATTTCTGCCATTACTTCAGCCACATTTCCTCCCTTTTCTTCTTCCACATTTGGAATTGCAAGTAATATCCAGATTGATCCATTTCCAATGTTATAATTTTCCTCTCTTGTCTTTTATCTGATTCTGTAAGTCAATCGTCCATTTCCTCTATTTTCTTCTCAGTTGCTTCAACTTTCTGAAAACATTGTTCATTTTTTTCCATCAGCCCCTTCACCTCCTTCAATTTTTCTTTACCAATCCCTTCTTTCATATCTATATGTAAAGCTTATATCATAACTCTTCAATTCCATAGTGTTAGTCTTGTCTGCTCGCACTGATTTACCCACTGCTTTCTATCCTGGACTGTGTAATGTTGAAGTAGTTGCTGGTGTCAGATGTGATGTTACTTTCTTCATCTTTACCAATATTTATAATCCAAATGTTTTATACGGTTTGTAATCCAGTGAGAAGAAGAAAAAGAAAAACTAATAATAATAATAAATAGTCAATTAAAAAAGTAAATAAAACAAAAATAATCCAGTTGTGAAAGAGAAAAAGGAGAGAATAAAAGAAAAAAATCTGAACAGCAAAAAAGATATATTATTTCTAAAAATCAAATACAAAATACAAAAAAAGAAAAGCAATATAGTGTGATCAATTATCACTTTTAAAAAAGGAAAAATATCACCCCAAAAGAAAAAATTCAAAAAAATAAGACCAAAAGGAAAATTAATAGATATCCCTCTTAAGTTTCAATCCAGCTATAAAAAGGGGGAAATGCATCACAGTAAAGAGATGCCATATGAAAACAAAATAATACCACCAAAAAAGAAACAAGAAATATATATACAGTGGTACCTCTACCTAAGAACACCTCTACTTATGAACTTTTCTAGATAAGAACCGGGTGTTCAAGATTTTTTTGCCTCTTCTCAAGAACCATTTGCCACTTACAAACCCGAGCCTCTGAAACTGTAACCGGAAAAGGCAGGGAGAAGCCTCCGTGGGGCCTCTCTAAGAATCTCCTGGGAGGAAACAGGGCCTCCACCCTCCCTGTGCTTTCCCCAATCGCATGCATTATTTGCTTTTACATTGATTCCTATAGGAAAAATTGCTTCTTTTTACAAACTTTTCCACTTAAGAACCTGGTCACAGAATGAATTAAGTTCGTAACTAGAGGTACCACTCTATATATCTTCTGTACTTCAAGCTCTTCCTGCCTTAATCCATCCAACAGAATTCAAAAGAAGGAAGGAGAACAGATTCCAAAACATATATCAAACAAAGCCAAAATAATGCTCACCCACAAAGTTTTTTGAACTGATAATTTATTAGTTCAAAAAAACCACATGTTCTGCAAGGTCATTTTGTACAAAAATCTCTGCTACTAGATGGCACTGTAATCTAACAAATGAATCAAATGTTCCAACACGATGATTCCCCCTACAGAAAAAGTAAGTAAAAAGTTTAGAAAGAAAGGCAAGAAAAAGTAAAAAGGGACAGCAATCCAAAAATTCCCCCTCAAAGCACTTAATCAATATAACTCCAATTTTGTGCCAATAAATGGCTTTACAGCACAACTCTTTCTTTTCCTTGATTCAAGGCTCTTTGCTTTTACCATTGCTAAAGTCCAAGCAGGGAGCAGTTAAAAAACTGCTCCCCTCTCTTTTGCAGCTCCAAGCTTCCTCTCACTTTCCTCTCATGTTCCAGTTATTCCCTCTTCTAAACAATGAATTCCTTTAATTATTTAAAAATCATCTCACCAGGTACACCTCTTATTTCCTCCATTCGAATCCTTCTGCTATGACTGTCCCAGCTTATGGCGACTCAAGTCGCCTTTCACAGCTGCTGGTCGAGAGGCTGTTCCTGGGGGTTTTGTGATTTCCCCCGAGCTACCAGACCATGCTGCCCTTCTTCACCATTACGGGTCCCCATGCAGCTGGAATTTGGCGTTTTCTTCAGAGGTGCCGAAGGAACATCCGTACAGCCGTGACATTGGCCACATCCCCTTTCTGGATGCTCCTCTCAATGCACAGTTTTATAATTCTGTTCTAAAATGCTGTATACCTCATATCTCCTATGCCTGTGATGGTCAACCTAATGGCACGCATGCCACAGGTGGCACGCAAAGCGCTCTCTATGGGCATGTGAGCTGTTGCCCCAGCTCAGCTCCACTGCGCATACACGTGTGCCTCCTGCCAGCCAGATGATTTTGAAGTCTCTGCCCTGCATGCGTACGAGGCAGTGAAGGGCTACAAAAAATTTTACTACCACACTGTGGGCGTGGTTTATTTGTGGGTGTGGCTTGCTGGGCATGTGACCAGGTGGGAGTGGCTTGATTATCATGTGACTGGGTTGGCTTAAAGGTCATGTGACTTACTTAAAGGTGGCCAACTCGATGTCACTCATCTCAAGGGTTTGGGTTAGGTTTAGGGTGCCTGGCCTCTCCTTGCCTCAAAGAGATACAATTTCCCTGTCTATTTACTATTACTATTTACTATTACTGAACATCCAAAATATACTATTTAATTCTAGGTATATATGCAATATGTGTACATATATATTACACACAGGCACACATTATCTACTATATAAACTGTATGTGTACATATATATTACACACATACACCCACGCGCACACACGTGCACAGCTCTTCTAAAATTATACACATCCAACCTCATTTACTGTGATAGGAAAAACTTACCCAGAGCCCAGAAGGGAAAAAAAGAAAAAAAAGTCCAAAAATTTTCTACCAGTTCTGCGTACCTGACCATACCCGTAGGAGCCCATCACTGGTCTGGGGGTGGAGTGAGTGTGCACCCACACAGCCCATGTTTGGTCCCAGGAGGCTGCAGGAAGATCTGCTAGGCCCAAAATGGAGCACAAGGATCACACGTGCAAGTTGGGATGGGGTGGGGGTGGAGGGAGCACAGGGGGGCAGGAATGTGGGGGGTGTCGCACATGTATTGCATTATTGGTGCAGCCAAAGTGGAGAGGGAGCCAAGTCTTCTCCTATTTGGCCTTTGAGATTTCTTTCCCAAGCAAGTCATTTTTAATTATTTCAGATAGGGTAAAAATGAAAACGACCTGTCCCCAAAATAGGATATCAGCAAAATTGCTAGTTAAATATCACAGCTATTGCTTTCTTAGCATCTTGTGCCATATAGACGGGCTAGTTAGTTATTTAGGGATTGCAGCAAAGAAAAAAACCTAAGCTATGATCATATCTTTCATAACATGATGAATAATTCAGCTGCACATTTAATCCAAACAGATGAAATGTTCAAAACAGTTCAAAAGTTCCAAACAGATTAAAACATTGAGACAACAAAGGACAGCCTTCTCTTACTCTCTTTAAAATGGAACAGCCATATAGCAGGCATTCTTCTGTCTCAGCCACCCCAGGCCATTACAGATGGTCTGCCTTAATAGTGGACACATCAGAAAGCAGTCAAGCTGGGGAAAGGAGCCTAGGTGGATAAGTTCTAAGAAACCCCCACACAATACAATCAACCTGCCTAGTTGGCCTCCTGATTAGATAAGCAATTAGACAACCGTGTCTTCCAGCAGACAATCACAGAATCAGTAGACTCTGACTGATCATTCAAATCTGATCAGTAATTGAGAACTACAGGATATAACCACCGATAATAATAAGCTGCTTTTTTATTTTGTACATTTTGTCATTATGAAATTACATAATTGCCAATCCCTGCACTTTTTTGCTATAATTCCCTCCTGATTATTGCTGTCCAGATTTATGGGTAAACCAGGTACTCAGAGGTGGGCTGCTAAGGTGGAACAGTGACATGTGCCCACCCCTGTGGCTCTGAGTGCTAGCGGAGTCCAGCGCAATTCTGCTACTGCACCTGGGCGCCCCTGCGTGTCCGCGCGTGATTTTGCTCCCTGCCCAGGTGCTTTTTCAGACATTTAAAATCGAGAGCAGGTTCCAATGGACAGTTTTACGATGGCAAATGTGGGAGCCATTATGCCATCAGTTTTCAGTTTTGCCTGTTCACAACAACAGCTTTTATTATTAATATCTGTTTGGATTTGGCAGCTCTTCAATTTTGTATTGTCTCCCAATTCTTAATATTTCTTTAGTGCTTTCTTTCTTATGATTCTATACTTTTTAATGGTTAAATTGGGGGGGTGGGGGTTAGAATACCAATTGAAAAGTTGATTATAAAGTGTCTTTGCATGAAGTAATATACCCACGCATCAGGAATGGTGTTTATTTTGTTCACCTGGAATTTCCAGTTTTACAAGAACAGGTGAACTTTTCATAACTTTTGTTTCAGACAACATTGTTCAAACTGACAAACATTTTCTTTAATAAACAGCCTGACACCACATGTCTGAGTTCCTGGTTAACTAGGAGTGCTTTTGCAGAATCCTTCAAACATATTTCCAGCATATGAAATTTAGGATAAGTCACTATCTGCAATACATAGACCATAAATATAGTTTTTATTAAAATACCCTGGAAAAACCGCATATCCAGGATTTTCTGCCAAATCCTTATGTAATGTATGTTATAAACATTTTAAAGAGTTTCAAAATTCTTTGGGTTCTTTTGAGAACTGTAAATATCCTCTGAAAAAATATTCCAGGCTTTGGGCTAGAGTGAGTAAATTCCCCCCTGGCTGTATGATTTCTTATGTGTTGATCAGATTTGTCACCTGGTTACTCTTTTAGGTAAATTGTTGTTTTTATGTTGTTTTTTCTGTGAACTGGCTAATAAATTAGCATCTAAATTAAATAAACAAACAACTTATAAATGCTGTTTGTTTATTCAATAATAAACAATTACATTTTATTATAATTCAACTCAATTGTAAAGAACCATAGTAGACAGTCTAAGAATTAAAATATGCAAAAAAATAGTAAGAAAACACCTGTCCACTTTAGATGAGTTCAAATCATCAGGATTCTAAAGGAACTGGGAGACTTGATCTTAGAATCATTGAACCACATCTTTCAAAGATCCTGAGCACCAGAAAACTAACAGAGGATTGGAAAAGAGCTGATGTGGTTCCCATCTTCAAAAAATGTAACTACAGCTCCACGTTACTACAGACCAATCAACCTGTCATCAATACCTGAGATCATCCTGGAAAAGATAACCAAGAAACAGATCTGGGAGCATCTAGAACAGTGATGGCAAACCTTTTTTCCCTTGGGTGCCGAAAGTATGAGTGCACACACTGCCGCCCGTGCGCAAGTCCCACACCCATAATGCAATGCCCCTCTTGCACATCTCGCCCACTGCACATGCAAACCCCCCATTTTAGCCTCACATCCCAAAACAGCATTGGGAGAGGGGAAAAGACTCCTATCCCCAAATAGAGTTGGGAGTGGAGGAAAGCCTCTTTCTCCAAATGGAGCTGGGAGTGGGGGGAACCTCTTTCCCCAGATGGAGCTGGGGGGGGGGCAAGCCTCCCATCCCCAAAAAGAGCTGGGGGGGGAAGCCTTGCATGCCCAAACAGCGCTGGGGTGGAATCTCCAGAGATCTGGGAAGGCACAGGCGGCAGAAAGTGAGGAGAACTGTTGAACTTCCTTGGGTAGCCTCAGTACAGCTGCTGGTGGCCCATGGCAGCAGTCCCATGGCTCGCATGTTGAAAAGGAAAGGCCAAATTTATTTATTTGTAAAAATAAATGGCGCAGGTGCAGAGAAAGGGAGCAAGTGAGCCTCCCTGCTACTGCTCCCCTTGCCTCGGGTGATGTAATGGCACAATAAGGTGAGTAGCCTCCCAGTGAACAGGTATTGGGAGGAAGGGGCAAGGCTTTAGCCGGTCCACCAAACTGAGCAAACAGTTAATAACTGGTTCTACTGAACCGGTGCAAACCACTGGGCCTCCTGCTTTAACTGAGAATTGAATTAGAAGACCTTCAAGGTTTCTGGTGTACATGCACATGCAAAGACCAGCGGTGTGCATGCCTGCTGCCGCACGAATCCCAGCGACCGATTAGGTCCCACAGAGTGGGCCTTCTCCGGGTCCCGTCAACTAAACAATGTCGGTTGGCGGGCCCCAGGGGAAGAGCCTTCTCTGTGGCAGCCCCGACCCTCTGGAACCAACTCCCCCCCGGAGATTAGAACTGCCCCTACTCTCCTTGCCTTTCGTAAGCTCCTTAAGACCCACCTGTGTTGTCAGGCATGGGGGAACTGAGACATCTCCCCCGGGCATATACAATTTATGAATGGTATGTGTGTATGTACGTGTGTTTAGAAAATGGGGTTTTTAAATGTTTTTAGTAGAAATTTAGATTTGTTGTAAATTGTTTTTTCATTTTGTTGTGAGCCGCCCCGAGTCTGCGGAAAGGGGCGGCATACAAATCTAAATAAATAATAATAAATAATAATAATGTGCCAGAAACTGGAAGCTCAGCTTCCCTGCATGCGCATGTGCGTCAGGGAGCTGCTCTTCCAGTTTTCAGCCTTCCCATGCACACAAAGAGCAACTGGCCAGCACACCCAGGAACAGCAGGCAATGGCTGTTGTGCCCATGCACACAAAGAGCAACTGGCCAGCACACCCAGGAACAGCAGGCAATGGCTGTTGTGCCCAGAGAGATGGTTCTACCTATCACTTTTGCCCGGCACACGGGCCATAGGTTCACCATTACAGGTATAGGGTAAGGTTAACAAGAAGCAGGGTCTAAAATTAGAATGACCACTAGATGGAGCAAAGAATGACAAGAAGTGTTTTTTGTGTATTTAAGGAACATCCAGATTTTTGCTGGTCAGATGTGGAATTCTACAGTAGGGCTTGTACTTTGAAAGTAAAAATAATTTTATTTCTTTGCAATACTCTAGTTTCCCGTGCATTTAATTGCATTACTGTATTCAATTTTTAAAAGCCTAGTGGGACTGAAAGCCAGGTAAACCTCCAAAGATATGTCAATGGGGTAAAGCACCATCTTAAACAGATCACAGAGTGGTTGGTATTAGTATTTGAAGATTTCACAACAAAATAACTTTAGTGGGATGAATAAAAATATAGTGATCACTGAGTTCCCAGCCAAAGTATCCAATAATTCAAAGACATAAAGATTTTATAAGAAAAGTGTTGATAGCAGTACTTCACAGTGCTTTACTGCTCTTTCTAAATGTTTACAGAGTCAGCTCCACAAAATCTGGGTCCTCATTTTACCAATTTCGGAGGGATACACGGCTGAGTCAACTTTGAGTGGTGAGAATGGAAAGTTAAAGGTGTCACAAACAATTTATGAGATTCGCAGGCAACAATTGTCTTAATTAATCCTCATTATTCTTATTCTCTAAGTCTGCATAGAAGATTCCTGTCATCCACAATCTAATTATTAACCATACACTGCTATTGTATAAGCATTCTAGAATAAATTTGTCTTTAGTACAGTGAGGAGATAAACTTTTTCAAACTTCTCCCAAGAAATACCATGCCTAAGCTTTGCTATCTATCTACTTAGCAATTCACCTCTCAGATATATTGGGAATATTACCTGTAATGAGATATTATTGCAATAATTTTGCTGTCTAAAACTTCATTCAGCCTTATAGAAATCTCACATGGAAAGAATAGACCTACCTTAGTGAAACAGAAATCAAATACTGGTTCAATTCATACATGCATAACTCCCATTCTTGAAGTGAGCAAGCATCATAATTGACACATCTATTGGAGAAGGAGGTGGGGTCTTGGGGAAAAAAGTCTTACAGTATTGACAACATGTATTACAAAGGATTTATCACACCAAGTGGATCTAAAAGCAAAAACTAAGTATATAGGGTAGCTATAATAACAAATCCAACAAAAAGCAGCCCTTTAACACAAATCCATAAGACCAAGAAATCTAAAACATGTCACATTAATTTATTATCATCCAACACCTGTGATTAAACCATGTAACAGATAAATCTGCACATGGAGAACTCTATCTGACTTTATATGCTTATGTCCATTTATTTAGAAAGAATGGGATGAGTTGATTAGCTTGCAAACATCACCTTGTGATATCAGCAAATAATTCAGGGCCATTGTGTTATCGATACTGATATGCCCAATATTTTCCAAGGGGTGCTAAAAGATATGGATAAAATCAGTTGTGGCCTAAAAATCTAGCTCCAGCTTGGCAGACACATTAATAATAATTGACTTCTGGAATTCATACACCCCAAGCATGGATCCGCAAGATAATATACCAACTATCAGTCTTCCAAGTAATGGATCCTCATCTTAGACATTCTCTTTTTTAAAAAAATAATTTTTATTTCAAATATATACATTTTAAAGGACATTTTATCAATCGTTACATCTTTATATTAGCCATCAAACCTAACAGAAAAGGAAGTGAAAGAGAAAACCGTAGACATGAGAAAAACAAACTATACATAGCCCCCCCTCCTCCCCGTCTCATTGACAGCTCAGTCTTTACTTATCAATTTATTATACGGTGCATGTTACTAGCGAATACTATTCAGTCTTAGGTATAACCAATTTTCAGATAAATTATCTTATTTTATCCTCTTTCCCTATCTTCTCACATATATATTCAATTATTGCAAGATTCTAAACAAAACTACTGTTTTAACCCTTTTGAACATATCTTAGATATTCTCATCTTCACTGAGACCAACAGTGCTTTCTTTCTTTCTTTCAAATTATTTTTCTAACATCTGTAGGAAATCACAAATGCTGAGGGCTACAAGTGTCATAGAAGGGTGGTCAAATCCCAAAATGCAACCTGCTCCCAGATTACCTGGTAATATTTTGTAGGCCTTATTCATACGTAATCTATGGCAGCCAGCTTCACCCTGAGTGTTTTTGGAGGTGACCAAGTAGCCTATTTGGGGCTTCAAATTTAAATAGTGCAATTATCAGAGTGCTGTTTGTTTCCGTCTATAACTATCCTAGTCATATTTTCAAAGGTGCTGCCCATAATATCTACCGTACCATATACTGTACCAATGCATGATTTTGACGTGATCGGCATTGGAACAGAGCTCTGTTCAATTTATGAAGAAACTCAACTCCAGCAGTCATCTATGAGCTAAGGGAATGAAATCTAAGGCAGTTACAGGAATACAGATATTTTTGGATCAATACATCCGGCTTTTTTACATTCTCCATTCCATTAGGAAGGATGTCGATATTACAGTAATGCATCCTACAGTTTGTCCTACTGGGTACTTAGAAAGTCTGTTCTCTTCTATTCCCTTAATAAGGTTCTGTCATGTGCACAAATAGAGTACCTACACCTGCAGACAAAAGCAGCTTCAAATTCTAAATTGGTATCCAGGAATATGACCTATGCTCCTAAGAGAGTATATATTGGAACCCCATGAGGATTTCACGGGTAAGGCCCAAAATTCAGCTAAGATAATTACTGATACTCATCAGTTGGGGAAGAATTAGTGAGACACTTTATGTATCTCTAGCACAGAATAGATGAACATTGGGATTCAAATTTTTTAACCACTGGTTCTGTGGGCATGGCTTGGTGGGCATGGTGTGGCTTGGTGAGCATGGCAGGGGAATGTTATTGCAAAATCCCCATTTCCTCCGAATCAAGTGGGACTCAGGAGGCAGAGAATAGATGGGGGGGGGGGGGCAGCCAGAGGTGGTATTTACTGGTTCTCCAAACTAATCAAAATTTTCACTACCAGTTCCCCAGAACTTGTCGGAACCTGCTGAATATGACCTTTGATGAACAAGAGATCAGATGCCATCAATATATTACACTAGTTTTGACAGATATAATCTGCCCACAAATCATTTGGCGCCAAATTAAGCACATACAATTCAAGAAAAATGTTAGTATTACTTTCTTTTCTCCAGGACCAATCATTCACAACAACCAGAATCAGAGCTCTTCTCTTATTAGAGTCATACAAAATGAGAAAAATAGTGAATAACCTAGGTTTTAAACCATTGTTTATATTTCCCATTGCCTAAATATTTTCTTAAATTGTTAGCATGTTATATAAATGAATAACCCATATAAATGGTTTTTTTTAATAAAAAAAATAGCAAAGCGATTAAAAAGAAAGAGGCGGAATTTGGAGAAGGAGGGTTACTGGTGATTTTATTATGGAGGCTGCCTAATCTCATTGCATGATACCACCACTGAAAAATATTGCCTTTTGCCTAGTTAAAAAAGACAGAAAGGCAGAGATGCAGATGAATAGTTTGGGAAGGTGAATGGATGTTTGGGGAACATTGTGTACCTGAAAGAGAATGGTGTGATCCTGGCACACTATAATTTTCAGGCAGCAGGAAGTAGAGTGAAACAAGAAGTTCCCTAACTGCGAACTACAAAGATTCGGCATTGCATAACAATCAACTCGACTGCCTGAAGAAATCATTATCAAAAGACAACAGTGTGGTTGGTGGGCTCTACATTTATATCCCCTTAATAGCTGCCTGATTGATTTTCTCTGGTTATATAAGGAGCAGGTACTTAACTGTTACTTCACTCCAACTTCCAGGTTTGGGTTCAACCAAGGTTTCCTCTCTTACTCCAATTCAAGAGGCTTTAGCTATAACCTAAGGTAAAAATAATTATGATTGCAACTATTGGAAAACCCCCACTATTACTACAGGAGATGCCTAGCTTCAAGCACAAGTCACTGAATAATTTATTATTTTTAAAAAATTCCTATTAGCTATTTGGAAGGACTATAGACTGTGCCATGATGTTCCCTCTCTGTTCTCAGGATTTTGATTGCCATCAGTAAAGGCAATTGCATGGATAGCTTCAGAAAGGTTTGAGTGGATCTCGAAATAGAAACAATGATGCGTGGAAGTACTTAAATTTCCATAAAACACCATCTTGACCAAATGCCACATGCTGTATGCTTTGCTGTAAGAGAACCCCTTTCCTTTTAAATGTGCTGAACTAGTTTTTCTTTGAAGCGAATATTAATGACCTTATTTATATAGAATGTCAACAAACATATAGTAAAGCTCTTTGGCCTATACTGTGATAGGAACTGATTTAAATATGAATAGTAGCAATTCTGGACGATAAGAATATTTCTTTGAAAATGTAAAGCTTGGCAGTCCATGTAAAATCACAAACTAATTTTCAGATTTAGCAAATACATTTGCTAAGATTTATTATTTGGAAAATATTTAAAACATTAACAATTGTTTATATATTTATCAGAAAGTCACAGCTTAATATTAATAAATTATTTGTAAGAAACTAGATATTCGCAAGATACAAAAATAAACAGGTTCTATATATTTATTTGATTCCTATTTTACTTTTTATTCCAGAGCAAAATGTTACTCATATTTTCCCCACAACCAGAAATCTGTATAGTAGGCTGGATTGAGATTCGGAGGTGACCCAGGGGTGGGTTCCAGATTTTGCTACTCTCAATTCGCTCAGGGATGCACCATGCGTGCCCATGTGCAGAACTAAAAAAAATATTCTGAGCATGCACAGAAAAATAAAGCTTCTGAGCATGCACAGAACCAAAAAACAAGATGGTGGCGCTATAGATGGCACTACCTGACAACCAGCTGAGAACCAGTTCAGGGGCATGGCAAGCATGGGTTGCTGCCTGTTCCAGTACCCAGGCCACCAAATTACTAATGATTCTATAGAACCAGTTCCCACCGATAGGAACCCACCTCTGAACTGACCCCATGTAATGCAGTAAGCCTGAAGGAGAAAACCTGGCTCTCTCCATTAGTGTAAGCATAAAGGTATGTTTTAACGGCACACTTAAACATCGGAAAAATTGAAAAGGCAAAAAAGAGGACCAAAAAAAAAAAGAAACAAATTGAAAAGAACCAGCAAGTAAGTTTCTAAAGGGCAATAAAATAAAATATTGCAATTTAAAATTAGGTTGAAAATGACCAACAATTAAACTACATTGCTGAAATGAAAAGCTGTGTGCAGTCTAGAAAGATTGAACTATTATGTATGGTAGAAAAACAAAATATTTTAAATGTTGTAAAACTTGTTTTACATTTGAAGAAATACCAGAGGATATTGTAAAAACACAGGTCACATGCATGCTATTTATTTCAAAACATGAATCAATTGATCAATGACATTCAAAATATGCACATTAAATTTCAAAAGTAACCCCTCTATCACCTATCTGGAATTTAAATTTGGTTGCTTTATTGTAGCTGTATTGTGATGAGGTAATATGCACATGGCAGTTTTAAAGAAATATCATGAATTTATTTATCCGAGACCGCCTTCTGCCGCACGAATCCCAGCGACCGGTGAGGTCCCACAGAGTTGGTCTCCTTAGGGTCCCGTCGACCAAAGAATGTCAGCTGGCAGGACCTAGGGGAAGAGCCTTCTGGAATCAGCTCTCCCCAGAGATTCATACTGCCCCCATCCTCCTTGCCTTAGGAAAAAGTTTAAAAACTCATCTTTGCCACCAGGCCTGGGGCTCCTTAGACCTTCCCCCCTGACCGATGAATGCTTAGTTTGACTGCTGAATGAATGATATTGATAGTTTTTAATTAGAATTTTAGGATTGTTTTTTAAGGTACAATTGGATTGTTATTATTGTTTCCTGTTTTTCTGTACATGCTGTGAGCTGCCCCGAGTCCTCGGAGAGGGGCGGCATATAAATCCAATTAAATAAATAAATAAATAAAATAAATTTCCAGTGAATTCTGTATATTGCTTGAGGGTCCATTAAGCCTTTTTGTTAACACCTTTTTAATTGTTAGAAATCAAAAGAAACACAAAATACAATCGTACTTACAATTGTCACAGTGTGCCCATGGTCATGTGATCAAAATTCAGGTACTTGGCAACTTGAGGGGGCAGCTTCGTTGGCTTCAGAGGAATATGGGGAAGGGCAGGCCCAATCAGGCCAGAGCCTTTCAGGATTAGGACATCTTGTAGACAGGGAGAAACGGGGGCAGGATGACCAAGAGAGGCTAAGGAGTGAACATGACAGACAGAGTTCAAGGCAGCAATGAGCAAGGACCACCACCTCCTGATTCGAGAGCATGGAGAGTGGAGAGAAGGCAAGAACAAAACCGACTACTCAGGAGTGGAGTGGCCCACCCATCTTCACAAGACACACCTGGGGAGACTTAAGGAGAAGCTGTGGTGAGGGGGCAACATTTGTTGGGAATAAATACTGAATTCCTGAAGTGTTGAGTGACAATGTTGGAACTTTCCTGGATTCCTTGCATTTTTCTTGCTTTCTGGACTAATTAACTGGATCCTTTCAGTGGTGGATTCTAAATTTTTTACTACTGGTTCTCTTGGCGTGGCTTGGTAGGCATGGCATGGCTTGGTGGGCGCGGAGGGGAAGGATACTGTAAAATCTCCATTTCCTCTCAGTCAGCTGGAACTCGGGAGGCAGAGAATATATAAGGTCGGGGCAGGTCAGAGGTAGTATTTACTGGTTCTCCGAACTACTCAAAATTTCTGCTACCGGTTTTCCAGAACTGGTCAGTACCTGCTGAAACCCACCTCTGTATCCTTTGCTTCCTGAACTTGATTTGCCCTGCTGGATTTATTGCTGTACAGCCATGGTGTACACAGTGATGGGCTGGACTATTTGGAGCCAGAGACAGCTTGAGGTATGTGTAGGTGTTTTGTTCTGGGACTTGCCAGAAATATGAGAGCATTTAAGTAAATTGGGAACAATAAAGGAGCAGTTTGAACTGCCAGTTGCCTGTGTATTCACTGTGCTGTGCCCTGGGTCATCACATGATGTTTCCCTAAATAATTGCAGCAAGAGATGGTAAAATGAGCTGGTGTGGCGCAGCAGGTAGAATGCTGTACTGCAGGCCGCTGAAGCTGACTGTAGATCTGGAGGTCAGCGGTTCAAATCTCATCACCGGCTCAATATTGACTCAGCCTTCCATCCTTCTGAGGTGGGTAAAATGAGGACCCGGATTGTGGGGGCAATAGGCTGGCTCTGTTAAAAAGTGCTATTGCTAACATGTTGTAAGCCGCCTTGAGTCTAACAAGAAGGGCGGCATAAAAATCAAATAAATAAATAAAATTGGATGTGACTCACTTAACCATTTTTCTTAATGATGGAAGTTTTGGTCCCAATAATAGTTATAAATAGATAACTACCTGTAATCCTAAAATACAGATACTACTATATACAGTATAACAAACTCTGAGGCAATACAGGATTGCTTTCAAGTAAGGATAATTATTATTATTATTTTAAATGTTACATGGGGGGTGGAAGAAGCCAAGAAACTTTGATGAAAGGACAGGTATCAACGCTGCCATCATGTGACATTTTGTGATGTTTTTCCCATTCATGAACCTGGGGTGGGCCTGCGCATGATGCATTGGGCCTACAGGCTAACAGTTTGACACCCCTGAGTGTCATGATTGTAGCAACATTTATTCCACAGTCTTCAAACAGGTATCAAACGCTGTAAAATTCATTTAAAAATTAACCTCATGTAGTTTAAAACAATTTATTGAAGGATTCCATCAGCCTTGTTGCATCTGTCATGGAATCCAATTATACTGCAGGAGATTGTGGACTCAAGTCAGGTAACTAGGATTGTTTGCACTGGATCCACTTCCTCAAGCTAGAAACCGAGTCACTCAACATTTATTTATTATGATGGGTAATGGAACAGTTTCTCACCATTACCAATTTGCAAATTAATTTTTTAAAAATTGTTTTTGATTTTTTAAAAACAGGAATGGTATATAATTTCTAGAAATGAATCAGCTTCTTAAAGTCCTGTAGATTTCTAAAATCCTTAGAGGTGTCAGAATGCCCAGTACAGTTCATCTTTGCAATGAAAAACCACCTTCTCCAGATACACCAATTGAGAATCATGGGAATTGTAATCCAAAATATATGGTGTAAGCTTCCCCTCAAGTAAATATTTTCTGCTCGGGAGCGCAGCTGTTTCTACGTCTATCTGAATCTGATTGTGTAATGGTTTTTGCACACTTTATTCCCAATAGAGGCAGCTAGCAAAGTGCAATTTTAGATCCATTTCAACAACCTCTGCACAACTCTGAATTTACAGTTACTGGTATCTGGTTAACCATTAAGGAAATCCCGGCTTCGTTCGCGGGGTTCATATCAAGGTCACAACGTAGCACGCAAGGCGCTCCCTGCACTTGCTGCAAGAGGCTGCGCCTTCTGGACAACCCAAGATGGCCGCCCACCCAGCCTTCTGGACTTTGTAGTTCCAAAATTTAAGAGCTTCCAGCCCTGGGGGAGGAACCACGTATTTATAAATAACTTAAATAAATGAAACATATTCCAGCAATACGGCAGCAAACACCCCTCCGTCCCTTGAAGGCACCGCCTGTCACAAAGGCAACGAGCGGGCTTTGCTCCGACCGCTACCTCACGCCCCGCCCAGCGACGGCGGCAAGCCCCACCCATTTCCCCCCTCACGGGGCTTAGCTCCTCCTTCTTCCCCCCCACCCGCCCGGCCTCCCGCAGCCTTGCTCTCCCTCTGTGGCTGCGCGTTCGGCTTAAGCCCCCGAGACTGGCCAGGGGAGCGAAGCTCCGGGCGAGGGTCGATCGGTGCAGAAGAATCCGACCGAGGACAAAGGCGGGAGGCCGCTGCGGCTGCACCTCCTTCGTGGGCCTTCGAGATGTTCTCGCGGAGGGGTCATGCGGATGTCAAGAAGTCCGCGCAGAAGGCGCTGGACCCGCGGAAAGAACCGCTGACCCGCCTCAAACACCTTCGGGCTTTGATGGGTGAGTGGCGTGGCGCGAGCGTGCGGCACAGCGGCAGGGGTAGCGCCAGGCCGGGAGACGGAGTGGGAGTGGGAGGGGGGGCTGAAAAAGATAGGTCGGGAATAGGAGGCGGGCGTCTCAGGTGCGACCGTGTGTCTCCCGCCTCCTGCACCAGCTGGCAATTCCCTGGTCTAGCTGACTGGTAATACCCTACGGGTTACAGGAAGCGCTTTCAATGTTCAGGCGCCTTAGCAATAGCAGCCAAGTTGAAATTTGCTGCAGGTTCAAAAAAAAAGCTTCGTGCCAGAAGCATTGCCTTAGAACTTACTTCAAAGCCCCGCTTGTGTTCCCTTTCTCGTCCCCCTCCCTGATTTTAGATTGCTGTCCAGCTTCGGGTTAAAAAAAAACAGCTCCAGAAGTTGTTATATTGCAGCTTTTAAAAAACCCCTATACTTATTCTGTCCTAAGTTGTAAGGTTAGATATAGCAGGGCGTACATAAGTGCACTGATGTGCCTATCGTCCCCTGTCCAATCTTCTTTCCTTATCTCATATATCCTACATTTTCTCTCCTTTCCTCCAACCTCTCTTCTTTCTTACTTTCTATCATTATATATATTACTTAATGTCTATTCTCCTTCATATGTATTGTATATTGGACAAAGAATAAATAAAATAAATAAATAAAATTAAAAAATAACCTGGATAAGGGGCGTGCATAAGTGTACCTTTGTGCCCACCGTTCCTGTCCAAATGTCTTTTTTATCTTTTCTATCTCCACTTTATACTTATATTATGTTAAACATCCTACAATACAATACTATATTTGTATGACAAATAAAATAAATAAAATTAAAATAAATTGGTGATAATGTTTTTTAATTTATGCAGTTCAAGTTGTTGTGCAGATTACCAAGCTACTGAGAGCAATGTAAAATTAAAAAGCCAAGTAAAAAGTACATGATCCTCCAGTGGTCTCATTTATTTTCTCAGCCCTCTGATGACTGGATATTTACCAGTGTCATAATGGTGCAGAGAATTATTGGAGAAATAGAAAATTGTTTCATGAAGAATTGTATGAGATTGTTAGTGATCTCCCCCCCCCCCCACTCTTAACAGACCATGTTGGACAAATAAATAATTTGTTTTTGGAAGTAACAGTACGGTGAGTTATATGATTTCCAGTACTTGAAAGCTGAACAAAATGGTTTTCTGCACTAGCTAATTTTGTTTTGAGGATTTTCTCTTATTGTAAACAAATGCTTCTTGTGACTAAAAGCAGCAAAAAGCAGCATTTTTCAGCTATCTTATCTGCTTCTAATAATAAAGCAGTAATCTTTCAGGAAGTAACACAAGATACTATTAAAGGGGAAGCAAAAATGTAATACTTTGTGCAGTGAGATAACATTCCACCATGGGAATTCTTCATCTCAACACTGAAGGGATAAAATCTTATTTATAGCTTTTCTTTTTAATAGCAGCTTCTACTACTAAAGAAAACAGTGGCTCAACGGCTAAGACACTGAGGTTGTCGATCAGAAAGATTGGCAGTTCGGCAGTTTGAATCCCTAGTCCCGCATAATGGAAGGAGCCCCTCCTGTTACTTGTCCCAGCGTTTGACAACCTAGCCCAGTATTGGCGAACCTTTTTTTCCTCGGGTGCTGAAAGAGCGTGCACATGCACTATCGTGCATGCACGAGTGCCCACACCTATAATTCAGTGCCTGGGGAGGGTGAAAACATCTTTCCCCGCCCCCCGGAGAACTTCTGGTGGATAGAAACGACTTGTTTCCCAACTTCTGGTGGTCCCAGTAGGCTTGTCTTTCGCCCTTCCCAGGCTCCAAAGACTTCCCTGGAGCCGAGGAGGGTAGAAATGCCCTCCACCATCTTCCCAGAGGCTCTCTGGAAGCTAAAAATGCCCTTCCAGAGCCTCTGTGTGAGCCAAAAATCAGCTGCCTGGCATACACATTGGAGCTGAGCTAGGGCAACTGTTTGCGTGCCAGCAGATATGGATCCACGTGTCACCTATGGCACCCATGCCATAGGTTCGCCATCGCTGACCTAGCTATTAGAAAGCATGCAAAAATGCAAGTAGAAAAATAGGGGACCACCTTTGGGGGGAAGGTAACAGTATTCTGCGCGCCTTTGGCATTTAGACATGCCAGCCACATGATCAAGGAGACATCTTTGGACAGTGCTGGCTCTTTGGCTTTGTAATGGAGATGAGCACTGTCCCCTAGAGTAGGGAATGCCTAGAACATATGTCCAATGGAAATCTTTACCTTTATCTTTTTTAGCAGCTTCTAAGGATTGCTGAAGTTTGTTTATTTTTGTACATTTTAATTTTGACCTTTTAAAATTTGCCTCGTGAGAATCCCTTTAAATAGTAAACTAAAATCTTTTCAAGGAACAAGCTTCACTATCTCCTTACTTCTGACTTCACAAATGCATTGGAAATGCCATTATGTTGGCCTCATTTCTATAAAATCTAGCATCTTGTTCCTGTATTTATTATGCATGTATTATTTATATCATATATTTATTATGTATGTATTATTGCAATATATCTTAATACATCTTGCTCATGTATTTAGATACTTGCTTATAGTATTAAACGTTATTAAAGCATAATATACAAAATAGAAATTATAGTAGTGTCAAAAGACCTGAAATAATAAATGTATTTTGCTATCCTATCTGAGTTGTAAGGAATGAAGAGGCAATTTATTTTATAACGAGCACCAAATATAGAAGGCCAACTTGCTTGTTGATGTCTGTTTGAAGCTTGTAAAATGTATGGGCTTAGCATTGGACAGAGGGCAATTAGGAGATGCTGCATCCAAAAATGTTTGGGGGATTGCTAAAAGAACAAGGCCTGAGGGAATATCCCTCAAAATCTTCTGAAATCCGCATGATTTATCTATCTGTAGGGTATACTGATTTAATCTAGTCTTCATGCCTGCAAGTGGGAGGCATGGACAATTCTAAACTTCTCAGACACTGTTAGCCCCAGTAAAAGACAACTTTTCTAGTATTTCTCTATATAAATTATTTCTGTGTTGAAAACCAGATCAAGTAAATTATCTACTTTATGGGTAGATGCTAAAACAATCTTAGTAAAGTCTCATGACAACGCTTAAAAGTCCAAAAAGATCCAGGGTGCCGTAGTGGTTATAGTGCAGCACTGCAGGCTACTTCATCTAACTGTTATATGTAGTTCAGCAGTTCAAATCTCACCACCGGCTCAAGGTTGACTCAGCCTTCCATCCTTCCAAGGTGGTAAAATGAGGACCCAGATTGTCGGGGGCAATATGCTGATTCTGTAAACTGCTTAGAGAGGGCTGTAAAAGCACTATGAAGCGGTATATAAGTCTAAATGCTATTGCTATTGCTAATTTCATTTGTCAAGGTCATCTTGGAATTAAATAGTTGATAAGCCCCAAGACCAAAAATCTTGGGGTTCCACTATCTTCATTGACTGTTCATATAAATTCATTCTGCTAAGTGATAAGGGTGATGGATAGACCAACAGAACCCCTGTCATCACTCACTATTAAGTATATACTCTTGAAAGTTATAAAGTCCTGGAAATGGCTAGGAAAGGAAATTGGTTGGAATCAAAGGGCATCCAATTAATAAATGAGTGAAAAAATAATCTTATAACTGTTGACCTTAAATATTTAAAAGCCGTACTAATTCTATAAACCTGAAATCTGTCCATTTTTGGATTAATAATCTCTTCAGAGGGAGTAGATTGATGTAAAAGATGTGACTCATAAAAGCAACATTGTGCTGTTTTTAGAGATTCCCAAAATGATGAAGCATTATGAAGCAAAGATGTATACACTTTATGAGTAAGAGCTGCCCTATCCTTTCAGTAAAATGCTGGGATCTGTTCATTAAAATGTAAATTATATTATTTTTGTAAAATAGTAAGCACAGATGTTGTATGTTACTGAATATTATTTCCTGGCAGAGCCTTCATCATGTAGCGGGTAAGGTGTTGGACTATGAGTGAGGTGGTTTTCAGGTTCTAGTTTTCCCTGAGGAATGGAACCCATCTTGATGGTGATCTTTTGGCCTGTCACTCCTCTTCCTTAATCAGTAGCATCTTTTGGATGAGAAACAAACTCCTTGCCATATAAGTATGCAGATGATTCCCCCTAAAAGCTAAGTTAATATAGTGCAATAACAAACCCCCACTGCTGTCAGATGAGATAAATGCTAAGAACAACAACCGTACAGCTTTACTCCATACTCAAAGTGGCTGGACTTGTAACTGAACTGTAATTAGTGTTTACTATCTGCTGACTAAGATATGGTATGTCAAAGGGGCATGCAAAATATTTCAACTTGTCTTTTTAATTGCAAACTGATACTTTGACCTTGAAATGGGCTGTTTGAAGCTCAGAATTTTATTCAACATCTGAAGATCTGAGGTGTTTGAGTTTAACACATTTAGAATTCAAATCTTATTCTTTATTCCTCCCATTGTAACTCAGTGACTAATGTACACCCATATTTCCTTCTAATCCTGAATATTTGAAAACAAGTTTGCCTGAAAATAAGATGGTGGTTGCTATTATTAGTGCCTTTATTTTTAACTTGTACTAAAAAGTGGCATCTGTACCAATTGTATGTGAGTGGGAAAGAAGCTATGGATAAATTCTACTTTGATAAAGACAATTATTGTACAATATTACATTTCAGTTATTGATTGTGTAGTTTTACCTACCTTTGAGAAAACACGTAGTTCAGAAAATAATGAACCAATAAGAAAAATAAATCTTAGGCAGATTAAGTACAGTAAAAGTTTGAATATTAAAAATTTGGAAATAAGATTTTGATTGTCCTTCCTTTTGAGTTGTCATAAAAATTCTTATATGTCTGATGATAACATGTTCAGATTTTTAAAAAGAAATCATAGTAAATAATAATTAATTAAGAATTTAACTGTATCATAAATAATTTTAATGATGATAAAACTACATGTTTATGATTAGAATCTTTTCTCTTAATAGTCAGCTATTTTTTAGTGTATTCCAAAAGGTCCAATATGTTATCTGAGGACCATGTAAAATTATGGTTGCTTGACTGCATGCGTGTATATGTATGTCTATGCATGCCGCCCCGAGTCTACGGAAAGGGGCGGCATACAAATCTAATAAATAAATAAACAAATAAATAATAAATAAGTATATGTGAATGAGGGAGGGAGGGGGGAGAGAGAGAAGGGAGTGTGTAACATTTTTGTATTGTAGTCTTTGGAGAGGGGCAGCATACAAATCTAATAAATCTAAATCTAAAATCTTGTAACATTTGACATTTGAGAGAATCAGGAAATCTTGTGAAATTTTGGTATTTGCACTCATGATTTTTCTACTTTTTCATCCAAACTTTATGAGACTGGTTGGCCCTCTTTATTCCATTCATTTTTAGTTTCTGTAAAATGAGAGGAAGTACTATCTACTTCCTTTTTTGTTAGCAGTCATGAATTATTCAGACAAATGGAATCATGTAAAAATGCAGAATCTTATCAGCAAGGTCAAGATGAACTTCCTTTCCTTCAGTGTTACTTCTGCCTTGATATACTTTCATGTCCTTAGGGGTTCTCCATTACATAGACTGATTAATAAAATGTGCATTTTGCTTTTATGGAACGTTGTTCCTATAATTTGCAGCAATTTCCTATTCATTCTGTGTGTGCTTTAAATTATGTTTATGATAATAGATGACCTGAGTTGTTACTACTAATAAATCTGGATTGTATCCTTTAGCAGATCTATGCATTTTATAAGAAAGTACACAATTTGTTAACAAATTGCAAATTGCAAAGTTTAACAAGATAGAAGAGGAAGATGACAGTAGATATTTATTTATAGTAAAAAATTTAAACCACACAATAGCCAAAGTTATTTTTCCATACTTTGGGCAGATATGTAACATAGAATGTTGCAAGGCTTTGTTACCCAGTTTTAAGGAACAGGATCCACAGTGAAAAATAAGTGAAAAAATAAGGCTGAATACTGGATTACATTACATTTTGTTTATGCATTTTAATAATGTTTATGTATTCTTATAACTTTTTATAAGTTATTAGTTATAATGTATAACCACATACAATAACATTTTGTTTTAATTTTTCTTGTATAGATGCTGTGGATGGAAGTGAACTCAAACAATTTTTTGAAATAAATTATTCTCAAATTTATCTTATCTTCTACGAAAGTTTTGTAACACTGGAAACCAGTTTGAAACAAAAAGGTAAGTGTTGTCTTTTAACTTAAAATACTACCTTATTTTCTATAATAGTCTTTGAGATTGTTTACAAGTGGTTTAATTGTTTATTAAATTTTTATCCTGCCTTTCTATCCATATAATGCTCAAGGGAACCTACGGCAAAAACAATAAGTTTTTAACAATTTTTATTACAGTTAAAAGTATAAAAATTAAAAATATAATTAAAATCAAATTTACTTAACAATTAAAAGCTTGGTGAAATTTCTGCCATTTTTCAAGAGCCATGCTCATCTCGCTGATGAATACATTCTGTTACCTCGACTCCATGCAAGTGAAAATCTTGTATAGATTAGTAAACTTCTGGAAATAGGAAAATCTTCAAAATAAGTCTCTCCTGGGCATGTGTGTAGACTGCTCAAACAGTCTGGTTTAAAGAAAGGCTTTTAAAAAAAATATAGTAAGAAGTTACTGTTCACAACCTGTTTCAGCATGAGCATATCACAATAAATAAATAAATAAATATTTTTCTTTAGTGTTTAATTTAGTCCTTTAGACCTTAATTTAATCCTTTCTCACGTTTTAAACTGCAGAGGAAAACTAGGAAATATCCTTTTCTGATCAAAAGACATCTCAAAAGAATAAAAGGATAAATATAATAAGTAATTTAAAAGAATAATTGAAAACAAAAAAACCTGAAAATTAGTTGCTACTAGTCACCATGGCTAATTTTTTTAATGAGTGGAATGGAGCTTGTTAAACTATTGTACCATAAGCTTCCTGAATATATAATTACATTGCCATGATCCTTACACTAGTTAGCCTTTGTTCAACATTGTGTTGGAATGGATTTTCTAAACAATTATCAGAAGATTATGATGATTTTCCCAAACTCCAAGATGAATAGAACATCCAGGCCATCATCAGTCTATTTGGTCAAAGTGTGGACCTGTACTTTCTTTGTCCATGAGTTATGAACAAGCTAGAGGAGTATTTAAACTACACATTTTGGGTGTAGAGTGACAAAATGAGTTGGATATAGTCTCTAAGATTTTAGGAACCTTACTCTGAATTGGAGACTACAGCTAATGTTATTTCGCCACCCTGGAATCGCAAGACTGGATGGCTATAGATTTGGGGGCCTCCACTTCAGGGACTATGCCATCTTTGGTACTGGACAGGGTTGCATTGCCCCAAACAACCAGTGTGTAATCTGGGGTCTTCCTAGATAATAGGTGGCAGTTGTAAGTAGGAGGTGTTTGCACAATTCTGTTTTGTGCACCAGTTAACATCTGTTCTTGGATTGGGAAGTTTTGCTCATGGTTACTCATGCCCTTGTGACCTCCCGGATGATCTACCAAATATAATATAAATGGGGCTGTTCTTGAAAAGTTTCTTGAAGCTTCAGCTTATGCAGTATGCAGTGAAATGTACAGCTATGTGTACCCTTAGAATGAGATATGTTATACAGTGATCCCTCGATTATCGCGAGTGTTCTGTTCCAAGACCCTTCGCGATAATCGATTTTTCGCGATGTAGGGTTGCGGAAGTAAAAACACCATCTGCGCATGCGCACCCTTTTTTTTCATGGCCGCGCATGCGCAGATGGTGGAGTTTGTGTGGGCGGCGGGGGAAGACCCAGGGAAGGTTCCTTTGGCCGCCCAGCAGCTGATCTGCTCGGTAGCGCAGCAGCAGCGAGCAGACGAAGATCGGGGTTTCCCCGCCGCCCACGCAAAGGGGAAACCCCGATTCGGCTCCTCGCTGCTGTTGCGCTACCGAGCAGATCAGCTGCTGGGCGGCCGAAGGAACCTTCCCTGGGTCTTCCTCGCTGATGCCCCCACTCGCCCGCCCGCCCGCCCGCCCGCCCGCCGCCCGCCAGCAAGATAGGGAGAGATAGAGAAAGAGAGAGAAGGAAAGAAAGAGATGAGAGATGGAGGAAGAGAGTGTGAGAGAGGAAGAAGCAAGATAGAGAAAGAGAGAGAGAAAGAAAGATGAGAAAGGAAGGAAGAGCGTGACATCATCGGGTGGGAAAAATCGCGATATAGCGTTTCGCGAAGAACGAGATCGCGAAAACCGAGGGATCACTGTACCTTTATTCCATGGATTGCCAGTTTTTGACCTTTAAAGCGCTTTGTGGCATCTCTGAAGTATTTCTCTGTCCTGTCAAATCTACTAATGGATGAAGAGAAGTTTAGGAAAAAATGTTTATCTGCTTCCTTTACTTCAATCTCAGTGAATGTAAGAGGCTGCCACCTCTGTTTTTGCCAAACTGCATAATAGATAGATAGATAGATAGATAGATAGATAGATAGATAGATAGATAGATAGATAGATAGATAGATAATCCTTATTTCAAGTAAATGCAGTACTTCTGTGGAATTATATTATCAGTGATATTATCTTTATGCATAATGAGAAGGAATGTTCTTTTTCTTTGTCCTTCAGGAAATAAATCCCAAAGGGAAGAGTTGGATTCCATTCTTTTTCTTTTTGAAGTAAGTTGTTTGTTTGTTTCTTTGTTTGTTTATTGGACTTGTATGCTGCTCCTCTCTCTGGATTCGGGGCGGCTCACAACATATATAAAAAAAAATACAATAACACATCAGAAATCCAATTAATATAAATAGCTAATCTAAAAGCATTCTAAAAAAAGTTAAAACATTAAAAATCATTTATTCAGATTCAAACTAGAGTCTAGTGACCCGAAGCCTGGCGGCATAAATAGGTTTTCAGATTCTTGCGGAAGACGATGAGGGTGAGGGCAGTATGACTCTCCGGGGGAAGCTGATTCCAGAAGCCCCCCCCCCCCAAGAGAAGGTTCTTCCCCTAGGCCCTGCCAAGCAACATTGTCTAGTTGACCGGACCTGGAAAAGGCCGACTCTGGGATGCTGGGATTCATGCAGCAGAAGGCGGTCCTGTAAGTAATCTGGTCCCATGCCATGTAGGGCTTTACCCATTTTACCCATTTTTAACATATACTGAGTATATGGGTAAAGTTGCCCATTTTAAACATATACTTGGTATTATAATTATATGGTCCTTTTTCATAATAAACACATATTTTATTTACAAGCACAATGGTAGGATCCTAAGTAGCAGAGGTAGGGTCCCTCCCTTTCAATTGTTTAAATAATTGATAAAAATATGGCAATGTAGACTACCTCACTGTTAGACAATATGTGTAATGCAAAGATGGATAGCAAAGATAAAAGTTTGGAAGCAGATAATTTACTATTTTAAGCACATAGATTTCCATTTTGTAGATTCTAGTCAGAACATTTATGAAGCTGTCAACAAGCTCTGTGAGCAGTTCTAGATACCTATTAAAAGTAGTTACAGTGATACCTCAAGATATGAATCCCTCGTCTTACGAACAACTCGTGATACGAACCCGGGGTTCAGAAAATTTTTGCCTCTTCTTACGAACTTTTTTCGAGTTACGAACCAGCACCCCCCGAACCCGGGTTCAGGGGGGTGCTGGGAAGCCCCCCAGGCCGGCTGCGACCTTTTAAAACAGCCGCGCCGCTTCCCATCTGTCTCCTGAAGCCGAACTTCCGCGTTCGGCTTCAGGAGACAGATGGGAAGCGGCGCGGCTGTTTTAAAAGGTCGCAGCCGGCCTGGGGGGCTTGCCAGCACCCCCCCGAACCCGGGTTCGGGGTTCGGGAGGTTGCTGGGAAGCCCCCAGCCCGGCGGTCACCTTTTAAAACAGGCGGGCGGCTTTCCAGCAGCCTCCTGAAGCCGAACAAACCCGAACTTCCGCGTTCGGCGTTCGGAGGCTGCTGGAAAGTCCTACTTCTCCCCCCCAGCCAAAATCCCAAAGCCTGTTTGCTGCCACACGATTTAGCCAGGACAGGAGCGAAGTGACGTGCAGGAATGGGGAGCTGAAACCGGGCGGTTTCAGCTTTCCATCCCTTCACGTCACTTCGCCGCTAAATCGTGTGGCAGCAAACATGCTTTGGGGATTTGGCTGGGGGGGGGGAGAAGAAGTAGGACCTTCCTAACTCCCTCCCCCCCAGCCAAACCCCCAAAGCATGTTTGCTGCCACACAATTTAGCGGCAAAGTGACGTGGATGGATGGAAAGCTGAAACCGGGCTGTTTCAGCTTTCCATCCCTTCACGTCCCTTCGCCGCTAAATCGTGTGGCAGCAAACATGCTTTGGGGATTTGGCTGGGGGGGGAGAAGAAGTAGGACCTTCCTAACTCCCTCCCCCCCAGCCAAACCCCCAAAGCATGTTTGCTGCCACACGATTTAGCGGCGAAGTGACGTGGATGGATGGAAAGCTGAAACCGCCCGGTTTCAGCTCCCCATTCCTCCACGTCACTTCGCTCCTGTCCTGGCTAAATCGTGTGGCAACAAACAGGCTTTGGGGTTTTGGCTGGGGGGGAGGGAGTTAGGAAGGTCCTACTGCTTTCTCCCCCAGCCAAAAACACAAAGCCAGGCAGCCTCCAGCCGCCAAAGGAGCCTTCTGATTCTCCCCGCTTCTCTGTCCTGCTCATTACCCGTGTCCGGCAGAAGCTGCTGCCCGATTGCTCTTAGCCGGCGGGATGCAAAGTGCTGGGGTGGGGTGGGGTCCTGACAGCCCCCCCACCCCAATGCGAGCGGCGGGGAGTCACCCATGGCCGGCAGAAGATCGCTCTTGCTGACCTGATGCCTCGCAGTGAAGCCGGGCAAGAGCGATCTTCTGCCGGCCATGGGCGACTCCCCGCCGCTCGCCCATGGCCGGCAGAAGATCGCTCTTGCCCGGCTTCCCCGCGAGGCATCAGGTCAGCATTCTGGACGGGCAGGCGGCGGGCGAGGATGGGGGAAGCCTCGTGGGGAAGCCGGGCAAGAGCGATCTTCTGCCGGCCATGGGCGAGCAGCGGGGAGTCGCACATGGCCGGCAGAAGATCGCTCTTGCTGACCTGCTGCCTCGCGGGGAAGCCGGGCAAGAGCGATCTTCTGCCGGCCATGGGCGACTCCCCGCCGCTCGCCCATGGCCGGCAGAAGATCGCTCTTGCCCGGCTTCCCCGCGAGGCAGCAGGTCAGCATCCTCGGCGGGCGAGCGGCGGGGAAGCCGGCGGCTGTGACAGCTGCTGCAAGAGGCTTCCCCACCTCCTCAAAGCAGCCTCCCAAACCCGAACTTTCGCTGAGAAGCCCCGCCGCCCGGCTGTCACCTTTTAAAACAGCCGGGGGGCTTCTCAGCAGCCTCCCAACGGCGAAGCCCCCAGGCTGTTTTAAAAGGTGACAGCCGGGCGGCAGCATTTTTTTGCGGGTTTTTTTTGTTGCTGCACAGATTAATTAACTTTACATTGTTTCCTATGGGAAACAATGTTTCGTCTTACGAACCTTTCGTCTTACGAACCTCCTCCTTGCACCAATTAAGTTCGTATCATGAGGTATTACTGTATCTAGATGGTCAAAATATGATGACGTGAATGACATGATCAAATGGAAGAAGTGGAAATTCTTGCCATTAATTACTATATTTTTTGGAGTATAAGATGCACCCCCCCAAAAAAAAGAATTTAGGCTAAGTGTGTCTTCTTATAGTCTAAAAAAAATACGGTAACCAGGACAAGAATGATTGGTTCATTAATTAGAAGTTGTGTCTGAATCTGACCAAGAAAATAGATCTGACAAATTAGTTACTTGGCTGCCTTTGTGAAATGTTGCCACACACAATGTAAACAATATTTCCTCTTTTTTTAAAAAAAGGAATATTGTAGTAGTTTCTTAGGAATCAGGTTAACAGTAATAAATCAGAACATCTCATAAGTTCTAGGAAAATGCCAGGAATTTTACCTATGGTTACCTAAAGCTTCAGATTTTGATCAAGTCTCGGATTCCACTGATTTGGAATCAGATTGAGAGACTGATTTACTTGTTTAATTATAATAAAGTTAATTGGCTCTATTTAGAATGTGATTCTAGCTTTGTAGTTCATGAATTATAATGTAGAGATCTAAACTATGTTTGAACCTAGTTTTGGCTTATTTAATAAATAGCGCTATATGAAACTATCATGGAGTATAATGTGTGAATTTAGTCAGTAACTCTGTAACTAGATGTCAGTGATGCTTAAGATTTAATTTTAAATCTTGCAGTTGAGGATTCTATGCAGTGGTGATTTACAAGCTGGAATGCTAAATTGCGCTCGCTGCTGCGGCTCGTAAGTTCTTGCGGGACCAGAATGATTTTGCTGCTGCAAAATCGCACATGGAACCGCAGGCGTCCCTTGTTTCGGCAAGGTTTTTGTGCTTCCACGCATGCTGAAACACGGGTGCACTTGCGGTTCCGTGTACAATTTTGCTTACTCCACAGGTGCAGGAGCAAAATCATGCTGGTCCCACAAGAATTTACAAGCCGTGGTGGCGAGCACAATTTAGAGTTCTGGCTCGTAACCCACCACTGATTCTATGGCTCTTTACTTCAGAATAATCCCTTTTGAATTCTGTGGCTTCTGATCTGAGTATATTGCATTATACTATTACTATGTAAATTAGACTAAATCACTAGATCTAAGAAGCTGCTTTATGTAAATATAAAACAACAAATTTTCTTAACTTCTCCAGAGGATACTACAATTTTTACCTGAGAGAATTTTCTGTCGATGGCATTTTCATAGCATAGGTAAGTATATTCTTAAATCCAGATTGATATGTTTTCCTATTTTACCATGTGCAGTTAAAATTAAAAAGATGTCCCTTAATGGGAAACAACAAATCGGATTGATATGTGATATTTTATGCTTTACACTACAATACTTGCATATTAGATTTCTTTTTGTATGCTAAAATGTTAAATAGAAGATATTGAGGTAATCTTTATAATCTCTTGTCTTTAGTTCTTTAATTTGGTATTTGAACAATTGGTTTGCTATAGTAGAGAAACCAATGGTAGTTCAGGTATCATTGCATCTGAATGATTAAACCAGGGGTCCCCAAACTTTTTACACAGGGGGCCAGTTCACTGTCCCTCAGACTGTTGGAGGGCCGGACTATAAAAAAAACTATGAACAAATCCCTATGCACACTGCACATACCTTATTTTAATGTAAAAAACAAAATGGGAACGTACTATTTGGGGGGGGGAAAGAAGTCTGAGATTCATATATGTTTATGTTTTGTTTTTAATTTTCTTTTGTTAACATCTGATTGGTTATACAAGGTTTTCTTGGTTTATAGAAAAATATAGAAAAATATTTATAGAAAAATATATAAAGAAAGAAGAAAGCACTTTGGCATAATGGTTAAGTTAGAAATATAATTGGTGTTGTACTTTTAGAAGGAACATTAAGGAGGGAATTTAATTAAAAGAAAAGTATGTACCTGGATCACAACATTAGAAAAAAAAACTTTTGCAACTTTTTTGATGATTGATATTAGTTACTGACAAAATACTGCATTTTATTCAGGGAAAATTAGATGGTACATTGTATTGTTTGAATGTATGTTGAGAGAAATTTTTTAAAAAATTTACACCCCCCCCCCAAAAAAGTCCTTCCTCCCTCCACCCCTCAATTCATTTCATTCTTCCTTCCTTCCTTGTTCCCTCCATTTCTTCTTCTTTCCCTCCCTCCCTCCTTCCCACTTCTCTTCCCTCTCCCTTTTTTTCCTTCTGTCTCATTTGTTTTGTTTCCCTCTCTCTCGTTCTTTCCCTCCATCATTTTCTCATTTTTCTCTTTCTCTCTCTCACATTCCCTCCCCCTCTCACTTGTTTTCTCTCCCTCTCTCTCATGCTTTCCTTCTCTCTCTCTCCTTTTCTTCTCTCTTCCTTCCTCTCTTCTTTTTTTTTCTGCCCTGCAACGCGCCGCGAGCCAGTCGGCTGCAAGCAGAAGCTCCAAGACAGTGGCACCAACGTCGGGTCGCAGTACATTGCTGGCGCTGCGCTGGGCATGGGCACGGACTGGCACTGGCCCACTGGCTGGGCCGGGACAGAGGTGCCAGCCCCATGCCCAGCGCAGCGCCAGCAATGTGCGGCGTCCTGCAACACATCAAGCTGCCGCCGGCGCCAGTGCCTTGCAGCCAACCGCCCCACCGCCACCCCACGCAACTGCTCAGTGCCCTCCCGCTCGACCCACGTTTGGCTGCGCCACCTTCGCGGCTTGCCCTGCTGCCCCGCGCCCGCCAGAGCTGCCCGGTGCAGACTAAGTGCGGGGCAGAGTAGGCGGCGGCGGTGGCTTCAGGCCCGCCCCCAAACTGAGCTTCCTTTGGCTTTCTTCGAGGCAAAACTGCAAAGCTCACCTGCCGCCTCGAAGGAAGCCAAAGGAAGCTCAGCTCAACGAGGACCGGCTGTTGGTCTCTTGAAGCTGCAGCCGCCGCCGCCGCCCACCAAGGAGATCCCTTCGCCCGAACAGAGGCGGCGGCGGCGAGCTCAAGGAACCAAGAGCCGGTCTTTCTCCGCGCTGAATTGTTGCAGCTTCTGAGGCCGCATCCGCCTCCAGGCGAAGGGATCTCCTCGGTGGGCAGCCTCGGTCCGAAAAGGACCGGCTGTTGGCCCCTTGGCGGAGGCAGAGGCGGCCTCACATTGCCTCTGAGGCCGCCTCTGCCTCCGCCAAGGGGCCAACAGCCGGTCCTTTTCGGACCGAGGCTGCCCACCGAGGAGATCCCTTCGCCTGGAGGCGGATGCGGCCTCAGAAGCTGCAACAATTCAGCGCGGAGAAAGACCGGCTCTTGGTTCCTTGAGCTCGCCGCCGCCGCCTCCGTTCGTTTTTTTTGAGTTTTTTTTGCACCGGTGAGGGAGAGAGAGAGCGGGAGAGTGCTGCTTTTTTGCTTCTTCGCTGCCCGCGGGAAGAGCCGGTCTTGTTTACTGCCCCCTCCAGACGCTCTTGCAGGGCTTCCAGGCTCCCCGCGGGCAGCGAAGAAGCAAAAAAGCAGCACTCTCCCGCTCTCTCTCTCTCTCCCTCTCTTTCTTGCGTTATTTCTCTCTCACACTCCCTTTCTATGTCTCCCTCTTTCTCTCTCTCTCTCTCTCTCCCTCTCCGCAGCAGACCCCCCACACGCCAAAAGTGCCCAAGCGCGCGCAAACCTCACCGGTGCAAAAAAAAAAAAAAGCAAAAAAGCGGCACTGGAGGGACAAAGACGGTCTGCAACTGAGCGTCTGGAGGAGGAGGAGGCGGAAAGCCAGGGGGCGGGGAGGAAAGCAATTGGCCAATTTCTTTCTCAGAGGAACTGTTGCTGCTCTGCCATAGGGTGCTTTCCTCCCCGCCCTCCTGGCTTTCCTCTTCCTTGCCGCCGCCAGACGCTCGGCAGCAGAGTGGAGATGACATTCGGAACTTAGTATATTATAGATGGTAAAATCTCGTACGCTGCCACGGGCCGGGTAAATGACCTCAGCGGGCCGCATCCGGCCCGCGGGCCGTAGTTTGGGGACCGCTGGATTAAACTGTTATGTGATGATAATATGCATCATCTACAACAAAATGTATTGTTTTTAATCAACAGTTTGAAAATGTATTTGTTGTTGAAATGGTTGCCCAATTAACTGGAATGAATTCTGTTAGGTTCCAATAAATTATAATACTGTACCTGTATGGGAAACCCTGCAAGGTCTCTTTTTAAAATCACAAATGAAAATGAATGTGAGTAATAAATTTATGAGAAGAGCTAATTAAAGGAGCATTGCTTCAAGATCAGTTTTTTTAGAGGTAGCTTTTTAATTTATTTACAGTATTTATCCATTTAGTTCAATTTATATAGTCATCAACAATTAATTGTGTCACAAGCTGCTCCGATTCCCTCGGAGAGGGGCGGCATACAAATCTAATTAATAATAATAATAATAATAATAATAATAATAATAATAATAATTATTATTATTATTATTATTATTATTATTATTATTATTATTATTATTATTATTATTATTATTTAACCTCCCAATCTTTACACTTGGAAGAGCAACCAAAAGGGAGCAGGACTGCAGTCAATTTAACCTTGGGGGAATAGTGTTCCAAATGGTAAATGCAATGACAGAAAAGGCATGCTTCTTGGGTACCACTACATGACCCTCTTTAATAGATGGGATCTCAAACTGGGTAGAGACAATCAGAGGAAGGCAGCACCCCAGATATCCTGCCCTGACAGTATACAGGACTTTGTAAAAGTGAGAACCAGCATATGGTTGAATTGCTTCAAATTAAAGTTTGATAAAATATTTGATAAAATATTAAGAACTTTTTATAGCAAGGACAACCCTCAGATTTTTTTTTTAAAAAAATACTTGTTTATCGTACAAATGTAGGGAATTTAATTTTAGCCATAATTCTACTGTAATTCCTGCATTAAGAGATACATGACATATTTAGAAAGTTTGCACAAAGTCAACATTTTAAGCTATATGCATATGATTTTTTATTATTATATAGTAATAATAATAGTATATAGTAGTTTTTGGCCACTAAAGGCCAAACTATTTTAGTTCTTGAATTTGCATTTATTTTTATTGACTATGATTAATTGTAGCCAATCTCTAATTTGAAATTTTCCTAATCCATTTTTAGAAGACTAACAGCAGAAAAAGACCTCATGGTCCATCTAGTCTGCCCTTATACTATTTCCTGTATTTTATCTTAGGATGGATATATGTTTATCCCAGGCATGTTTAAATTCAGTTACTGTGGATTTACCAACCACGTCTGCTGGAAGTTTGTTCCAAGGATCTACTACTCTTTCAGTAAAATAATATTTTCTCATGTTGCTTTTGATCTTTCCCCCAACTAACTTCAGATTGTGTCCCCTTGTTCTTATGTTCACTTTCCTATTAAAAAGAACCTTACCTAACCCTTTAACATATTTAAATGTTTCGATCATGTCCCCCATGTTTTTCTTTATTTTAGGATCAATTTTGAAGAAACTTTTGCACACTGGAAACTGCCTTAAGGTATTTTAGTGCTTGCTTTAAATTATGCATTTCTCTTAATACATATTCATAACATTTTGTTTATTAGAAGAAAATGATTTGTTAAAAATACAAGGCAACATGTGATATGCTATTTTCACTTATTTTATTGCTTTTTGCTCCTAGTTTTGCCTTTTTGATTGTCATATCTGGTTATATTTCTTTGTAGAAGCAATCTCTATGTGGCGGGAGGAGGCTGAAAAACATTGCAAAATGGCAATAGCAGCATTGAGATTTGAGTACACACAACCCATTTGCGTGAATACTGTACAAAGTGTAACTGCCACCTTCCTATTTTGTCATACAGCTGCTGCTGCTACTATTTAGTAGCAATAAGATTAATAGTGATTTATGGGCCCTGTTCTTGTGGAGGCGGGGTAGTGCCCCCCCCCCCATCAGCACACCACTACTACTGGTTCTCCTGAACCAGTCTGAACTGGCTGAATGCCACCTCTGGATAGATGGATGGATGGATTCATATAGATAGCTAGATTCAAATATATAAATTAAGATCCCTTCTTGCTCCTACAAAGTCATGGCCCCAACTTTATGATGCTGACTCTCCAAGGATTTTTGTGCATTTCTGATAAAGGTGAATATATAGTTATTTGCAGTTTATTTTTGTCTGTATGCTGATAAAAAACTACATCTGAATTGCTTGTTAAAAGGAATTGCTAGGCGGTAACATTAGTCAAACCGTATTTGGGGAGCTAGCATGCTTTGTAAATACAGTATATAAAAATCAGACTTCCCATTTCAGTTTCACCCATTAAAATGCCTCACCCATGGGATTTAAAAAAAGACACCTTTATTTCTCTTCCTGAAAGTTAGGTTTCATCAGAAAAGGCATTTAGAAGAGGCAATTGGCTGATAATCCAATTGAATTTCAGTTGGCAACTTTCAACAAAGAAATATAACCCATGAACTTCCTGGTGGAATTGAGCCAAGAGGGAAAAAATAATTTTGAGTTCCTTATTGTAATGCAATCCATAAAAATGATCATAAAATGTGTATTAAGTTGATATACTTTTCTAAAAAAAATATTTGGTGAAGAAGGAAACTAGAGAGTTTAGGAAAATAACTGTTTAAATTTTGTGAGAAAAAAACCCACAGCACCAGAAACAAAAGGCATAACATTTGGAAAGAAATTGGCAACCTGTTAAGAGCAGCTGGGACAGATTCAAAGCTACCTCTGCAGAATATCCTTATATATGTAGAGAATGAGCAACCTCTAGTGGTTCTTGTAGAGAAATATTTAGTAAGTGAAAATTGAAAGGTTAAGCCGTACTTGTACAGCCTGAAATCCAAGCAAGATTTAAATGTTATTCTTAATTAAATTGAGGACTTTATTTTCCCAGAGCCATTGTTTGTTATATTATTTATTATCTTTAATTTTATCTTAACTTAATATAATCTCTATAGTTTTCTTTTTTGAATTTTTGAAATAGTGATGGTAATTAGGCGTTTCTCATGGATTTACAGTCCACTGAGAGAAAAGCCTATGCTCTATGGTTGTTTATTTTTAGTTTGGTTCTGTTTCCCCCCATTAGTTTACAGCTGTTCTATATAATTATAAATGGGAATTCTAATTTGGTATTGTAGCCTTCAGCTGACTGTAATATTTCTAAGAAAAACTGAATAGAAGCTGAAAGTACGTTTATTAAGGAATTTAATTTGGTCTGTTTAATTTAATTTAATTTATTTGATTTATATGCTGCCCAATACCATGGGACTCAGGGTGGCTTACAACAATAAAATGATATAATACAATATTAAAATAAAAGGCAAATTTTAAATAGTAAAGACAGTAAAATTCCATTAAACTAAATGATAAAAATGATAAAAAGAAGATAACTCTAAAGAAAATACTTGTAAAAACCTATCCTGGCAAATGTTCACATGTGGATTTTTTACTATTTTTTTGACCTATAGTTAATAGTTCAAGAATTGTGCTGTGTTCTATCTCGATCATTACTATTTATGATTTTTGCTAACAAATGTTGTAAGTTGGCGTTTTCATATGTCACTATTAAAGGATCCACAATATACTAATTAACAAAAATATTTTGCAATTTTTTCAAATAAATACATTGGTAAACAAAGGAAGATTTGGTATTTACTTAAATTTTACACACAGCATATAGGAATCTTATATACATATGTGTAGAAGAAGAAAAGCAATTAGGAAATTAAAGAAATCATTATTGTTGATACAATTGATGATACGATAATATAAGGATTGTGTAGTTTTTAAATCTGCTAAACTGACATTATAATTAGTCTCATATAGAATGTTCATTTAGATCTGGTCATGAGCTGGTCATCTGGTCTGATTATCAACTGATTATAATATTTTAATCATTTTAATTTTAAAATGTGATGGTTTCTAATACATGTTTTGTGAATATTTATTTTTATATTAGTTTTTAAAACATGCTTTCTTTTCAGATAAGATGTGAAGGAATACGATTATTTCTTCTTTGGCTGCAAGCTCTCCAGACTAATTGTGCAGAAGAGCAATTGTTAATTTTTGCTTGTCTTGTGCCTGGTTTTCCTGCAGTGATATCTTCAAAAGGTCCATGTACACTTGATACCCTCATCAGCCCTACTTCTAGTCTTCCTAATGGTTAGTTATTATATTCTTCTGATTTTTTATTAGGTTTCTAGAGAACACTCTTAATTATTCATTTAGGAAATCTGTGTTCTCTTACTTCCTTAAAATAAATATTATTCTTTTCATTTTATGGGTGATATTATTAAGCCCTGATGTAATGTTGCAACAAGTTATGGGGACAGAATTACTTTCTGCTGACTACCAATTGCCAGCATTTGGCAGTTTGAATCTCACCAGACTCAAGGTTGACTCTGCCTTCCATCCCTCCGAGGTCGGTAAAATGAGGACCCAGCTTGTTGTAAATCACTTAAGGAAAGGGCTGTAAATCACTGTGAAGCCATATATAAGTGCTATTGCTATCTGTATATCTTCCATAGAGTTTGGTTACAGTATTGGTACCTGATTATACTATGTAGTTGGTCAATTGTGCTAATTTTTTTTTAAAGGGAAATATCATTGTCCAGAATGTATGATACACCTTTGATTATATGTTTCGGGTTTTAGCTGGGAGCCATAAAAGACTGTGTTCTCCAGTGTGGTTGTGAAATAGTCCAAGAATGGGTTGCTACAGTCTGATTTGCCTAGTGACTGGGTCTAGATTCTTTTGGCCACTCCTCCATGCCTCTCTGTGCATGTCCCAGTTTCTGAAACAATCGTCTTTGAAGATCTGTCTCTAGCAAACTATTCCTGGACATCCAAATTCCTGGATTCAGGTTTATACCTTTTGATTCAGCCATTCCTAGTTTAATTTTAATGGGGGCGGGGGAAGCTGCAGAAGCCCTTTGGACATTTTTGGGCAGCTGTTGGCATGCCGCCACTGCACCCTGCCAATTCCAGCCCATTTTGGCACTCTTCCAGCATCCAAGACTGAAGCCTCTGCAGTCGCAGTGGTCATTCTTCTAGCTGCTTGATCGTTTTGAGTCTTGGCAGTCATTTTGGAAGCCTCTGGAAGTCCAAAGGTTTTTCTCAGTTTGTGGCCCTGTTTGCCTCACATTAGTTGGCGGCTCCATTAGCACTCCTTCACTGTTTCACTTTGTGCCTGGTGGACAACTGTTTTTTTTACCTCAGGCAATTCTTTCTTAGTTCGGAGTTGGGTGTGCACAGGCATTAAGTGAGGCACTGTTCTACTTAGTGATGTTTGCTTTTCACCTGGCACCTCTGCCGGACGTTCACATTTGGACAGCCAGTGAAGCCGCTTGTTCAGGGTCCCTCGAGAGCCCCTTTGAGGTGACTTTTACCACTGCCAGCCCTCGGAGGCCTGGTCTAGGGGTAGGCAAACTTGGCTCTTCTATGAGTTGTGGACTTCAACTCCCAGAATTCCTATTGGAGGATGAATAACCTCCTTGACCCTGAGTCCTCTGCTCAGCGCCATGGTCAGGTATTATTTTCTGAACCTGTGTCTGAACAGCTGTACATTCTGGCCTCTAAGCTATTCAGGGAACTTGTCCAAAATAAATAATAAACAGTGGACAATACCGAGTGACGTCTTCACCCAACCTTGTTTCAGGACATATGTCACAGATTCGGGACACCCCTTGAGGATCTATTCACCTTGCACCTGAACATCCAGCTACCACCCTTTTTCTCAAGGTTCCACTCCTGGGGGGTGGAGGGCACCAATGCTCTCAGGTGTGCCTGGCCTCTTGGCTCTCATATGCATTCCCTCCTCTCACTTAATTCAAGGGTTGATTTGGAAAGTCATCACGGAAGGATGATGGTGGCTCCTTACTGGCCTTGCAGGCTGTGGTTTGTGGATTCAATCAGCCTCTCTACTTTAACACCCTGGAGAATTCCTCCTCAGCAGATCTCCCTTAGCCAGGGGATCCTGGACCTTCCGGAGCATCAGTGGCTCCAACTAGCCACCTAGCATTTGAAGGGATCTGCTTGAGGAGAAGTTACTCAAAGTCATCCAGACTATGCAGGCGGCCAGGAAACAATCCGCCATCAGAATTTATAATGCCACCTGGGCAATCTTTGTCAAATGGTGCAGACCACTTTGCATTGACTCTGTGTCAGCCTGTGCTGGCTAGGGGAAAGAAGATTCCTCTGTCACGCCATCTCGATATTTGAATCTTTCTCAGAGGTACCAGCAACTTGTATCCCCCACTGGTCCACAGATACCCTACCTGGGATCTTTAGGCCTTGACAGAACCTCCCTTTGAGCCTCTGCAGACTACTGGCCTCAAGTACATGACTCTCAATGTGGCATTCCTTATCACCGTGACATCCGTTTGATGTATCTCTGAATTGGGGCCTTAGAGCTGATCTCTGCATCTTCCACCAAGATAAGGTAACTCTAAGACTTGATCCCTACTTCATTCCCAAAATCAACTGCTGGTTCCACCGGGCCCAGGAGATGGCTCTGCTGAACTTCTGCCCTCAGCCTTCTCATGCCTTGAAGCAAAGGTGGCATAAGCTGGACGTATGGAAGGCCCTCAGAATTTATATCAAGCAGACAGTGTCCACCAGGAGATCAGAGGCTCTCTTCGTCATCTTCGACCACTGGTCGTTTTATCAACGCATGCATCGCTAAAGCATATGAAGCACAGTCTTTGCCAGTTCCCAGACGCATCACTGTGCATTCCACAACAAGTGTAGCTATCACCAATGCATGGGCCATGCAGGCCTCCCTGGAGGATATCTGATGAGTTTTATAAGAGGTCAACTTAGCTTTGGGGTCTCCAGTTCCAACGGCTAACCACCCTTAAGGGTACCAGGGGTATATCCCATTCCTGGACTATTTTGCAACCACACTAGATAAGGGGCATTGGTTTTACCTGAACGTCTTTTTTCAATGGGTTGCGGAATAGTCCAGCCTCGCCCTATAAAATGCTTGGAGGATTCGGAGCTGCTTTGCCTCTAACATTATGTGCAAGCCTCCGTTTCAGCCATCACTCCATCAAAATCTGGGACATGCATAGAGAGTCATGGAGTAGTGGCCGAAAAATCTAGACTCAGTAATTAGGCAGATCAGACTATAGCAACCAATTCCTAGACTGTTCTTCAACCCACTGAGAAAAGGTGTTCAGGTAAGACTGGCCTTTCTATCTGCCCAATTTAATTCAACAGGTTGGGCATGTTACAGATCTTGTCAGCCAAGAAATGTGAATTACATAGCAACTAGATATATTTTGTATTGTTTTATTTTTAAAAGTTATGTGCATGTTTTTATGATGCAGGGCACTCAGTGCCAGTTACTGAGATCGGTGACTACAGAAATCAAATAAATAAATAATTAATTAATTAACAAACACTGTTCTGTTCTTTGTGTCTCATAAAAGATTGCTCTTGGAAACTCTTCCTTTTTTGTATTTCACTGAGTGGTTATTGTAGTTTGAGAAATGCCTGAATTAAACACTAAAGATATTAAGCTTGCCAACCAGTTATGGCCATGACAAAAGACAGTGTGTAGAGCATATAAAGGTACATCATCCAATGAGTATAAATTGGTATTACTTTGTGTCCTTGTCAATGTGTTATGCCAGTATGTGTCGGCTAGCCCAGAAAAGCAGGTGGAAAAAGCTTTTTTTCACAGTTTTTCAAAGCATTTATTTTTAAGTTGCAGTAGGGTACTTTATGCATTCTATGCAGTTTCTTTATAGGCTCTTTGATGGACAATTGCTGTGTTATTTGTTCCTCATTCCTAATGCCTTAAAAGAGTTGAACAGGGAATGCATTTATTGTAATGAAATCCTTGAAGGTGTCTGGCTGAAACTTGGCAGGAATTGCTGTCCCGTAATTTTCATTCCATTATTATGCCAAAAAATGAAGCAGCTGCTGTCATTAAAAGGATGTTTCCCCATTACATTCTATGGTTCAAGCTTTCAATTGAAACCCAGAATTGCTTAAATTGAATTGATTTGCCTTTCTATCTTGAAGTAGAAAATTGGATCATGCCACCTGCTATAGATAGGAACAGAGCTTGCTAACACAAGTTTGTTATTTTTGATATATGAATTATTATATTAAAGATTAAAATGGATCTTGTTTTCAATATAATTAGAAAAAAATTGTTTTTGATATATATAGCATAATTGAATCTTTGGCTTAACTGTGGTATATTAGTAACTAGCTGTATCCATCTGTATCCGGCCACATGTTGCTTTGGCTCAGACTGATTTTTTTTTTTAAAAAAGCATGTTTTTACCTGTCACAGGTATGGCATCTATATAATATAGATATATAAAAACATGCACATATTTGAATGCATCGTTGTGTAAAAATTTCAAAGCAATTGGTAAAGATCAGAGTTTTAAGATTTTGAACAAACGAACATTTACATTTATATATGTTTTTGTTTCCTATACATTGTCCAAGTTCTAATTTTTAAATTAGAAACATAGAAGACTGATGGCAGAAAAAGACCTCATGGTTCATCTAGTCTGCCCTTATACTATTTCCTGTATTTTATCTTAGGATGGATATATGTTTATCCCAGGCATGTTTAAATTTAGGTACTGTGGATTTACCAACCACGTCTGCTGGAAGTTTGTTCCAAGCATCTACTACTCTTTCAGTAAAATAATATTTTCTCATGTTGCTTTTGATCTTTCCCCCAACTAACTTCAAATTGTGTCCCCTTGTTCTTGTGTTCACTTTCCTATTAAAAACACTTCCCTCCTGAACCTTATTTAACCCTTTAACATATTTAAATGTTTCGGTCATGTCCCCCCTTTTCCTTCTGTCCAGACTATATAGATTGAGTTCATTAAGACTTTCCTGATAAGTTTTATGCTTAAGACCTTCCACCATTCTTGTAGCCCATCTTCGGACCTGTTCAATTTTGTCAATATCTTTTTGTAGGTGAGGTCTCCAGAACTGAACACAGTATTCCAAATGTGGTCTCACCAGCGCTCTATATAAGGGGATCACAATCTCCCTCTTCCTGCTTGTTATACCTCTAGCTAAGCAGCCAAACATCCTACTTGCTTTTCCTACCGCCCGACCACTCTGCTCACCCATTTTGAGATTGTCAGAAATCACTACCCCTAAATCCTTCTCTTCTGAAGTTTTTGCTAACACAGAACTGCCAATACAATACTCAGATTGAGGATTCATCAATTACATCAATATTTGGTCTTGGTGATCTTTTATAGCCAATGCATGATTTTCTTCTTCAATAGTTTGTTTGACTTGAAAGTAAACTTTTGACTCTATTTCTGTGTAACCAGTATAATATCATTAGAAGGATGTGATGCATAATGACTAGTCACAAACTTTCTTGTTTTTGGTCCATAATGCCAATTCAGCTTGTGTCCAATTCATAATTCTAGCTGTATGTCTTATCACAGGTATGGGCCAGGTATTGATGGCTTTGATGTTATTTTTACCATTTCAGTTTTGTCTTTTGTATTTTTCTCATTCTTTGAATGCACAGTCAGCCAGATGTGTAGATTAGATTTGCCATTTTTTTGTTCACGTCATTTCCAAGAACCTGGAATAGACTGATTTTTCAGGGGCTACAAATTTTATGGTGTGATCATTTAAAATTTTTGTATGTCTTATTTAGGGAAAATATATCCTGAAGATATAACACCACTTTTACCACATACTACTGGTGAAAAGATTGAGGACCCAACTTGCTACTTCCTTCAGTTACTCTTAAAATACATGGTAATTCAGGTGAGCGTACATATAGTAATTTCATTGAAATTGTTTAATTTATTCATGTATTTACATATTAATTCCCACAGCCCTGTCTCACTCATCTCATATTTTCTCATCTTCTCATCTTTCCTACTATCTTCTCCAATTGGTTGTTTGTAACTTGTTTGTAACTTATAACTAATGATTGTAACTATGATTACTTGCTGTTTATAAGTACACTTTGAGCTTATGTGCCAAAGAAACACCTGGCCAATATAGAATTCTATTCTATTCCTATTCCTGAGTAGTCTTGTAATATACTCTACTCTAGTCTAGAAGTCTAAATCTAATGCCTGGCCTGGCCTGGCCGGCTCTACTCTACTGTACCCTAACCTACTCTACCCTAGGCGATAGGGTATGGTAGGGTAGGGCTGACCAGGCTTAGGAAAAAAGATTGCATTAAAAAAGTATACATAGCATGTTTCCCCAAAAATAAGGCTCTATCTTATATTTTTCTAAACCCTGAAATAAGCACTTGGCCTTATTTCCATACACTCAAAAGCCTGATTGGGCTTATTATCAGGAGATGTCTTTTTTTTTCATTACATAAATATTTCAGTATTATTTCATTTAACTTGAGTTCTTTTTTAATTCTGCCAAAGGCTGCAAAGGTGGAATGGAAGAATAAGGAAAACATTAATACAGGATTTAACTTTCTCTTCACCCTCTTCAGAAAGTATTATCTTCCTCATTTATTCCCTTGTTTTATAAAATTAACCAACCTGTACAATCCTGTGCTTGGTAAGTAACTATTTCACCTGAATTATTTTAACATTAGAATATACATTATTTGGTTAAATATATATAGCTGTGTGTAGATAACATATTGTCTTCTTGATAATCCACCTATAATTCCCCTCTCACAATGTACAGGTCTTATTGTATGTTTCAACAATCCTTTGGGTCTTTTTAACCTATTAAAGCACATTATCTTCATTTGTATTTCCACCAGTTGCCCTAATTTCCCAGTTTACACTGTCTGGAATGTAAACTTCCATTTATAAAGCTTTTAAAGAGTTCAGTTTAATGTTTTGTGTTTTACAGGGATTCCTGGCCTGCGCCCGAAATCAGTATATGTTAGTACAACTTATGATGGTGGAAATGTTTATATTACAAAAATTCCATACCTGGATGCTCGTGTAATTTTTATAAAATGGCTTGTAAATTTTTTTCTGGAAAAGAAATACCTTACAGCAGCACAAACTTTCAAAAATGGTGTGGAAGTTCTACCCAGAATCATTCAAGTATGTTGCAAGTGTTACTTAGATTAGCATTAACTAAATTATAACTTTAACATGAGCTTGGAAACTTAAATTTCGTTTAGTAAAATAACTACGTATTTTGAGTTCTGATACCTGAAATAAGTATCATGTCTCTAGTAACCAATTTTAGTAATGGAATGACATCCTTTTAATAATTAGCATTATTAAACATTTATTTCAGGTTAGCTTTAACTAGTGGAGATAAAAAAATAGTACCTGAATGTTGTGTGCACATACATTTCACTGGTTGCAATAAAGAATGACAAAGAGAAGCCATCTACTCTGCATATGTCTAATTAATAAGTATCTGTTGTTCCAGATAAGCATACTGAGAGGACAGGGGGATGCTTGCTACATAAATCTAAGACGGGCGAGATGCATCACACACTGACCACGCCCATGCCCAGTTTAGTAGAGGAAAACAGTCCCAATATGTCACATGATGATGCCATGACGATGCGAGTTTGACATCCCTGATCTAAGGGAATCACTGAAAGTTGCAGGTTATGGCAATTACCACTTAACTGCAGGCTTTCATTTAGGATTGTCCAGAGGCTTCCATTGATAAAATAGTGACCACTAGGGTATAATCACTGCATAATCCCAAAATCATAACACAGTTCTTTGTGTGTGTGTTGTGTGTGTATGAGTGTGTACTCAGGTTGTTTTTTTTAATTGAACTTCCAAGTCAGTGGTTTCTGTGGTTTGGGTGCTGGAGTTAGCTGCTAATAATTAGAAGTTAGACTAAATTCTCTTAAGTAATTTCCATAAATTATCACTGCTGTTTCCTCATATCTTCTTAAGACAGTGGGTAATACAACGCAAGATAAAAATCCTGAAGTGGAGAACAGTGTCCCATCAGATCAGGAGAAAAATCATAACCATAGCGGGATACTCAATGATTCCAGCTTTTGCAGCATTGAAGAGCAGCACCGATCTGCATATGAAATGGTGCAACAAATATTTTTGTCTACAAGAGATTATGTGAATTTTGTTAATGAAGTATTTCATCAGGTTGGTATAAATTGACATCTGTTTATATGTTGTAGAGTATCAGTTTCACATGTTTTTCTTCTTGAGAATCTCTAATATCTGTAAAAGGTTTTAAGAATCAACTCTTAATAGTATATTACCTATTCCTGTCATGGCACACGTTCTTTCAGATAGTGTCATTAAGTGCTTAACTTAAATGAAAGTTAATCGCGACTTTGGTATTTGGTGGAATTTTCAAAAGCAGCACCAATCTCTTCACAATATTATGAAACGTCAGTCAATAAAAAGGATAACATATTTTGATATTTATTCATTACATTTAGCAACTGCTCATCTTCCTCATAGAGGAACTGTGGGTTATATACAAATAAAATATTAAAACATAAAAACTAAACATAAAACATTTAAATAGAGGCAAGGATAGTTAAAATTTAACATTAAAAGTTCATTAAAAGAAAAGGAGGAAGGTTTTTATGGTGCTAACCAGCCCCATAGCTGTGTGGGAGCTCCAAGGTGGATGGCAGAGCCAGGTCATTCCCAGAAGGCCAGGAGACTACGGTCCTGTCTCACCTCTGAGAGTGTTTTAATGGTTGGGGCAATTGCAGAAAAGGTTCTTCCTGGACCCCGTCAGTCAGAATTCTTTAATTGATGGGGTCTACAACATACCTTTCCTGCCTGACCTGGGGTGGGGGGATAGTCTGATGACTCCATAGGTAATCTGCCATCAGGTCATGTAGGCTTTAAAAGTTGTAACCAACATCTTGAATTAAACCTGGAAACAAGAGCAAAGGCCATCCTAGCCACAACCTCTTTGTGGAGTATATATCTTTGTTGCAGATAGTGCTTTAATTTACTGTTTAGATTCAGGAGCAAATCCTTGCTTAGGTCTGAAGATCAGTAGTATGTTTGTATCATGTTGCTATCTTTTTTCTCAAACCCGTGAATCCAATCCAAATACAAGAAATACTTTTGTGTTGAAGAGTATGCGGGAAACATTTCTATAAGAAGCTGAACTATTAGTTTGAAAAAGATAGAAAGCTACTGGCATATTTTTAAATGTATTAATATATACATTTAATTATCTTTGAGTTCAATCTCCTCATATGTATTATTCCCCTTTTAGGCTTTTTTGCTACCACCATCAGAGATATCCTTAACTGAAAAGATTGTGAAAGTTTATAGGAAATGGATACTACATGAAAAACCTGTCTTCATGGAAGAACCAGATGCAAAGGAGACCATTCAGGATGATGATGTCATTACAGAACAGTCAACAAATGAGACCGATGGCAAACAGGTAAGCTACCGGTCTTTATGAATAGGTGGTGGATTTATGTGATGTAATCAGTTGAGGTTTGTAAATAGTTGTATAATCTGAGCAGAGATGTTGCTCAAACTAATGCAAATAATATACAGTGGAACCCCGACATAAGAGCTGCTCTACTTACGAGCAACTCGAGATAAGAGCTGGGAGGGGAGAGATATTTTTGTTCTACTTACAAGCCCAAATTCGAGATACGAGCGCCAAGGAGCTGTCTCCTGAAGCCGAACGCTAACTTCCGCGTTCGGCTTCAGGAGACAGCTGCGAAGCGGCGCGCATGTTTTAAAAGGTTGCAGCCGGCCTGGGGGGCTCGGGGGGTGCTTGCAGCCGGCCTGGGGGGCTTGCCAGCACCCCCCGAGCCCCCCAGGCCGGCTGCAACCTTTTAAAACACGCACGCGGCTTTGCAGCTGTCTCCTGAAGCTGAACGCGGAAGTTAGCTCTTTTTCTTTCTCTCTTTTACCTTCCCTTCCTCTATTTCTTCTTTTCTTTCTCCTTCCCACCTTCTTCCCTCCCTCCCTCCCTTCACTCATTCCTCTCTTACTCTCCCCTTTCATAAGTTTCCTTGCTTCCTTCCTCTGTTCCTGTCCCTTCCCTCTTTCCTTCCTTCCTTCCCACCCTCCGTCCATTCATTTATCCCATTCCTCTCTTGATCGCTTAAAGCCGGTCCCTGGTGCAAAAAGGGTTGGGGACCTCTGTCCTACAGGATTGGGTGGCAGAGAAGTTGAACATATGTAAATTTAAAAGTTTAAGAAAGTTTACAAGTTAAGTGAAAGAAACTTCATTATTCATTTATATGTACATGTACATTTCTTCATTAAAAACTTGTCTTTCTGCATAATTTAGACTAACTTTGTGAGTTTTTTGAGGGCTGGAACCAATTAAAATTATTTACATTAATTCCTATGGGGAAAAGTCGTTCGAGATAAGAGCTGCTCGACTTAAGAGCCCAGGTCCGGAACGAATTAAACTCGTATCTCGAGGTACCACTGTATAGAAAACTTGGTTCCACTTTTTCCCTAACAATCTGTTGCTACTCAGGTACTCATTTTTCCCTAAGTCACTTTCAGACTTCAGAGGAATTCCCTCAATTATCAGTTATGTTATTTATAATAGATAAAGTATTTGAATAAATTAACAGAAACTTTTAATTATATGCTTAGAACAGGGAAGGTTGGGTATGAATAATATAATAGAATCAAAGTCTTGCTTTCCTTGAAAACCTTTCAGGTCTTAGTATCATATTCATTCACAAGTTGAATATATCTGAAAGTATTCTTCTGAAGCTTTTGTTTAAAACTCATTTTATAATGATGTAAACATTTTTCTTTTTGTCCTGATCATTACTATACATTTCAGAGGTTTTCTTTTGTCAAAAAAATGTGAACAAAAGTTTGGATCTTTAAATCTGACATAAATGGTCTTAAAATCGTACCATTCTTAGGTTTGCATTAAACTTTAATTTGGGAGAAACATATTTATTTATGTTCCTTCTTTTTTCCTTAAATACATTTTTACCCAAATGAAAGATTGAAAAGTAACGTTTAAGATATCTTGTTATATTCTTCCAAAAGCATCTGTTTAGAATTTTAGAATAGAACAGAGCTGAAAGGGACCTTGGAGGTCTTCTAGTCCAGCCCTCTGCTCAAGCAGGAAAAGCTATACTATTACAGATAAGTGATTGTCTAGACCAGGGATGTCAAACTCAAGGCCTGTGAGGTGGTTAAATCTGGCTCACAGGGCTGGCATGGAAATATCAAAGGAATGCCCAGTTTTCGCCCCCCAGTGGCCCCTGAGAGGCCCATTTTCAGCCTCCATGGCATCCAGCAGCACTCTACTGGTCAAAAACATTTGGGCCGGCAAAGTGCTCCAGGAGGCATCCATCTCACCTCTCCACCACTGGAAATATTTATTCCGTGTTAGTCATATCACTAAAGAAAATGAAAGGAGTTCTAATGCTGTAGTCACTAATTTAGCCCATTTAAAATTTGCTGCATCAGTCTTTATTCTATTGTGTATTATTACTATATTTGATTTCATATAGTATCAATATCACCTTTTTATTGGTAAAAGTCTTATTAATCTGGTATAGATTTTGTAAATGGAACCAGTTCCTCTCCTTCTGAAAGCCCCTTAATTTTGTGTGGACAATTATAGACCCTCTGCGACCATCTATTTGGGAGATTATCTCCCCTTATCTTTTCTTCAATAGTAGTATTCAATAGTGCTTTGTATTGTAAAAAGCATGTGTAAATTAGTAGTGGGATATTACAAGCGATACACACACACATACATAAAATAATTTATGGAAGAAAGAGTAAAGAGTATTTAAATATTTTAACTATTAAATGTTTGTATATATTTTTGGAAAGTATTAAAGCTGCTAATTCATTTGTTAAAATTCTGAATTAAAACTGTGAGTTACATTCTTAGTGAGCAAACTGGTTACATTCTGGGTGCACATGTTGACTAATATGTTTTCCTAAAGCTTGTGTCTGGACATAAAAGATCCTCAAGTTGGGGAAGAAGTTACTCCTTCTCTAGTGCTATTACAAGAGGATGCTTATTGGAAGATGAAAACGAGAATGTTAAAGCAGGTCTTCAAGCTACATTGCAGGTATTACATGTATGATAAAAAAGAAATACTGTATTTTTCAGAGTATAAGTTGCACCTTTTTCCTCCCTGAAAGGCTGAAAATTTGGGTGTGTCTTATACTCTGAATGTAGATTTTTCAAAGCTTTTTTTTCCAGCTCTAACTAGGTGCTAATGATTTTCCAACTTCCTACACCCTCTGAAGCAGTTTTATCCTGCCCTAAGTCTTTGCAGGCTCGTTTTCATTCCTACTCCTTCTGAAAAAAGCTTTTTCAGCCCTAACCAGGGGATAAAATAATCTGCTGAATCTGAACAGACTAAGGATGCTAGCCAGATGAATACCTGGAAGATAGATCCCCCCCCCCCCCCCCATATTTTCTTCTCCCAAAACTAAAGTGCATCTTATATGCCAGGGCATCTTATACTGTAGAAAATACAGTATAAGTATTATACAAACTTTCTTAGTTTGTATAATATATTTTGTACTTGTTAATTGTATTTATATTTGTTACCATAATTAAACTGAAACAGAAATTTTGCTTTGGACAAAAGGAAATATATTGCTCCTTTAGAACTGATAAATGCAAAGCAAAAGACACATTTGAGGTTACCTTAATTGTAACTAGAATTATTCTAAATTTGGGGTAACTCCTGCAGTGGGTCAAAAATATAGAAAAATATTCAGGGACCATATTTGAGCTGCAAAAAAATTAAAAGGAAATAGAAAAGAAACACAAATAGCCCCAGAAGTATTTTAAAAACATAAAAGCAAAAAAGGCCACAGAAATCTGAAGATTCCTGATCAGCATCCATATTTTGTCCTCTTTTTCCTTCACATTCCTCAAAGTGATCTCCCCCCACCCCCTCAAAAAGATCAAAGAAACTAAGATCAAAAGTCTTCTAAAAGGTGGTTTTAAAAAGATAAACGCAAATTTATCTGTGGTTAGGTCCAACAGAGTTGGCCTTCTTCAGGGCCCATCAGCTAGACAATGTCACTTGGCGGGTCCAAGGGGAAGATCCTTCTGTGTGGGGGCCCCGGCCCTCTGGAATCAGCTTCCCCCAGAGATTCTCACTGCCCTCACTCTCCTCGCCTTTCGCTGATCAATACATGTGATGTATGGCTGTGATTTGAATTTGTTTGTTTGATTTTTAACATTTTGGGATTTTAGGTCATGTAGTTTTAATTAATTAGATTTGTCTTTGTATTTATTGTTGTGAGTCGCCCTGAGTCCTCTGAGAGGTGGCATACAAATTAAATAATTAAATAAACAAACAAACACACAAATAAATAAATAAAATTCTCTGTATACCCCAGAGTACTCAAATGCAGCTCATGTTGCTGCTGAAAAGAATCAATTCATGTTTGAGGCAAGAAAATTTATACTTAAAACATTTTGAAAATGAACTGTTTAGAACCCCTGAATAAATGAATAATGTTTTTCTGTATAACCCAAGATTGAGAATATCCATGAGTCACTGCAACAATGATCTCTCTGTATTATTACTATGATTAAATTCTCTTATGATGGTTCTTCAATTTTAGTTGATCAGGGTCTATTCCCATGGTCATTACGTACTTTTTCAAGCATTCTCCTTAACTTTTGCAAGACAGGCATGAGGTCACAGTTCACCTACATAAAATTCTGTGCTTTGAGAGTCTGTTCATAAGCTATCATTTTCAATTGTTTCACCGCATAATGCTCTGGATCCAACTTTATTTTAATGATACAACAAATGGATAAGTTAGCTTGATAATTATCTTTATGTTGGTTTGCACAGAGATACTGTAATTATGCTGCTTATAATACTGTATATCTTCTTTACTGCCAACAGTACTCATGTTCTCAGAAAGGCACACACAGCTTTTAACAAAGTTCTAGAATGTTTTTGAAATTTACTTTATACAGAGGGATAATCTGGCTATATCACCTTTTTAGAGTTACTTGAAAGGGGGAAGCTTTTTATAGTGAGATTAATTTGCTACTTGGGTGAATTCTGTTAACTTTCAAAATACAGATCATTTCCTAATGTATAGATTTTTAGAAAAAATATTTAATGCACATCTCCCTAACATATCTATTCCAGGACTATATATGCTCTTGTTTCAATTCAGGACTGACAGGTTTTTAAAATCTAAAACAGTTCACTGGGTAAATTGCCATTTTTATTAGAAAGATAAATAAAATGGATTTATAATTCCTTTAACTCAGAATGATTGAAAAATGGCAGAGTTATCTAAATATATTATTTAATGTGTGTAAGAGACTGTATCCTTTATAACTTCCAGTAACTTATTGTAAGGGTGATGTTTTGTTTGTGAATAAATTAATTTAATCCTAAATGTCGTGAAGAATATATTGTTCAAATTATTCAAAATAACCTGAATAGATTCATATTCTCTCTCTCTCCCCCCCCCCCCTCTGTTTCCCTCTTCCTCCTCTCTTTCCTTCAAAATATAAAGGTATTTTTGACAAACTCTGCAAATATATTTTTATTGGAACCATGCAATGAAGCCCCTGAACTGCTTAAAGAGCAGATAAATTCTGGCAGAGCAGTTTTGAGTATCTATAGGCGCATGATAATGGAAGTTCCAATGAATAAAAAGACCTGGTATGTTTATCTGTAATGGAATGTGTGAATGACCTTGGGGAAAGAGGAGGAAATGCTGCCTAGGAAACAATCAGACAAGAGAGGTAGGAGCTGGCAGTCGCTTAATGATCAGAGAAAGAAATTTAGGAAAGACCTGCCCAAATGAATCAAATAATTAATAATGGAAGCAGTAAGTTTGTGCCTTCATATTAGCAAATTTCTATTAATATCACCTTACATAGTGGAATTAGTTCATCTTGTCCTGTTTCTAGTTTTCCTGATATTATATCATATCTGAGTTATGAAGATATGGTACATGGCAGTGATAGCAAACCTTTTTTTGGTTCACATGCCAAAAGGATGGGGGAGCACAGAGGGGTTGCATGTGTGCATGCCCATGCCCATAATTCCATGCGGTCCCCTGTGTATATGTGCATGACCCCCCTCTGCTCCTGGCATGCTCGTTTTTCACTGTCCCTAGGCTTCAGAACCTTTCCAGGAACCTGGGAAGGGAGAAAAGAGGGTTTCCCTACTCTCTACAGAGGCTGGAAACAGCCTGTTTCCCGATTTCCAGAGGGTCCACAAGACCCAAAAATCAGCTGGCTGGCGCGCACATTAGTAGCAGACCTGATGTCACATGCCCACCAATATGTCAACAGTAGTAGTGTCAGCATTATTATGAGAGAACGTTAAGATAAATATCATTAGCAATTTTCTACATTTTTCCTATATATAATATATATTTTTAATTTTATCCTAGGGAGCATATGTTGCAAATTCTTCTTAGCATAACAGAAGTTGTCATGAGCAATTCCAAAGATGATCGAATAAAGGATGCATTTGGTCAAAGTCTGGCGGGTTCACTATTTCGGGTATGTCTCATTTTTTGAAGAGCAATTTGAACATTGTTTGATAGTTAATTGGATTTATACACTATCTGGTCTCAGCTACACAGAAAATAATTGTATGGCAGAGTTATATTATATCGCACAATATAGTAAGCTATAGTAAGATCATATACACTGCTCAGAAAAATAAAGGGAACACTTAAAGGGAAAAATAAGGGGAATATAACTTCAAGTAAATCAAGCTTCTGTGAAATCAAACTGTCCACTTAGGAAGCAACACTGATTAACAATCAATTTCACATGCTGTTGTGCAAATGGAATAGTTGTGCAAATGAAATATTCAATGAGAATATTTCATTCATTCAGATCTAGGATGTGTTTATTTGAGTGTTCCCTTTATTTTTTTGAGCAGTATATTTGCCATACATTTAGAAGCATATAAATGACAAGAACATTAAATGTTGTAATTTATGATATTCATTATTCCTTGCATAATGTGGTAGATAAATCCACAGTAACTGAATTTAAACATGCCTGGGATAAGCATATATCCATCCTAAGATAAAATACAGAAAATAGTATAAGGGCAGACTAAATGGACCATGAGGTCTTTTTCTGCCGTCAGACTTCTATGTTTCCAATGGTCACAATTAGATTGAAATCTCAATTGTTGAGTGAAGTGGTCATTAAATGATATGACTATCCATGTGACTGCTTTGCTCAAAGACTGCAGTCCCAGTACTCACGGTTGAGGTTGTTAAGTGGAGGGAGTTTCATGCCAAGGATACAGGGTGCTTCTTGGGGGATGGGACCCTGGGATGTTCCACTCAGAAGGTGAAAAGCTCTTTGTCTAAAGGACAATTTGCAGTCCCTTAGCAAAGGGACACTTGTATATGGCATGTGTCAGGCATCCCAGAGCCTCCCCCACCTACCTGAGGCATCCCACATTCTTGCCTTATAATGCTCCCTCTCTGACCAGAAGCTTAAAATCCTGGGCCTTGCCTCCCTTTCATCTCTAGGGACTTGCTAAAATAGCTGCCTGTTGAAGGATGGCCAGCTCCCCTTTGCGCCTGACAGGGAAGTCATGGGGAGTACACAATGGCGTTCTAATCATCAGGGTGTGTTTCTCCACTCTGCCAAAGGGGTTAACCTCCCCTCCACATCGGGAAAGGAACATCTTTCCTTGCATGAACTTAGGGTCTGAGTTCTGCTTCTGCTAAATGAGTTCAATTCTCCTCACGCAGAAGGAGATGCTTTCAGTGGAATGGACAAATGGAACTCAGCTCTTTGGAATCTAAGTTCCATTTCTCCATCCCACTACGGAGTTTCACTCCCCTCAGCAAGCAGCTCTTTCAGCCAGCCCACAGAGATGAGAGGAAGTCCTCTCTGCCATAGGAGCAACTTGTAACCTTCCCTGCCCCCTTCCTCAGTTGACTTGTTCTGGGGAAGCTAACAGATAAGGTGACAAATGGTGATCACACGATTGCAGGCTGCTTGGCAACTATTCGTAAGTGCAGCAGGTTGCCACATACCCAGTTTGATATCATGTGACTGCAGGGGATTGTGCAAAATTTTACAACAGCTAGATGTACTTTGCAGGCCCTAAAACACTGTTTCAAGATGAACATAATTTTGAATCATTATTAAATACCTAGTCTCATAAGACAAATCTTATCTCAGTCACTTCCTGTAATTAAATTTGTCATTTTAATGCTGCAAGATAACCAATGTTTATTCCTGTGATTTCAGCATAGGGAGCAGGAAAATGGCGGTGGAATAAATGTTACTCTTAATATATATATAAATATACTGTTTGTTCTTGTGAATATAGGCCTCTTCATGCTCTAAGATTTAAATAGTTTCTCAAAACTAGGAATTTGTTTGAAATAATTTTACTTCCCCCATTAAATAAATTAGGGGTAGGTTTATAGGTATTGATCTCACTATATATTATATATTCAGAGATATAATTCTGGGAGTGGCTCAACTCTGCAACAGGTCTTTCTGTCATCAGAATAAACTGTTTTACAATGGGAACATATTAAAACAGTGGTTTGCAGAGTATACAGTAGTCCCTCGCTATACCGCGCTTCACCTACTGCGGCTTCACTTCATCGCGGGTTTCTGAGGAAGTCGATCGGCAGATTTAAACAACCCACCGAACTCGATCAGCAGGTTTTTCAAAAAAAAAAAATATATCTAAAATTGTAAATACTGTATTTAAATACTGTATTTAAAATAAATACTGCGTGGGAAGGGTTTATAAACACTTAAAACAATGAAAACTTACCAAACAATTACAATATAAATACTTAAATAAGTACTATCAGTCGATAAATTCCCCATCGCGGATTTCACCTATCGCGGCCAGGTCTGGAACGTAACACCAGCGATAGGTGAGGGACTACTGTATATTTATTCAAGTTAGAGAATCAGCCTGAAATAACACTTGTATTATAATGTATCTTTTCCTTTCTTTAGAAATATGTACAGATAGTTCTTAAGTTACAACCACAGTTGAGCCCAAGATTTCCATTGCTAAGCAAGACCGTTAAATGATTTTTGCCCCTTGTTGCGACCTTTCTTGCTGCAGTTATTAAGTTAATTGCTACAGCGGTTAGTAAGCTTTCCCATTCACTTTGCTTCTCAGAAGATCACAGAAAATGATCGTATGATCCTGGAACACTGCAATTGTCATAAATGCCAAACAACTATATTTTGATCATGTGACTCTGGGGAATGCTGCAACTCTCATAAATTGTCATAAGTTACTTTTTAAAACACCATTGTAACTTTTCGATGGTCACTGAATGAATGGTCAAATATTACCTAAAAATCAGTTCATTTGAATTTCATTCATTTCAAGTTGAGAATCCAATCTGGTTTCCTTTCTTCCTTGTCTTTTAACCACAGACTCTCATTGTGGCTTGGATCCGGGCAAATTTGAGCGTTTATATTTCTCGTGAGCTGTGGGACGAGCTGCTACGTGTGCTGTCATCCCTTACAGATTGGGAAGAACTAATAATAGAATGGGCTAATATAATGGATTCTCTAACATCTGTTTTAGCAAGAACAGTATACGGTGTTGAAATGACCAACTTGCCACTAGATAAGCTAAGTGAACAAAAAGAAAAAATACAAAAAGGAAGAGGTAAATGATATGGAAATAAATGATATTATCTTTATGAAATAAAAATACTAAATGGTATTTATTTACTAAATGGTTTTTATTTACTAAAAACAAATATAGCACTCCAATGCAATTTTATAGCTTATTCTAAATAAATTTATTGATATTGTTAGTATTAACTAAAAATTAATTTATTGGGGAAGCTTTCAATTCATTATCTAATTATTCCTTAATTACATTCCTGAAATCAGAATTTGTTTACAGTTTTGGTGCTAGAAATCATTTTAAACTAAATGGCAATTCCGACTTAGACACTTATATTGGAAATTAATCAGTAGGTTAACTGTTCTCGTCAATTAGATTTCTATTTACAGTCTGATTTTCTTGAATTTTCCGAGTACATTAAGGTTAATTTTGCTGTACATTCCATTATTGAAAGGTGGCATTTTGGAATCCCAAAAAGGAGCTGCAGTTGGAAGATCATTTTCTTTAAGCTGGAAAGATCATCCTGATGTTGTGGAACCTATGAGATTTAGGAGTGCTACCACCTCAGGAATACCAGGAATGGAAAAAGCAAGAAATATAGTGCGTCAGAGAACAACAGGTTAGAAATAGGCGATTTAGTGCTTAATAATAAAAATGTCAAATGATTTTTTAAATTAATTTCCAACGTTTCATATTTCTTTTTGATTTGTTGAGTTGCTTTTTAAACAATCTGGCATTTGTTATAGCAGTTATATAATTTGCGGATAAATTGTTTTCATTGCCCTAGGATTGTGAACCTTTTTTTCCTCGGGTTCCAAAAGAATGTGGGTGTGCGCTGTCACGCATGCGCAGGTGCCCACACCAATATTTCAATGCCTGGAGAGGGCGAAAACAGCTTCCCTCCCCCCGCCCCCGAGGCCCTCTGGAGCTGGAAGTGGCCTGTTTCCCAACTTCTGGTGAGCCCAGTGGGCCAGTGCTTTACCCTCCCCGGGCTCCAAAGGCTTCCCTGGAGCTGAGGGAGGGTAAAAATGCCCTTCCCCATCCCACCAGAGGCTCTCTGGAAGCCGAAAACACCCTCCCAAAGCCTCTGTGTGAGCCCAAAATCAGCTGGCTGGCACACACGTGAATGTTGGAGCTGAGCTAGGGAAATGGCTCGTGTGCCAGCAGATATGGCTCCGTGTACCACTGTGGCACCCGTGCCATAGGTTTGCCATTGCTGCCCTACGACTCTTCTAAAGCTCTGGCAACCCTAACTTTGGCTTAGAATTTGTATATCAATCAAACATTGAAGTGCATGTTTCTGGTCCAGTTAGTATAAGACACTTAACCTGGATGGGGGTAGGGAAGAGAACTTCCTGTTTTGGTTATTCATTATTAATGACATACAATTAATCAATATGTAAATTAAACATTTTTAAATTATAAGATGGTAGAAAATAGTACTTTGGATTGCAAACGAATTGATATTTCACACATCTGTTTCTAAAAATAGTTGGGTCATTCATATGATAGAAACATAGAAGATTGACGGCAGAAAAAGACCTCATGGTCCATCTAGTCTGCCCTTATACTATTTCCTATATTTTATCTTAGGATGGATATATGTTTATCCCAGGCATGCTTAAATTCAGTTACTGTGGATTTACCAACCACATCTGCTGGAAGTTTGTTCCAAGCATCTACTATTCTTTCAGTAAAATAATATTTTCTCACATTACTTCTAACCTTTCCCCCATCTAACCTCAGATTGTGCTCCCTTGTTCTTGTGTTCACTTTCCTATTAAAAACACTTCTCTCCTGAACCTTATTTAACCCTTTAACATATTTAAATGTTTTGATCATTCCCCTGTTTCCCTTCTGTCCTCCAGACTATACAGATTGAGTTCATTAAGTCTTTCCTGAATTGTTTTATGCTTAAGACCTTCCACCATTCTTGTAGCCTGTCTTTAGACCCGTTCAATTTTGTCAATATCTTTTTGTAGGTGAGATCTCCAGAATTGAACACAGTATTCCAAATGTGGTCTCACCAGCACTCTATATAGCGGGATCACAATCTCCCTCTTCCTGCTTGTTATACCTCTAGATATGCAGCCAAGCATCCTACTTGCTTTTCCTACTGCCCGATCACACTGCTCACCCATTTTGAGACTGTCAGAAATCACTACCCCAAGTCCTCTTCTGAAGTTTTTGCTAACACAGAACTGCCAATACAATACTCAGTTTGAGTATTCCTTTTCCCCAAGTGCATTATTTTACATTTGGAAACATTAAACTGCAGTTTCCATTGCTTTGACCATTTATCTAGTAAAGGTAAATCATTTACCATATTACAGACGCGTCCAGGAATATCAACCCTATTGCACACTTTAGAGTCATCGGCAAATAGACAAATCTTCCCTACCAAACCTTCCCCTATGTCACTCACAAAGATTTTAAAAAGAATAGGACCCAGAACAGAACCTTGTGGCACACCGCTTGTAACCTGACTCTGCTCAGAATACTCGCCATTAACAACAACCCTCTGATATCTACGCTTCAGCCAGCTGCAAATCCACTGAACTATCCAGGGATTAAGTCCAATCTTCACTAATTTATCTATCAGCTCTTTATGTGGAACCGTATCAAAGGCTTTGCTGAAGTCCAGATAGGCAATATCCATGGCACCACCTTCATCCAACACCTTTGTGACATAGTCAAAGAAATCAATTAGATTAGTCTGACATGATTTGCCCACAGTAAAGGCATGCTGGTTTGGCTCCAATAAGTTATTGGTTTTTAGGTGCTGATTTATCCTCTTTTTGAGTAGAGTCTCCATCATTTTAACTATAACTGATGTCAAGCTTACTGGCCTGTAGTTACCAGCTTCTTCTCTATTGCCCTTCTTGTGGATAGGCACAACACTGGCCATTCTCCAATCATCAGGAATATCTCCTGTTAAAAGGGATTGGTTAAACAAATCAGTCAGGGGGGTAGCAATCACATATCTGAGTTCTTTAAGAACTCTGGGGTGGGTGCCATCTGGATCCATTGCCTTATTTGTCTTTAATCGTTCAAGTTCTTCTAAGACATCGGCTTCTAAGATCACTGGAGCTGAATCCCTACAACTGGAAGCAATGCTACATCCACCCATAGTATTATAATAGAAACATAGAAACATAGAAGTCTGACGGCAGAAAAAGACCTCATGGTCCATCTAGTCTGCCCTTATACTATTTTCTGTATTTTATCTTAGGATGGATATATGTTTATCCCAGGCATGTTTAAATTCAGTTACTGTGGATTTATCTACCACATCTGCTGGAAGTTTGTTCCAAGGATCTACTACTCTTTCAGTAAAATAATATTTTCTCATGTTGCTTTTGATCTTTCCCCCAACTAACTTCAGATTGTGTCCCCTTGTTCTTGTGTTCACTTTCCTATTAAAAACACTTCCCTCCTGGACCTTATTTAACCCTTTAATATATTTAAATGTTTCGATCATGTCCCCCCTTTTTCTTCTGTCCTCCAGACTATACAGATTGAGTTCATTAAGTCTTTCCTGATACGTTTTATGCTTAAGACCTTCCACCATTCTTGTAGCCCGTCTTTGGACCCGTTCAATTTTGTCAATATCTTTTTGTAGGTGAGGTCTCCAGAACTGAACACAGTATTCCAAATGTGGTCTCACCAGCATTCTATATAGTGGGATCATAATCTCCCTCTTCCTGCTTGTTATAATGTAAACTGCCTTCTGAAAAAACTGAACAGAAGTAGCTATTCAAATTATCAGCGACCTCCTTATTCCCATCAATGTATGTATTATCTCCAGTACTAAGCTTTGTGATGCTGCAGTTTTTCTTCTTCCTATCACTAATATATCTGAAAAAGGTTTTATCCTCCTTCTCCACAGATTTGGCCATTTCTTCCTCTTTTGAGGCTTTAGCAGCATATATTATCTGTTTCGCCTCCTTCTGTCTCATTATATACACTTCTCTGTCAGCCATACTTCCAGACTTTTTATATCTCCTATAGGCAGACTTTTTTTCATTGACTATAGCCCTTACATCACTACTAAACCATAGCAGTTTCTTCTTCCTTTTACCTTTAGTTATTTGCCTTACATATAGTACAGTGGCTTTTAAGATGGCCTTTCTTAATACAGTCCACTGAGCACTTGCTCCTGCCATTTTATCCCTGCCCTTTAATTCATTATTTAAACATTCCCCGTTTTATTGAAATTTGTTTTTCTGAAATCCAATACTTTGGTTGTAGTATAGGATTGCTCACAATCCATTTTTACATCAAACCACAAACATAGGTGATCACTGCAACCTAAGTTTTCTCCCACCTTAATCTGTGAAGCCCGGTTCCCATTTGTAAAAACTAAATCTAGAATATTCTCCCCTCTAGTTGGTGTCGTAACCAGCTGTGCCAGAGCTGCTCCTGTAAGGGCCTCTACTATTGTTATGTATTAGATATATATGTATTAGGGATTGTTTCTAGGCAAAAGTCGCCTTTTGTTGTTAAGCAGAAGTACTGTTAAATGCTTACCGTTTGCTGATTGGCTGTTGACTTTAGGCGCCAATATCAAGGAGCTGTCAGCCGCCGCTGTTGCTGGGCGAGCTATATAAATAGCGCGGCTCCCTGTCTTACGCGTCTCTTGTTAGTGAAAGCGGCTGAGAGAAAGTGTTACAGCCGCCTGTGTTTTCCTATTGAGAATAAAGAGAATTTCATTAGATCTTTGTACTCGCGTCTATTACATTGGCGACGAGGGTCTCGAGGTCATTTATTTTTCTCAGAAAAATTTATAAAAATACAGAATGTCGACCCCGTCGATCATCCAGCCTCCTGAATTGTTTGACCCTGAGAGGTCTACTTGGACAGCTTATATGGCGAAATTTGACATTTTTTTGGAGGCTGCAGGCATGCATGATGCTGAAGACAGCAGAAAGAGGGCTCTCTTTTTGAATTATTGCGGTTCCCAAGTTTTTGAATTAGCCGGCACGCTGACTGATCCGGAGCCCGCCAATTCGGTTCCGTGGGACACTTTAAAGGAGAAACTGGCTTCACATTTCAAGCCAACGAAGCCTGCTCGAGTGTACCGGCATCAATTCTCGCGCACAGCTCAGGCTGAAGGCGAGTCTATAAACCAATTTGCAACTCGCCTCAGGACGATTTTAGCAAAATGCCAGTTTGAAAATCCTGAGGCGAGGTTGACAGATGCCATAATCTTTGGCATGCGAAATGTCACCATTCGTAATAAGTTACTAGCTGCTGAAGAGTCAACCCTTCAAGACGTTATTAAGGCAGCACAAACGGCTGAGGTGGCTGAAGCCGCTGCAGCCGATCTTAAATCTAACGACAAACTTCCCACTGTGTCTAAAATCTCGGACAGCCACCGTTCACTGGTGACTCGGCCCTACGATTACCAGCTGCAAGAGCAAGACCAGTTTGATGAATATTGTTGTCAAATTCGGGGACCAGCGTCGAGACAGCTCCGTCCACCTTACCAGCCCTGTGCCGGATGCCGAGGACAACATCCACGATCCCGATGCCCTTTCAAGGACGCCATATGCCGACGTTGTGAAAAGCGAGGACACATCGCCCCTGCCTGCCGGGCCATCATTTCAGATGACTTCTCTGCCTCTCCTCATCTCCTGCCTCCTTTTCCTGCCCAGCGTTTTCCTCGCCCCCCAGGGCAGTTTAACAGAGGGAATCGACGTCCCTGGATCCCCCGAGGTAACTCTTGTTGGCCCAAAACTAGCTCTCCTTTTTCCCCCCCCCTGAATAAAATTATTGTCCCAATCCTACTTAACCACCAGCCTTGCCCCATGGAGCTTGACACTGGCTCCAAATACACTTTAATGCCTTGGCAAAAGTTGCACCTTTATGTGCCATCCCTCTCTCGGGACTCCTTGCAACCGCTGGACATTTCCATAAATGACTTTCAAGGACACCCTATCAGGGTATTGGGTAGAGTTAATGTGCCAGTCACTTTTAAGAATGTACATCTTATTCTGCCATTACTTGTTGTTGAAGGGGCAAACCATTCATTGCTGGGTTTAGAGTGGATGGCTCCGCTAGGCTTAGCTGTCACTGGCCTCCACAAGATTACTACACTAGGGCAAAATGGAGTGCCTGATTTTGTCCGTGAGTTTCCTGAGGTGTTTAAAGACGGGTTGGGCACATACAAAGGTCCCCCTATTTCGTTTTCATTGGATCCTAATGTTCCCCCCCTTAGACTTAAACCACGACGAGTGCCTCTCCCCTTACTTGAGAAATTAGACGCACAATTACAAAAGCTGCAACATCAAGGCATTCTAGTGCCCGTTGAACACGCACCCTGGGAGACTCCTATAGTAACACCTTTGAAACCAGATGGCACCCTCAGAGTGTGTGCAGACTATAAGTCTACTTTGAACAAAGCGTTGCAGCATAATTCCTACCCCATACCCGTGGTGCAACAGCTGCTACACACCTTAGGATCGGGGTCCCTCTTTGCCCGCTTGGATTTGGCGCAGGCATATCAGCAACTCACCGTAGATGATGCCACAGCCATGGCCCAGACTATTGTCACCCATCGAGGGGCATTCAAGTGTACTCGTTTGCAGTTTGGGGTTAGTGTGGCCCCAGGTATTTTCCAGCGTTTGATGGAACGACTTCTCATGGGCCTCACGGGGGTGGTCCCGTATTTTGACGACATATTAATTTGTGGGGACACCCCTAGCCAACTGCATAGCCGCATCAGGCAAGTACTATCCCGTTTGGAAGATAAGGGTTTACGTTTGAAACCTGAGAAATGTGTATGGGAAACATCTTCAATTGAGTTTTTGGGATTCAGAATAGATGCCAAGGGTATTCACCCCACTGAAGATAAGGTCAGGGCCATCAAAGAGGCACCTACACCCACTGGTAAGGCTGAGCTACAAGCCTTTTTGGGACTTTTAAATTTTTATTCCGTATTTTTACGTCAAAAGGCTTCTGCAGCTGAGCCGCTTCATCGCCTTCTCCACAAGGGGGCAGTGTGGACATGGGGAGATAGGGAACAACAAGCTTTCCAAGCTATAAAAAATCTCCTGTCTTCCAACAGTGTTGTCATCCAGTACAGCTCAACCCTTCCACTTAGGCTCACCTGCGATGCTTCACCTTACGGCGTGGGCAGTGTTTTAGCCCACATATTACCTAATGGGCAAGAAGCCCCTGTGGCTTATTTTTCAAGAACTTTATCATCAGCTGAAAGGAACTATGCCCAAATAGATAGAGAAGCACTATCTCTGGTGGCTGGGGTGAAAAAATTTCACCATTATTTATTAGGCCGCCCCTTCCAATTGGTTACAGACCACAAGCCTCTATTGGGTCTATTAGCCACTGGGCGCCCTACCCCCCCATTCATGTCCCCTAGAATGTCCAGGTGGGCAATCTTCCTTGCAGGCTATGACTATGTCCTTATACATAAAGGGGGGTCGTTGATCAACCATGCAGATGGGCTTAGCCGTTGCCCTTTAGGACTGAGGGTGGAAGACCCCGCTCCGGCATCTGATGTCTTACTTATTGATTTGCCAACTGACCCTTTAGTTACTGCCCATGAAGTGGCCATAGAAACCAAGAAAGACCCATTATTACATTCTGTATTGCAATTTATTTTAAAAGGTTGGCCACCAAATGGAGAGGACCATAGTGTGGCAGAGTATAAGACCAAACGCTTGGAACTCTCTGTAATGCATGATTGTGTTCTGTGGGGAGACAGGGTAGTCATTCCCCCCACTCTCAGATTACAGGTAATGAAATTGTTACACAAAGGTCATCCAGGTGTGGTCAGAATGAAGGCCCTGGCCAGAGGATATGTATGGTGGCCTGGTATGGATAAAGCTATTGAAGATTGGGTGGCCACTTGCCCACAGTGCCAAGAGTCTCGGCCAAATCCTCCCAAAACATCCCCTGCAGAGTGGGACTTGCCCAAGAGCCCTTGGTCCAGAGTACATATAGATTTAGCAGGGCCAGTGGGAAATAATATGTTCCTCATTGTAGTAGATGCGTACTCTAAATGGTTGGAAGTTTTGGTATTGGGGTCCACTACCTCATGTACTGTTATAATGGCTTTAAGGAAATTGTTTGCAATCCATGGGTGCCCAGACGTCCTGGTATCGGACAATGGGCCCCAATTCACGTCCTCTCAATTCAGGAGCTTCCTAGCACGCTTGGGGATCAGACACGCGTTAACATCAGTCCACGCAGCGTGGGCTAACGGAATGGCTGAAAGGTATGTCCGAGTGGCCAAAGAGGCCATTAAAAGGTCAGCCCCAGGGGAAATACAAGAGAGACTGGACACTTTCCTCCTGGCTCAACACATTACACCGAGTGTATCCACCAACAAGAGTCCAGCTGAGCTATTGATGGGGAGGAGGTTAAGGTCTCCTCTGGACAGACTGCACCCCTCTTTTGTGCAACATAGGAATATTAATATGTCTATCCCAGAAAGAGAGGTATTTATTGGCCAGCATGTATTTGTCAAAAATTTTGACAGGGGGAAGCAATGGGAACGTGGCATAATAACTGACAAAACTGGACCAAAAACTTACAAAATCACCTTACTAGATGGTCGCCTCTGGCAACGGCATATAGACCACATTAGAAGCAGGCAAGAGACACCGGGGAGTACACAAATGGGGAATAATAATAATAATGGCATCTCTACTCGTTCACTCCCTGCAGGGAGTTATAACAGGCTGGGCAGAAATCGGGCAGAAACCGAGCAAATTGATTGGGACTTACCTGGACAGACTGCCCCCTCCAGCGCTGCCCCTTCTGTACAGCATGCCAGCCGTGGAGATTCGTACTCCTCTGGACAGGAAGAACCTTCCTCTTCCGTTGATTCCCAAGTCTTCCAGGAGCAGCGTCGATCTGACAGGACACCCAGAAGACCTGCGCGGTTAAATGATTATATCACCTATTTGTCTGAATAAATCATTGTACAGTAAGCTAAATAAAAGGGGGAGGGGTGTTATGTATTAGATATATATGTATTAGGGATTGTTTCTAGGCAAAAGTCGCCTTTTGTTGTTAAGCAGAAGTACTGTTAAATGCTTACCGTTTGCTGATTGGCTGTTGACTTTAGGCGCCAATATCAAGGAGCTGTCAGCCGCCGCTGTTGCTGGGCGAGCTATATAAATAGCGCGGCTCCCTGTCTTACGCGTCTCTTGTTAGTGAAAGCGGCTGAGAGAAAGTGTTACAGCCGCCTGTGTTTTCCTATTGAGAATAAAGAGAATTTCATTAGATCTTTGTACTCGCGTCTATTACAACTATATTCTTGCTTTTGCATGTAAGGGCACTAGAGATATTCCAGTTAACATCAGGCATGTTGAAATCACCCATAATCTCCCTGTACTGCCATTTGGGTAATTTCATCCACCATCTTGTTGTCATAATATTCAGATTGCCCTGGAGGCCCTGGAGACCTATAGATCACCCCAAATCTAATGACAGAACCCTCTTTAGTTTGCATGCAAACCCAGAGAGTCTCCAGCTCTTTACATGTATTTTGAATTAGTGTTGCTTTTAGACTTTCTTTAACATAAATGGTTACTCCACCTCCCCTTCTCTCTACTCCATCCTTCCTATACAATGTATATCCTGGTATAGATATTTCCCATTCATTGAAGTCCTTAAACAATGTCTCAGTTATGGCAACCAGATCCACATTATCTCTTGATATTATGGCCATTAACTCACAGAGCTTGTTGCTGAAGCTTCAAACATTGGTGCACATTACCCGAAGAACATTATTATCATTATTTGTTTGTCCCTTATCCTCAACAACTACATCTATTTCATTTACAGCTCCCTTTTCATAAATTTCAACAAACTGATTTATTCTCATTGTCTGGGGACAGAAATCATCCACATCAGTTACATCTCTGTCCCCTTTACCTAGTTTAAATGCCTGTCCAAAAATGTTCTGAATTCCTCACCAAGCACCTGTATGATGGATCCAAACCACCCCTCTTAAACAACTCTCTATTAGACCACCTACTAACATCATGACTAACAAATCCAAAACCTTCAGCTTTACACTAATGCCTTAACCACTCATTAAACTCTGCAATACAAGTTGTTTTATCCTCCTGACCACAAACCAGTAACACCTCTGAGAAAGTCACTGAATCAGTTATTCTGCCCAGCTCCACATTAAGACATTGGAAATCTCTTTTTACTCGATTAACATTTCTCTGGGACAAATCATTTGTACCAAGTTGCACCACCACATCAATGTTATATCTTTACTTACAGCCTTTACAATATTTGTAATCCACCTCCTGTCCCTGCTGGCAGTGGCCCCTGAGAGACACTTCATCAGCTTCATCACATCCTTACTCTGTCCCAAATCAACACCCCTAACAGCCGAGTCACCCACAAGAAAATGCATCCTCTTTATTTCCACTAACTGTACCTGTTCAGCAGCTTTGATTAGTAACATGATATTTACTATAAAATATATTCCTCTGATTTCCTCCCAGGTTCTTTTACAAGTTTTCTGGGGTTCCTACATTTTCAACTGCATTTTTTGCTGGGGCGGGATTCACTTTTCTTCATTCATCTTTATTAATTTAAATAATGGTTTGTTTTAATCCTGGTTTCTTAAAAAATCCAGGGTTAGTTTCTACACAGAACGCAGGTTCAGTTGGCCACTTCCTAGTTATATCTTTGTAGTCTCTGTTTGTCACACATGCATGAAACTGCGTAAACCAATCCCAAAACCTTTTAAAATGGGGAAGGACTTTTGACAGAGAGTTCATGCTTCATAAGGATATAAGTTGCCTACTCATCTATTCCAGATACTTGTCATAAATTCTTGCAAAGATTTCTATATTTGTAATTGAGGTATGATCTATAGCAGGGATCCCCCAACCCTGAGGCCGCAGATTGGTACCGGTCCATGGCCTGTTAGGAATCACGCTATGCAGAGTGAAACTTCACCTGTGCATCTAGGTTGCATGTAAAAATACCCACACACACACAGTCCACAAAACCTATCCCTAGTGCTAGAAGGGTTGGGGCTGCTGGCATACAGCATCAAAATGACTCTGAAGGCATTTATTAAATGTGTTACAAATTTCCAGCTACTGACAGGCATTCTCCTTACCCATCACACCTTTATCATGTAGTACAAAATTTTATGCATTGTAAAAGTTTGAAGAATTACTTTTCTTAACACCAACTCTCTGAAAAGGTGTCCTGACTTGCTGCCAGAGGCCCTTTAGAATTAAGATTTTCAAATAGTTTTTAAAAAAAATTAGCAACATTTTATTTATCAAATTTATTTATCAAATTTCTAGGCCGCCCTTCTTCAGGAAATTCAGCTTACAACATAAAATTAATACAAAATTGCAGATAAAATTATACACCCTGCCCTAAAACCCAGGACTTAAAAATTCCCAACATTACGTCCATTCATCCAAACTCATCCAATCCCAATCATGCTGTCAGATGGAGCAAGATGTCAATGCTCACCAGCCCCAGTTCGTTGTCTTCGGATGAACTACAGCTATTGTTTTAACTATCCAAAATACAGTGATACCTTGACATACGAGTTTAATTCGTTCCAGACCCGAGCTTGTAAGTCAATCAACTCGCATCTCAAACGAATGCCTTTAGACTTTGTTTTTCGCGCCGAGATAACCAGAAGCAAGGAGATTCTTGCGCCACCTAGCGGAAGCTCGGCTCGTATCCCGAATTTGAGCTTGGGTGTCGAACAGAAATTTTGCTCGCGTCGTGGCTCGTGACTTGAATACTCGCATGTGGAGCAGCTCATATCTAGAGGTACCACTGTACACTGGTTGAGTTCTAATTTATTTCCCTATTTTTGTTAGTTGTAGCTACTTATTGTTAGACAAAGTTAGTTTTATACTTATATAGTCTTTTGGGGATGTTTCTTTTTTCAGTAAACAGTTTTATATTGGAAAGATAAATCCACTGGTAACTCTACTCTCTTAGTAGGCTTAATTTCCCTATGTAGTTACTCTTGGCTCCATTCTATAGGGATGTTGGAGTAAGATAAATCAAGAATATAGCATCTCCCATATGATAGAGCTTGTTCAGTGTACAGAAACATTGTGCCTTGGAGAAGGTTGAAAATATTACTAAGCAAAAGGTGTTAGTTCTACTATCAACCGCCTGTGTACAAATATGGTTAATCTTAGTTGTGAAACTTGTCCAGGAGCTAAATTCTTTTCTTGTTCTCCACCATGACTTATCATTTAATGCTTAGCTTGGAAAACTATTGTATCAAATTCATGGTTCTTTACTATTGTCTCCTTTATCTATGCTACAGGTAGTTAACAGCCACACATTTAGTGACAGTACAAACTTGGAATAGCACTGAATGAGTGATACTTGTAACCAGTTCTCGGAGTTTCTGTTGCTGTAAGACTCCACATTCACATGATCACAACCCTGGCACCTACCTTACAGTTATAATGTCACAGTTGCCTGCGGTTGACTTTGGGGGTGGGGGGTGGGATTGGCTTCAAACAAACAAAGCTAATGGGGAATCTGGCAAGAAGTTGTAAGTGGCAACTATGTAATGTCTGACGATGGAAATCAGGAATGCTAGAATTGCTGTCACTAAGCAAGACCTTCACATGGCATGTTGCTTTGTGACCACAGTGTTTGGCAACAGCAAGTCTGATCATAATTGCCATTGTTAACTAAGGACTTACCAGGATTGAGTTCTTGTGCACAACCACTCTTCAACTTTCCCCCATGCTCCAACCATTTCATGTAGCTCCTCAAGAAACAAACATTTTCTTCCTATTCTGTTTCTTGGTAAATACCTAATTTGCAAATCTTCCACATAGCTCACCACTTTTCTGTGGCAATTATTTTGATAGAATCAAAAATGTGGATCCCTTCACATCCAAGTCTCTTTTTATGACAGTATCAACAAGTGCTTTTAATAGAATTTGAATTTCTCTGTTGAGTGTTATTAGAGTAAATGAGATACCTTTCCTCTCTAAATGAAAACATCAAGTTAATTGTTTGGCCCTTTGCAATTTTCAAAGCCTTACATCCAAATCCATCCTTTGGAACAAAATTATCAGGTCACTGCTAACAACATGATTATGGTTTTATACATCAATAAATAATGTAGCATACATTGTCTAATCTTTTTCAGATGAGATTGATGCCTCTGCCAGCGGATAACATTTGTATGGTAGGGTCTGGCAACAAGAAGACTGGTTGAATGGGACTGTTTTCACATTTTTATAAGTAGATCTGCATTTGTTGGTAGCAAGGACAATATTTAATTTGTGAGAGACTCCCTTTATTTATCTTTTCCCATTCACTCAGAATCCTTTTCGTCAGCATTTCTGTTATAGAGAAGGAACCCAGAGCAGAAAGAGTTCTGTGAGAATTTATTTTCTTATAGTTAGTGAAAACCTGAACCTTCCAAAACAAAGAAGGAGCTTGATAACTCATTTCATACTATGGAAATGAGAGGCAAATATTTTGAATATGCCTTTTGTATGTAGTGCTTGCTCTTGAATTACAGCAGTTGCTTGAATTCCTTGATTAGATAGATGCAGTGGCATTCCACACTGAATGTTGCTTACCGTCAAACCTGCTGTAACTTTTTTAAAGTAACAACAGCAATAGATGCATCATGAACAATGAACAGTAACTATGTGCATAACTAAGTACAGTCATACCTCGTCTTACGAACCTAATTGGTTCCAGGGGGAGGTTCGTAAGATGAAAGGTTCGTAAGACAAAACATTGTTTCCCATAGGAAACAATGTAAAGTCAATTAATCCGTGCAACCAACGCCCCCCCCCCCGCAAAAAAACGCTGCCGCCCGGCTGTCACCTTTTAAAACAGCCTGGGGGCTTCTCAGCAACCTCCCGAACGCCGAACGCCAAACCCGAACTTCCGGGTTCGGCGTTCGGGAGGACGCCAAGAAGCCCCCAGGCTGTTTTAAAAGGTGACAGCCGGGCGGTGGGGCTTCCCAGCAGCCTCCCGAACCCGGAAGTTCGGCAAAGGTTCGGGGTTCGGGAGGCTGCTGGGAAGCCCCCCAGCCCGGCTGTCACCTTTTAAAACAGCCGGGCGGCTTCCCAGCAGCCTCCCGAACGCTGAACCTGGAAGTTCGTGTTTGGCGTTCGTAACACGAAAAAAGTTCGTAAGAAGAGGCAATTTTTTTTCTGAACCCCGGGTTCGTATCTCGAGTTGTTCGTAAGACGAGGGGTTCGTATCTTGAGGTACCACTGTACTGACTTAAATTTTGCAGTGTTTTTTTTTGTCCAACATGCAAAGCTCATCAAGCAACTTCACAACAGTTCTTGCATTTAGCAGTCTAAAGGCTCAGCTGCATAGCCTTCATTTCATATTATCAATGTATATGCCCAGGTAGTCCTCAAATTGCAGCCACAGTTGGAACTGGCACTTTCATCACTAAGCGATATGGCTGTTAAATGAGTTGCAACATATTTTGCAACCATTTTGTTGTGCTTGTTACGTTAATCATGCTGTCATTAAGTGAATCCAACTTCCCCCATTGGCTTTGCCAGTACTGTCATAAATCTGAACAGTTGTTAAGCAAATGGTTGTAAATCAAGATTACTGGTAGACATACTTTTTGGTTTTGGCAACATTTCTTTGAAAATGAAAGCACATGGGAAGGTGTAGGGATAATATATTAGAATTATATAATTAACTATCATTTCTTCATAGCATTTTTTTTAATGTAACCTGTTTGTTATACCCAAAATAGTGGTTAGGGTTAGGGCTGCTCTCAACCTGTTTTCTTTCTGTTCTTCAGCTACCTTCAATGGGGTAGTATCAATTAGTGCTTGGATATTCATTGGATAATAAATATCTCCACATTTCTGTAATTTAAAACAGTTCATTCTTTTTTTAAAAAAAACACAACCCAATTTTGGAACACTGAGAAACCGGAACTAATAAGAATTAAAATTCCCAATGTTGCTTTATGTTCAGAATACGTACTCAAAACTGCCATTTAAAGTCTTAATTATTTTGCACCACTGGTAATGCAGTTTTTAGGTTTTGGCAAATATAACTTGATGATTATGATGATTACAGCTTGTCAGTCAGGTGTTTAGACTGGATTTGGCATTTTAACCCTTATTGAGTGTTTCCCAAGGATCTGGGATAGGCAGATGTTGTTTTTGATGGATTATTGTTTGTTGCAAAGTGAGCAAAATGTTTAGATTCTATTTGGCATTTTTGGCCATCTTTCTCAAGGATCTTGGGATTGGCAGATTATTTGATGGTGCTAAGTATTAAATTGTTGCATAATGTAAGCTATTCCAAGTTAAGCTATAATTGACTGATGGTGATTTTGTCAATGCTGATAACACCAGGGAAACTGTGTACAGAATAGTCACAACTGTTCTATTGCCATCTTCTTGCCAGATTCCTAGATGATGATGTAGCCATTTTCTCTGCAGTAATATAACATCTGGGGTTTTGGGGGGTTTTAAGCATATGGCAGGTGTTAGTCAGGCATTACCAAGGTGGCTGGCTGCCTCTGTGAAAGGAATTTTTTCACACAGGACACCTGACTGTTGGTCGGCAATTGGGGGAGAGTCCTTTCTTGTCCCTACATGGTTTATTTGCTCATGGGAATTGAGCCGCCGACCTCAGTGGTGTGCAGGCCCATCAACTTACCACATGAGCCCCTGTGGCCCCTCTATAGAATCAGTAACACAGAGAAGTAAGGATGATGAGCAACATAAATGCCACAGAAGCTCTAAAAGCAAGATTTTCTTTCTGTCCTCTAGTTCTTTTTTCTAATAACCTAGTTTTCTTTTTTTTTAAAAACCTTGAATATTGGTTAACCTTGCAGATAGATACACTTTGTTGAATTTCTTCTGTACTGCCTTTTTTACCTTAATGAATTGTATATGCACAGCATTCATGTTTATGATATTCTAAAGCTATTATTTTCTGTTTTATGTGGAAAAAACACCACTCTGCTAATTAAAATAAAATTACTCTTTTACTTCTATTAATTTATTTTTCCCTATAAGCGAAGCGAAGTTTGTCTATCAACAACTGTGCTCGTCTCTGTGAGGCTTTGCCAGCCACTAAAAGTGTGCCTCTTCTCCTTCATACTGTGAGCTCTCTCTTGCCTGATATCTCTTATACTTCTTACTCTTGCACTTTTTCAGGTATGATATTATACAGTTATTGTAATTTAGCAAGATTGTATTCTGCTTAATTATACCCTATATCTTACATACAACATCCTAATATTATATAATATTGTATTTTGATTGAAAACATTGGTGTTTTTCCAAGTATGTCAGAAAGGAACCAACAATCTGAAATCTTGTTTAGATAAAGCAGCTTTAGATTCCCAAGTTTCTTTGAGACGGAAACCAAAATCTTTTCTAGGCATATACCAATTTCCCTTTAACAATACAGTACTCACTTGTCAGTGAATACACACACTGACACACACCCCATACACACAGATAATATATGCTGTGAGAGTCTAATAGTTTACTGTTAAAAATAGCAGTTTCTTAGACTTCTACAACATTCTCAAGTTGTGAATAATTGTTGGGAAGTACAGTTTGAATGAGATTAATCCTCACAGTACCTATTCTTCACACTTCCCTTTTCTCTTTAAGTAGCTAAATCAGCAGCTGATTTTTCCCAGCTCACAGGAGATAGGCACACACCTATTCCAATTCCCTTATGTCTTTAAGTTTCTTTTCCAATTTAGCCAATTGTATTTGAGAAAATGAAGAAAGAGAATTAACTATGATTCTAGTTTCTAATCTTGATACAACTTTTTGTAGAATTGGAGTTGGGTGGATAGCCTGCAATGGCCACTGGTGAACCCATGTTTGTCAACCAGAGCTCAATCATCTTAGCAAGATGAATTTATTTTAAGAGGAAGGACAAATGGAAAATGCACATGTTTTATTTGTTTTGCTTCTTTTGGATGCAAGTCCTCACTGTAAGATTTCCTATCTCTACCATAAACAATGCAACAAAATAATATCAGAGATCTATCAAAAGATGACTGATATTGTAATTCTCCCATGCCTCCTGGAAGGAGAGTCCAGCATGGGTTTAGCTCAAGTCTTATTGGTAGGACTGAGTTTCAAATTAACATAAATATATAATAATTAGGTACCGCCCCCTTGCTGCCCCAAGTACCCAGTTTTAAAAAACTCAGTCGAGGTTAAGGACATGAGTTTTTTTTCTCTCCCTTTAGGTTGAGTATAAGTAATGTAATGTAATTAAAATTGTCTTTCTTGAACCTTGTAATTTTTTTCCCTTTGTCTTTATATAGGTTCAACTTCTTCTGATGGGGTCTCTGCCCTCCGCGGGCACCACCCCCACCTTTTCTCCTTTTGGGGCCTCTTCTCTTCGCGGGTACTGCCCACCGAGGAGCAACTGGGCTTTTTTATTATATAGTATTGTGACCTGAAGGTCCAATCAGCCCAATCACCCCAGATGGGGGGGGTCCGTCCCTCCCCATTGTCGGGGGCGGCGGAAGCCTCAAACGCCGGAGTTTGAAGCCGCGGCGGCCATTGCAGCCGCCGAACAGCTGTTCAAGCCGGAGGGAGGCTTCTCAAGCCGCAACAAGGCAGATCGCGGCGAAACGGAGGTTCCCGGCCGGGAATGAGGTCGCGGCGGCCATTACAGCCGCCGAACAGCTGATTGAGGGCTTGGCGAGCCGCAACGGCTCGATTACAGTTTTAATTGCTGTTCCCGCCTTTTTAGATTGGCGAAGGTGCCCTATGAGGCTAAAAGTTCTGTGAGCCCTCAAAACCGCCATCTTTGTATGGTTTGGATTCATGCCAGGCAGCAAAAAAAAAAAAAAAAAAAAATTGCCGTTAAATTGGCGCGAACTGGGCAGCTGGCCAAGTTGTCAGGGCTCTAAGTCTGCCCAGAGACAGTTGACAAGGTCACGTGGGCGGCTAACAGCCAATCACAATTCGTTTAGCTGTCTAGCCTGTCTGCATGTTTTTACATGCGAGTGAGAGCTTTCTATTACTGTTCAACAGTTTTGACTGCCTTGTGTTTGTGATTTAATCGTGAGTACGCTGCCCCATATCAAAATAAGATATGGCTGACCAACTTATCAGTGGGGAGGAGCAGGCCCAGCCAGTTCAGACACCGGTCAAAGGGAAGGATAAGGCCAGCAAGCCTAGGAGTAAGTCCTCCCAATCAAGCTCCTCTCTTCGTGAGGCTGAGAGGAAGATCAAGGCCCTGGAGCAGCGTTTGGAGGCGGCCTTGTCCCCCCCCATCGTAGGAGGACTGTCCATAGGCCCTTTCCAGCCTCTTCCTCCAACTATCTCCATGGGTCTCCAGGGCACCGCAACCGAGAGGGACTGGTCCCCTGACAGGCAAGCCATTCCTCCATTGCCACCATCTGCAGCAAGGCCTGAGAGGCCTTCATCCTCTCATAGCCAGGCACTGCCTCAAGGGGAGTTACAGACACCATGTTATGTGCCTTCATCTACCTTCACCCCCACGGCAGCGGGGCTTAGAGACAATGCAGATGCTTGGCAGGCCTTTGCCCCTACTATACAGGACATAGTGGCCAATGCATATACGCAGGGCATAGCTGCGGCAACACAACGGGCCAATGCCTTTCCCTCTCAGCCTATCCAGCCCAGAGACATCTGGTCAGCACCACCGCCCCCGACTGGGTTGGGTTCTATGTCCATTGACCACACTGACTTTGAGGAAGACAGTGACCACGGAGATGGTCTGTCAGATGATGAATTCACTGTTCCAGAGCAGCCAGCAGTGGCGGGACTTTTTAAACCCTCCTTGTATAGAGTTTTATTGCGCAAGGCAAAGCAAGCCTTAGATGTGCCAGGAGCAACGCCACTAGTGGAGCCATCAGACGGGCCACGCACCTCGGCTGCTTTATGCAAGGAACCCACTAAGGAGTCGGACAAGGTTCCTGCACTGGAGATTTTCCTCGAGAATGTCAAGCGCCCGTGGCAACATCCGGCGGCGGCACAGGGGCCTTCTAACCTGGAACGCAGGTTTTATACCTTTGATGACAGCATGGAGACGTTACTCCAGTTTCCCCCTGTGGACAAGCCGGTGGCCACTTTGGTCTCCCGCACGGTTGTGCCTTCAGAGACGGCGGACAATTTGAAACCGGATGAAAGGAGAGCGGAGACTCTTCTCAAGAAGACCCACCAGATGGCCGCTTGGGCTCTTCGGGCAGCTTCCACCGCCTCCTTCTTCAGCCGAGCATCCATTATGTGGATTCAGGAGGTTCAGGCGCGACTGGCTCCTGAGGAGACTCGACTGCGGCAGGACTTGAATAAGCTCCTCGCAACTGCGGAATTTTCCACGGATGCCACTCTGCATGCCGCAAAATTTGCCTCCAGGGCTATGGCTTCCACCATTTCGTCAAGGCGTCTGCTTTGGCTCAGAAACTGGCAGGTGGATGCCAAGTCCAAGTGGACTTTGTCTTCAGCTCCCTTTGAAGGCACAAAATTGTTCGGGGAGGCTCTGGATCCTGTCCTGGTGGAGGATAAGGACAAGAGAAAAGTCCTCCCAAGGTCCTTCCGTCGCCAGGACCGAAGAGCTGGTCCGTACTCCCGTAGGCAGTCCTTTCGGTGGGACTCGTGGTCTGCCCCTTCACAGCAGGCCAGACCTTACTCACAGGGTGCTTTCTCCACATCCTACAGGAATGACCGACAGTATTCCCAGGAACGAGGCAGAGGTTTCTCCCAGACCAGACGGCCATACCGGGGATACCAGCAGCGGAACGCCAGACGTGCCAAGTGACTGTCTGGACGGCATTCCTTTGGGGGGCAGGCTACAAAAGTTCAGCGAGAGATGGCGAGCTACTACCTCAGACCCTTGGGTCTTAGCCACTATCTCGCAAGGGCTAAAGATCGAGTTTCTACACGACCCTCCACACCATTTTACCGCCTGTCCGGTCCCCAGGGACTTCGCAAGGAGGTCTCTGTTAGATCAGGAAATTCTCCACCTTTTACAGATCCAGGCGATCGAACCTGTTCAGGACAATTCCAGGGGTACGGGATTCTATTCAAGGGTGTTCCTTGTACCCAAGGCCTCCGGGGGTTGCAGGCTCATCTTGAACCTCAAACGTCTGAACCAGTATATTCTGTACCGACGGTTCAAGATGGCCTCCCTCCGCTCCATCCTGGCCTCTGTTCGACCAGGGGACCTTCTTACTTCAGTGGATTTAAAGGAGGCCTACCTGCACATCCCCATACACCCGTATCATCGACAATTTCTTCGATTCTGTCTACACAACGTCCATTACCAGTACAGGGCCATGCCCTTTGGCCTGTCATCGGCCCCACGTACCTTTACGAAGGTACTGGATGCATTGCTGGCCGATCTGCGGTCCCGACCTATCCGGATTCTCGCATATTTGGACGACATCTTACTTCTGTCTCCAACCCGCCAGAGGGCGCACATGGACTTACAAACCACGATGTCTTGTCTACAACGTCATGGCTTTACCATCAACATGCCAAAAAGCCATTTGGTTCCTGCCACCAGACTCATTCATCTGGGTGCGGTGATAGATACGGTCTCTCAAAGGGTGTATCTATCTCCGGAGAGACAGCACCGCATCTGTTCTCTCATAGACGGCCTTCAACAGAAACGAACTGTGCCGTTGTCTTTCCTGTCAAAGGTACTCGGGACCCTGGTATCCTGTGTGGACATTGTCCCTTGGGCCCGTTACCATTATCGACTGCTCCAGTGGACCTTGCTCCCGTTTCAGCGTCGAAGATTGAGCCATACACACCGTCTAACCGTCGTGGGACGCGAGTTGCAACTCTCTCTCCGCTGGTGGAAATCTGCAGCACTGCGGCAAGGCACTTCCTTCGGACCATGCCATCACACGATCCTCACCACGGACGCCAGTCTGCTGGGGTGGGGGGCTCACGTCCAGTCTCAGGTGGCTCAAGGCTTCTGGAGCCCCCAGGAGCTATGCCCAATCAACATCAATTTCTTGGAGCTGAGAGCTGTCCGCTTGGCCTTGCTGGCCTTCGCCACCCTACTGGAGGGTCACCACGTCCTCGTACGCACGGACAACGTAGCGACCAGGGCGCATTTAAATCACCAGGGTGGAACGCGCTCTCTCAGGTTGATGGAAGAGACGGTCCTCCTCTTCAACTGGGCAGAGACTCATCTTTGTTCCCTCCATGCAGAGCACATCGCGGGGGAGGACAACAAACAGGCGGACTGGCTCAGTCGCCAGGAACTGGACCCGGCGGAGTGGCGGCTCGATCCGGACCTGTTTCAGGAAGTCTCGCGTCGGTTCGGGGAACCGGTGGTGGATCTATTCGCCACCCCCCAGAATACCCAGCTCCCGAGGTTCTACTCCCGTTTTCCAGCTCCGGGAGACGAAGGAATCAATGCACTACATCTCCAGTGGCCAAAGGCCCTACTGTATGCTTTTCCTCCGATTCCACTTATTCCATCAGTGGTAAGAAAGATCCTGTCGGAGAAGGCGGAGGTGCTCTTGCTAGCGCCTCATTGGCCTCGGAGACCGTGGTTTGCGGACCTCAGAGAACTGTCCATTTCTCCACCGTGGAGGATACCGGACGACCGGATATCCCTCAGCCAGGGGTTCGTGTACCACCCGGAACCACAATGGTTTCACTTAACCGCATGGCATTTGAAGGGGACAGGTTGAGGAGCTGTCTCCTTCCCGAGAATGTTATCGCAACTATTCAAGCGGCTCGACGCCCTTCCACAGTCCGAATTTATCAGGCAACATGGGCAGCCTTCCATTCCTTCTGCAATGACAAGAACCTTCGACCACAGGATTCCTCAGTCATCCCTGTCTTGGAATTCTTGCAGAAAGGTTTGGAGCAAGGTTTGGCGCCAAACACGCTCAAACGCCAGGTCGCAGCGCTTGCCACTATCATAAAGCGGGACGATGGGGGACCCTTAACTGGTCACCCTTGGATTAAGGACTTTCTCCGAGGGGCTACCAACACGCACCCTCCTCCTGTTCGTCGTTTTCCCACATGGGACTTGACCTTGGTCCTTCAGGCCCTCACGGGACCACCGTTTGAACCGTTGAGGACTGTTTCATTGCGTTACCTCTCCTTCAAGACGGCTTTTTTGGTGGCAGTCACCTCGGCAAGGCGGGTTTCCGAACTGTCCGCGTTGTCGGTCAGATCAGACTTGTGTCAATTTTATCCAGACAGAGTTTGTTTACGCCTGGAACCCACCTTCCTTCCAAAGATTAACACTCACTTTCACAGGGCTCTAGAGCTGGTGTTACCGGATTTCTGTGCTCATGGTACTCACCCTTTAGAGCTTAGGTGGCACAAGATAGACGTACGCAGAGCATTAAAGCTTTACATCAGGCGTACCGGCAGTTTACGCAAAACTGAGGCTTTGTTTGTGTCATTTAGTGCCAGTAAACTGGGCCTCAAGGTATCTTCTAATACCATCAGTCAGTGGGTGAGACTATGTATAGTTGAGGCATACAAGGCGAGTGCAAGGACTCCACCGAGTGGTATACAAGCTCATTCAACGAGGAGTGCGGCTTCTTCGGCAGCTTGGGCGTCGCAAGCTCCCCTTGAGGATATCTGCAGAGCCGCGGCCTGGAGTTCACCCACAACTTTTATTCGCCATTACAAATTGGATACCTTCGCTTCAGCTGAAGCTGCCTTTGGCAGACGGGTACTCCAGAAGGTGTGCGGGGAGGTACCACCCATGGTTCACAATCTCCCTCCCTGAAACTTTAGACCTTGGGTATATCCCATGCTGGACTCTCCTTCCAGGAGGCATGGGAGAAGAACCGTTGTACCTACCTGAACGGTCTTCTCGATGCCCTGGAAGGAGAGTCCATACCCTCCCGAAGAACCATGGGAGTTCTTGTTTGATGATACTGTTTCTTATGTTATTATGGTTGTTAATAAAGTTCATTATCTTTACATCTTTTCGTTTTTTAAAACTGGGTACTTGGGGCAGCAAGGGGGCGGTACCTAATTATTATATATTTATGTTAATTTGAAACTCAGTCCTACCAATAAGACTTGAGCTAAACCCATGCTGGACTCTCCTTCCAGGGCATCGAGAAGACCGTTCAGGTAGGTACAACGGTTCTTCCTTTAAGTTCTGCTTCCATTATTAAGTCATCCAGCTGTTGCTGCTATCTTCACTGTCTGTCCTCCTTTCAGGAATGCTACCTGCTGCTGGACTTGAGAGTGCTTTTGTTGAGTAATATGGCAGAAGCACTGAGTTGATGTTATTTTATTTCACTTTATGGGTAACTTAAACTATAGATACCACAGCAAAGAACAGGTAACAAGGTGTATAAATCCAAAATTCAATGCAGTTGGTACTTTTAAGTGCATGTCTTTATAAAAATTAAGTGCACTTAAAAGTACCAACTGCTTTGAATTTTGCATAATCCAGTAGGATTATTTTGAATTCTGGAGAGCTCTGGGTAATATTGAGACATACTCTGTCTGCATTCTCATGGTAGCATAATTTTTAGCTCGTATTTCAGACAATCAAACAAATATATGGCAGCAGCAGTATGTCAGCCTTCCAGCTATTGTAGTAAATAGCAGACTGTACTTTCAATCATAGTTCCCTCTAAGCTGAGCAGTGAGCAATTGCTCACTTAAAAATCATCATCAACTCAGAGTTTTCCAAACCTGCCCAGAAGCCGAGAGAGAAAGAGTGAGAGGGAAGGAGAGAGAGAGGAAGAGAGGAAGAGAGAGAAACAGATAGAAAAAAGAGAGGAAGGAAAAGAGAAAGAAAAAGAATGGGAGTAAGGAAGAGAGAGAGAAAATCAAAATCTAGTTTGAAACTAGCTCAACTATTTAAGTGGCATTTTGATATTGATAGAGTTGCCCTATTATGAGCTCACTGTTATAGACACACAGTACAGTATTTTATTTTGAAATTCTCTGAGGCAAAACAGGGTGGATTTTTTATTTGTTTGTTTGTTTGTTTGTTTGTTTGTTTGTTTATTTATTTATTATTTCTGTGCCGCCCAGTCCCGAAGGGACTGCCGCTCAGACACTATACTTTTCCGCCCACCCCAAAAAAAAATTTAGAGGGAACACTGCTTTCAATCACATACATGGATATTAGATTCATAATTAGAAATGTTTCTATATCAATCAATCAATTTCTTCCACACAAAGTTCAAAACATGATGCATTTTTTTAAAAAAAGGTAAATAAAACAAAAGCTGACATTTGAAACTTTTTTACAGCTACCATATTTCTTAAGAGAATTCATTTTGTTGGAAGTTCTGATAAGTTCTTAATAGTTTTAGATATCCCTTCATACTTCAGATCATAGAACATTTCCAAGTCAATAGTACAATGGCTTAAACTCTATTATATGTTTACCTTGTGCTAAGTGACAATGTTTTATATGTTAATTGATATTAAGTATGTCAATGTTTTAATAATTCAAAGATCTTTGTTAGAAATAGATATGGACATTTTAAAAATGTAATTGATAAAACTTTTAAATCAATCCCTATAGAAAGTGAACAACATGAACTATTAGAAAATGGATCAGGCATTGTGAATCAGCAACCAGTAAACTTATTGAGAGCAGAATATAACAGTCCTTTTTCAGACCTGGATCAATTAACTCGAAGCAGTAGTACCTCTGATATTAGAGATCAATGCCATTCCGATATTTTCCAAGGTAATCTAAAATACTTTGAGAAAGAATTGTTTTCATATGCTATCACTGTATGTAACAAAATCTGAAACATCATTCATACCATGTGCTAAATTTATTTACTATGCCATTTTCTGTCTTCTATTATTTACCGTTCCATTGAAGCATTTTAAAAATACAATTCATTATTAATTTGTATAATAACAATGGTTTAAAAGTTCATTTTTTACATTTGTATTTTAGTAAGACGGATAGCATTTTTAAAAATTATAACCCTAATTTTGTAAAATATACAATAACATTTTAGCAAAAATAAGTCCAGTCAATTCAGTAGAATTTATTTTGAATAAACACGAATCCAGTTACTCATATTTAAACAGCTTTCCTTGTTATATAGTTCAGCTGATAAAGCATCCAGGCCAGATGCTTTATTCTTCTTCTGTTGTTTTATTGTTGCCTGCAACTCTGTTATTGTTATTAGTTGATTTAATTCTTGTTGTTGTTCCTCTGTTAATGTCTTTATATTTACTGATTCTGTAAATTTATCTATTTCCCCCTTTTCTATCTTCATACGCATATAGCTTTTTATAAAATTGTACTGCTATTTTTTCCTTTCTTTACCATATTTAATATTGCCTTGTTCATCTATCAATTTGTCTATACTTTTTTTCTTTTTGTTTTCTCAATTTATAAGCTAACCATCTGCCTGGTTTATTGACTTGTTCAAAATGAAGTTGTTTGGCTGCCTTAATTTTATCTGCAATTTCTACCTGTTCAATTAAATTAATACTGTGTCTAATGTAATCTCTCTTTTCTTTAACTTTTGTATTTTGGGGATTTGTTTGCAGTTCTGCCTTTGTTTTAGTTTTTGTTCTAAGTGTTCATATTGAGTTCTTTTTTCCTTATTTCTTCTAGCCCAGTTTATAAGGCAACAACCCCAGATATGAAAAACAAAACAAATCTTTATTACAATCATAAACCAACATATTAGATTTTTTTATCTCACTTTTTTATATAGTACAACTGAAGATGGCAAACAACAATTCTATGATATGGATTGGGCTAAGAGAGTGTGTCTTGTCCAAAGTTATGCAGCTGGCTTTCCTGCCTAAGGGTGGACCAGAACATCTTTATCTCTACATCAAACTGACTCTGTGAAAAGGAGGCAAAAACAGAAGAAATATTTGAATCAACCATGAAATGACTTTTTATAAATGGGGCATCCTTCAAATAATTAATATGTTTAATAATGCTTATTATATTAATTTAATACTTTATTATGTAAATGTAAATACATAGATATATATTTTCATAACTTATAAAATTGTATATTTTAAATAATAAAATAAGCATATTCAAATCAATTTATTAATTTTGTAATCCATAACATTTCACTCGTACTTCCCAGTTAGAAAAACAGAGAGTTCAGAAAATTTAACTTCAGGATCCAGATCTGTTCAAAAAAATAAAGAGACAATGAATGAGAAACATACACTACAAGAAGTAAGTACAAATAAATAGGCTCACAATGTATATTAAAATAAGACATATGTTTAAACTTTATTATATTAAAATAATGTATTGTGCTGTTATGCTATTTTTTATTTTAACAATTGACAATGTAAATAATAGAAGCATGTTGTGGAAATAATGTAGAACCAAGAGAAATAAGAAATCATGCCTTTCTTGTTGAAAATCAGTACAGTGGTACCTCTACTTAAGAACTTAATTTGTTCCGTGACCAGGTTCTTAAGTAGAAGCAATTTTCCCCATAGGAATCAATGTAAAAGCAAATAATGCGTGCAAACCCATTAGGAAAGAAATAAAAACTCGGAATTTGGGTGGGAGGAGGAGGAGGAAGAAGAGGAGGAGGACAGTCGCTGCCAAAGGAAGAAGGCAAGGTGAAGGGAATCAAAAAAATCCAAAACTTTAAGGCTTTAAAAAAAAAAAGAGGGACTCTGAGGCGATGAGGAGGAGCATGAGCCTCCCATACATTCGGCATGAGGCTGCCTCCCATACACTGTGCCAGAGAGAGAAACCCAGAGCGAATGGCAGGAAACTGGCCAGGCCTTCGTGCCGCTCTCAAATTTCCTGGGAAATTTTTCCAGGCTCAGGTTCTTAAGTAGAAAATGGTTCTTAAGTAAAGACAAAAAAATCTGAACACCCGGTTCTTATCTAGAAAAGTTCTTAAGTAGAGGCATTCCTAAGTAGAGGTATCACTGTACTGTGAAAAGTATACAAAAAGTTTTAAAACTCTGTTTCATTGCAATTAAAATTAGATAATTCTGGGTTTGACAGTAATAGAATTTGACAGCTTACAGCAGTTAACATAGTTTTATCAATTCTTCTTTTATTTTACATATACAGACATTCATATGTCCTTTTTTCCTTTCTTTTTCATCCCTGTTAATTATTTTAACAGGTTTTACTGTCCTTTTCATCTCTGACCATAGAACAAATAAATAAAATCAAATAATTAAGGAATGATGTCTAATATTTAAAGCTTATAGTATGTGATCAGTGCTTTGAAGGAGGCAAATTATGAAGCTATATTGCAATTATTATATTAATATATAAATCTCATTTTTTCCCACAAAATCATGCAGGTAAGCAACACTCCGTCTGAATTAAATCTCAAGACAGACATACAGCAGTTACATGGAAATCATAAAGAGAGAGAAAAATGTGAGTGTTTCAGAAAAATCTCTATTGACGTGATTGGTGAAATAGAATACTGTGTACTGATATCACCAGATTCATATAGTAACATTTTCTGTTTTAATTACTTCAGTCATATTTTCATATTAAACTTATACATATTTCAAAAAGCATATATTAAGAAATTCTCTTATCCAAATATGGAAAATAATAAAAAAACAACAATATACTAAGGTACCAGAATGGGTTTCACCAATAGAACTAACATATCATCCAAATTTAATCGGGCCCCACAATACAATTAAATATAAAGAATTATTGAATCAGCAAATGAATATAAAAGCAAAGGAAGAATTGGAACATAATGGTAAGAAATTAGATTGGTGGACATACCTACAATTAAAAGATGCATATCAAAAAGATAAAAAGGAATATGGTTTTCAGATAGGGAGGGGTGAATTGGACAGGACACTATTAAAAAATGATGAAAAATTAATCGGTAAAATATATAAATATTTGGTTTGTTATGAGACAGAAGTGGAAATTGTAAAAAAGAATATGATAAGCTGGGGAATGAATTTTGGCTACACAATTGAATTAGAAAAATGGGAAAAATTATGGACTAATAATTGGCGGATGACAAAGTTGACTGCATTCAAGGAAAACCAATAAAAATGTTTTACAGGTGACACCTATCGCCAGAAAGACTATACAAATCTAATAAATAAATAAATAAATAAATAAATAAATAAATAAAATAAAAGAAATAGTAAATGAAGAAATTGAAAAAAAAACAGAATTATATTTATTGGGTATTTTTAATAAAAAAATAGAAAAAGAGGTAAGATATCTAGTTATACACATACTAACAGCTGCCAGGATAGTATATGCCCAACAATGGAAAATAGACAAACTACCGGAAGAAAATATAATAATTAAAAAAATACTAGACTGTACGGAGATGGACAGGTTATCTAAAAGATTAGAGGGAAAAGAAGAATCAGATTACTATAAAATATGGGCAAAATTTTACGATTAGCTAAAGAAAAGAGCAACAAAGAAACAAATAAAAATCTACGCAAAGCAACACGTCGAATAAAATAATTGAAAAATTAATACTATGTGAAAGAAGCAAAATTCTCTGATCAAACACCTAAAAAGTGGGGAAACTTTCATTTCCCAAATGTTGTATGTGTATGTTTTTATGTATGTTTTTTCTTTTTTGTATGTTATATTTGAAAAAAACAAATAAATAACTTTAAAAAATCATATTTTCATATTAATATAGCCTAATTTATATATCACTTTTTTATTTAGGTGAAAGTATTAGCAGTGATACTTCTATTGGATACAACAATGAAATGGGCATGAGTTTGACTACCTGGCAAATCTGTGAAGAAAATAATGATATATCCATGCATGCTGACATTTCCGTTGATCCAGATGCTCATCAGTGGTTGGCTGCCAACTTCGCAGGTATGCAGTCTTAAAAGGGAAAGATAAATTGAGTTGATATTAATCGTAACATTACACTTCAGCTAAGGACCCTGAATTATTAGAAGGTTGAGCTTTCTACCATCTTCTTTGCAGATAATACAAAGGATATGACATTAATCCATTCATTCCATTCTCAGAGGCTTGTACCAACTCTTATGCTTTGCCTTTCCTAGTGATTAGCCCTTTCATTTTTTACCAGTCATGGGAACATACTTTATATGGTATTGTCACATTTCTTAAGTGCCTAAACTATATTAACTTTAATATATGTAATAGAAGAGTGTATGTCTGTATATGTGTAAACGTTTATTTTCCAATCTACTTTTCCATTGATACAATAATATTCTCCAAAGTGAGAAATACCTTAATTTGTTTTTAGGTACAAGACCAATGTGTTTTTTCTCCTGGGAATTTTAATCAATGTGTTAATTTTTAATATGCTGCTGTTCAAAAACATTTTATTCAAGATGCTGCATTTATGGTTTTATTGTCTTTATCATCTGTTCTGGATTTTGGTTAGAACTTTGGTTAAATTGGAAATAACGCTTACTGAATGCAGGATTTCATAAACAAAAATTCCATCTTTATTATTATTATTTTTTTAAAATTATTTTTATTTTACAAATGTAACATACAAGACAAAAGAAAAAACATACATAAAAACATATATATATATACAACATTTGGGAAATGAAAGTTTCCCCATTTTGTGGGGGGGATATTTGATCAGAGAATTACATTTCTTTTACATAATATTTATTTTTGAATTCTTTTATTTGACGTGTTGCTTTGCATAAATTTTTATTTATTTATTTCTTTTAGTCAATCATAAAATTTTGTCCATGTTTTATAGTAATCTGATTCTTCTTTTCCCTCTAATCTTTTGGATAGCTTCTCCATCTCCGCACAGTCTAGTATTTTTTTAATTATTATGTTTTCTTCCGGTATTTTATCTGTTTGGGCATATACTATTCTGGCAGCTGTTAGTATATGTATAAGTAGGTATCTTACCTCTTTTTCTATTTTTTTATTAAAAATACCCAATAAATATAATTCTGGTTTTTTTTCGATTTCTTCATTTGCTATTTCTTTTAACCAATTTGTTATTTTATTCCAAAACTTTTTTGCCTGTGTGCATGTCCACCATTGGTGGTAGAACGTGCCTCTTTCTTTTTTACACTTCCAACATTTCTCCTCTCCTCTGTATTCAAAATGCATTACTGGCAGTCACATTCCTTCCTCTCTTACCTTAACAATTAGAGCACACCAAAGCATTCCTTCAGGCCTCCTCCCTTATCTTAAGATTTATGTCTTTGCAGCGTAGTTCAAAGCACTAAGAACAGCTGTTAAATAGCAGAGAATAAACTAACTTACTTCGTAGCCATCCTGGCACATGTCCATGATGGATTTACAACATTGAAAACTCCGCCCTTCTTCCCCGCTGGGACCTGGACATGACGAATAAATCACTTCAGTAATTAACCCGTTCCTCCCCTTAATATCTCTTTCCTAACACTTGTTCCCTGCGCCTTTGCACCCTCCTGAAATGTGGATTTAACCATCTATTATCTGTCTCTTCTTCACTGGAGTCTGGACTCATAGCAATGTCCTGTGGCTGGCCTCCTACCTCTTCTGACACCTGTAACCCAGGACCTGCCACTAATTCATAAACACTATCTGTATCAGAGTCAATAACCTCTTCGCCATCCTCCAACTGACCAGGAGTATATATAACACCACCTACCTTTTATTATATTATAATATATATTTCAATTGCTTTAGAAATTTGTACGATTTTACTCCAGTATAATTTAAGGGGAAACCTGGTTTCTTTTTTAAAAAATATTTTATATCATTGTTATAAGATGTGCATATGATTTCAATAATTGGTATTTAAGCAATGTTGATATTATAAAGGTCTATCTTTATACCTTTAAAGATAGGGGAAAATGAACTTTATAGCTTGGTTTCTAATTTTTAAATAAATTTTTTTTTCTCTTTTTCTCTTTTTGCATATATGTTAAAAAGGCTAATGCAAACCGTTCTTTCTTTTAGACAGCAGTGAATTCCTTGCTGATGATTGTAGCATAATTGCTGGTGGCACTCTTACTGGATGGCATCCTGACTCTGCAGCTGTATTGTGGAGAAGAACATTAGGAATTCTTGGAGATGTGAACAATATCCAGTCTCCTAAAATATATGCCAGAGTTGTTGAATATCTCTCTGAGTTATGGCACAAATTAGCAAAGGTAAGGTTAAATGTTATGATGACTTTACTGTGAGGCAAGCAGCTAAAATAAGCATTCCATAATATATTCAAATCAAATGAAATTTTCAATAATTTAAAATGGAAATAATGATGTGAAAGTGATATGTTGAAAGTAATAGATTATAATAGATATGCAATATTAAGAGATAATGGTATTATTTATTCAAATTATTGTTATGACTATTCAGAACTTCCTAATGTTCTTCTTTTATATTAAACATTTGCTACTTAGCCACAAGTTAATTTTCAAGGCATGATGAAGGCTATACTCCCAAAATGGGCACAAATTTGGAAATTTTCAAACTGTCAAATGAATGTCTTTGCTATCTGCAGTGAGCCATCCAAATGCACAAAAGTACCTGCATTTTTTGCCCAACCAATTAAAAAACAGACTAACTTGCTAGATGTGGTCCCTAAGCCAAACATTTTTGAACTCTCTATTTTAGCAAGTATGGATATAATTAGCAAACAAAACGTTGCTGAAGAATTATGGTCTCCAATAGCAGACATTCCCTAAACAAATAAACTGGACTAATTAAGGAATAAATGAACATAATCCAGCAATATCTAGAAAGTGAAGGATCCTCCATCATTCCACTAATGTGTTTAGGAAAGTTTTAATGTACTGTATATTTCTTTGTGGCAAACTGAATGGATCTTGTTTCATTGAAAATGGAGACGTTTACAAACAACTGCTCCAATTTCAGAACTCTGTTCATCACAGAATAATAATGAAAAAAAGCAGTAGCAGGAATACATATTTAATAGTCCATTGATTTTCTGTAAAATGAAAAGAAAGAACATGCATGTCTTGGTCTCATCAACTAAATTTATTCAAATCAACTAGAAAATAACTTTTAGAACCAGTATTTTGCATGTAAATGTTTAAGAAGAATGCAACTAACTGTATAAGGCTGATGAAATTTAAAACATCTAAATCAATGTTTCCCAACCTTGGCAACTTGAAGATGTTTGGACTTCAACTCCCAGAATTCCCCAGCCAGCAAACGCTGGCTGGGGAATTCTGGGAAATGAAGTCCAGATATCTTCAAGTTGCCAAGGTTGGGAAACACTGATCTAAATTGTTTCTTGTTTGTTTATTTTAGATAAGAGACAATCTGGCAATAAGTCTGGATAACCAGTCTACTCCATCCCCTCCTTTTTTAATTCCACCACTTGGAATATTTGCATCATGGTTGTTCAAGGTAAGTTGTTTGTTGGCTTTTGCATGAAATTTCAAACAGTTCATGGAGGGACTTGGAACAGAGAAAAAGTTTTTTATTGCCAAACAAGATGTGCAGTCAGGCGGTAGGGAAAGCAAGTAGGATGCTTGGCTGCATAGCTAGAGGTATAACAAGCAGGAAGAGGGAGATTATGATCCCACTATATAGAATGCTGGTGAGACCACATTTGGAATACTGTGTTCAGTTCTGGAGACCTCACCTACAAAAAGATATTGACAAAATTGAACGGGTCCAAAGACGGGCTACAAGAGTGGTGGAAGGTCTTAAGCATAAAACGTATCAGGAAAGACTTAATGAACTCAATCTGTATAGTCTGGAGGACAGAAGGAAAAGGGGGGACATGATCGAAACATTTAAATATATTAAAGGGTTAAATAAGGTCCAGGAGGGAAGTGTTTTTAATAGGAAAGTGAACACAAGAACAAGGGGACACAATCTGAAGTTAGTTGGGGGAAAGATCAAAAGCAACATGAGAAAATATTATTTTACTGAAAGAGTAGTAGATCCTTGGAACAAACTTCCAGCAGATGTGGTAGATAAATCCACAGTAACTGAATTTTAACATGCCTGGGATAAACATATATCCATCCTAAGATAAAATACAGAAAATAGTATAAGGGCAGACTAGATGGACCATGAGGTCTTTTTCTGCCGTCAGACTTCTATGTTTCTATGTTTCTATGTCCTACTTGGAATTTTCCTTGAATGCTTTTAGTGTGTTGTGTTCCAGGTGAAGAAAGTCAGAAACATTTTGAATATTCCACAAGAGGTGTGCATGACAATGTGTTTTTTCTATTTAAAAAATGGATAAAGTAGCCTTACTAAGCTGTATCCTAATAAATATACCACTTTGACATATTGAGTGATCCATTTTCCAAACTTTCTGAACCTTCCGACTAAATGATATAATGAGAACCTAGAAGACCTCCCAAAATAGTTTAGGTGATATTGTGTGCTGACTGCGCCTACTATGCATTTTTTTTAAAAAGTGAAGAGTGTACTTTATAATAAAAATGAATTAAAATGTATCTTAACATCCAATGGAAGCAGCAATTATAATACATTGTTCTCCATAGCGGGTGAGGCTAACTTCCAAGAATGGGATGACACCATCCCTTCAACCAATGAGGACTGAGCCTGACAAATTGCAGTGAGCTTTGGCTCTCTCTGCCAGCTGAGCCTTGAGTCAAGGGCCAGTAGCCTCAGACCAAGGTCCAGGATATGGGAGGCTTTAGGATCAGTATGGGTCCAGACAATGACAGGGTCAATATAGGGGCGATAAGGGCAGACAATTTAGGCGGCACAGGAGGTCACTCCTTCTGCCATGCTAAGTGATCCCTCACTCGACCCTCCCATTGGGGGTTGCCTCGCCCTCTTCACTAGCCAATGGAGGTCATTATTTCTGATGCGTGGGTTCGGGAGATCATTTCATCTGGGCTCGCTCTAGAATCCCCATCCTCCTCCTGGGGGTTTTCATTCAATGCCCTGTGTCTTTCAACCCTGACAAATGGGTAATCATGGATGCTGCCATCCAGGACCTGCTGGATATTCAAGCTATTCAACAGGTGCTTGAAGACCAGTAGGGGCAGGGGTTTTATTCCATCTTGTTTGTGGTCACCAAATCCTTGAGTGGGTAGAGAGCAGTTCTTGATTTGAAGCATCTAAATCGCTGTATCATATATAAAAGGTTTAAAATGCACACACTTCACTCAATCTTAGGTGGCATCTGGAAAGAGGACCTCCTCTCTTCGATTGATCTCACCGAAGCTTACCTGCACCTTACAATTCAGCCTTCCCATCAGAAATTTCTCGGTTTCTGTTATGCAGATTCCCAGTATGAATATGGGGCCTTCCATTTGGCCTCTCTTCAGCACCATGGGTTTTCATTCTGAGGATCTCTGAGTTTGCCATGTTTTCTGTCCTACCCAATTTTTGCCCCAATCTTTCGCATGCTTTAGAGAGACAATGGCACAAGTTTGATGTTAGGAGGGCACTAAAGACCCTGTTTCTTAAAGTTGTTTAATTACCACAAATCCATAATCCAATCTATCTGTATTAGGTATAATTTGAAAAAATAATAAGTTCAGTTATTTCCTCAGTTAAACTAACTCCAGTGAAAATATACGGCTAACCACTGTAGCATGAAGATTATATTATGCAACTCAAACCAAAAGTTAACAAAACCAACATAGTAAGTACAGGTAGTCATTGACTTACAACCAATAGTGGGTTCCTACCAGTACGCCTACTTGCACACAGCTCCACGGCTCTGGCGCATGAGTACACGTTCGAGCGAAATTGTGCTTCACCTGTGCAGGCACAGAAGCAAAAAACCTCACCGAAACACGCTCACATGTGTGTCCCCATGCAAGATTTTGCTACCTGCACAGATGCAGGAAACACAATTTTACTCAAACGTGCCCTTGTGCACCAGAGCTGCAGAGCTGCACACAATTAAGCATACCGGTAGGAACCCACTACTGCTTACGACAACAGTTGAGTCCAAAATTTCTGTTGCTAAGCAAGACATTTGTTAAGCGAATTTTGCCACATTTTATGACTTTTCTTGCCACAGTTTTTAACTGAATCACTGCAGTTGTTAGGTTAGTAACACAATTGTTAAGTGAATGTGGCTTCCCCATTGACCACTTGTCAGAAGGTCTGAATTTTGATCACATGACCATGGAGATGCTACAAAGGTTGTAAGTGTGAAAGTCGACCATAAGTCACTTTTTCCAGTATCTTATAATTTTGAATAGTCACTTAATGAATTGTTGTAAGACAAGGACTACCTGTATAGCTTAATGCATACATGTAACTTTCTATTTTGCCTAACATCTATTTTTGTGTGCAAGAAGGTATACTTATAGAATCCAACATACATGTGCATATAAGCCATAAATCCTACTTTTCCCATAGCAAAGGTTTTAAAAAGATGGTTGTGAGCATTTTTCTTACTACATGTAGCCTAAGGGTGGTTATCCAGAATCACCTATATGGAAACAGGGCAGCATATTTTGTGGGTGTAACCTCAGAAGCAATGGATCCTGTTTATCCAGGCAAGTCAATGATTGAGGTTTAGCCACTGTATGAATGGTAGTGGAGCACAGACAGGTAGGAATTGTGGGGACTTGAACAAATTTGCTTAAACCTATTTGTTGAGAAGAAATATATAAAACCTATATCATCATACTTTGTATAACTGAAGGTTTGCACTAGATTTAAAAACTTGTCCATTTATGAATTAACAATTTAAGATCAACAATTTATTTTTTTCTTTTGAGTGTTTATAAAAATGTTTTGGACTAGCATCAAAAATAGAATCAAAACCACCCTGGGGAGAATATTTACATATTTTAATATATAATAGTCTGGTTATTTCAGAGTTCACAAATGATTTAACAAAATATTTTTTATAGGCTACAACTTTACCCGATGAATATAAAGAAGGAAAGATTCATGCCTACAAACTGATATGTGCTATGATGACAAGACGTCAAGATTTTATGCCAAATCCTGACTACTTGGTGCATTTTTATCTTATCATGCACATTGGCTTAACTAATAAAGATCAGGTAATTAATGAGATTATTCTAATTTTAAAACTGAATTGCACTAAATAATACAATTTGCATATTTTGGATCATAAGAATTCTTATAAATGAAAGGAAATTCTGGAGTGGATTGAAATGAGGTTAAGGAAAAGAATGAATAGAGAAAAAATGAATAACTTTTTTTTAACATAGGATACAATTTTTAATAGGAGGGCTTTAACTTCAAACCATTTTCACTTTATTTCTTACTGAAAACTGTTCGTTCTAGATAGCCCTAGCATAAAGAGCTTTTAGTTACTTTTCCAGAAACAGCAGTGATTCTACAATCTCACTTTGCCTGGGAAAGTCAATAATGTGTGTTTCCACAGGCAATAAAGAAGCAAAAAGTTTTGTGAGATGGTTCAACCCGTGGATCTATCCATTGGTCAAAAGTATATAACAATCACAGACATTTTCTAGTTTACTTATTAATGTAAACCAGATATAATGTATTATTTGTTTGGTTTTATTCATGAGAAGATTGCCAAATTCTTTTTTATTATTATTATTACAACTTCAGCAGATGAATGTAAAGAAAGAAAAAATTAGGTGGCTTGTAGTATTGTAAACTTTGAGAAAGGTGTCAAAAGCATCTGATTGAATTCTCCTGGATGACTTCCAGGTTTTAAGGCCTAAAGATGTGCACTTAATGTTTTACAGTTATTATTTACCTTATTCAGTTATTTGAATATATCAGATATGTACTATATAGCTAAGTATCTGTTTGTGATGGTGAGAAATTTTACAGGGTTTCTTTCTGGAAGCACCACAATGAGTCCTAATGCTTTTTTGTTATGCTTCTAGTTACAGGCTCAGAGTGGTTAATTTCAAAGCTTTGCACTTTCTATTAACCAGTTGGTCAATCAATTTTCTTTTTTTAAAAAAATACAGTCTTCCATTCATGCAAAAGAGAACAAGAGCTATATGAAAAGATCAGGGAAGGAAATCAACATATAGGAAAGAAGTAGAATCAGTTAGAACCATTCAGTAGAACACATAATTTCGGACTGCCTCCCCTAATGTACATTAGAACACCCTATATAACTAGCACACATCTTGAAGCACGATTTTAGGGAAAACACAATTTACAGGTAGCATCTTCAGCTCTCCTGCAGACTAACACTAAATTACAGCTAGAGGCATGTGGACAAATGTTTGGGAAATGGTTAGTGGGCCATCCTTGCATCGAACAAGATGTGATTTTGGGCTAGGCAAAGTGTTGTAGTTTTCATGGAAAAGAGATGAGAAGTTAAGAAGCTGGAACTGGAACCAATTATTACTAAATTATCTAATCCCCCTAAGTGTATTTTATATAATGTAATCTTTGGTAAAAAAAGAATGCTCAGCTTGATCTGAAAGTTATAAATTTGGTTTTACAAAGAATGATTTTAGCTTAATTATAAGAGATCCCATGAGAACATTCTAAAAAAATGGATCTTGAAGATCTAAATAATTATAAATAGGACGGATTTGATTTAAATCAAATTGATTCAATTCCTAATTTAATTCACTAGTCAGGGAGAGCCAATTTAATATTTAAAATAATTTCACTTATCAGGAATATTTTGCAATCATCATTTCTAGTAAAAGTGCTTGTTTCATACAGTATGAATACAATCGTTTATCCAGGGATATATATATGTGTGTGTGTGTGTGTGTGTGTGTGTCACATGTTTTTGCTGAATTTGAAAATTAAGGGAGACTAGGATAGATCTATTTCAGCCTTATTTTGGCCTCATCAGCTAGCCATACCCTCACTGGGTATTTTTGATTATTTGTTTTCGTAGATTTGTGTGTGTGTGTATGTGCGTGTGTGTACACACACACACACACATGTATATATGTATATATATAGAGAGAGGGACCCATCTCAATAAGGAAACTACAATTCCCTCCCTCAAAAAAACCCCTGGCAGAAAAATAAAAGTGGATATGTAGCCAATTTCAAAAACCGCTACAAAATATATGCCAAATATATAAAGAGAGAATGTTTCAACTATCACAACAAACAAGAGGAAAACCTCCTGTGCTCTAAATCCAATTGTGCCTTCTATAACTTTGTAAATAACAAACTCAAGGACTCAAGACCCATCCCACCACTAAAAGGACCCAACAAAAAGGAATGCTATGATGAATCAATCAAAGTTAACCTCTTCAACACATTCTTTGGCTCAGCCTTTGTAAACAGCAACGGTTCATCCCCAAATTCCCTATTCGTATCTCAAACACTCACAACGACTTGACACAAATAGACTTCACAGAAGACAACGTTGAAAAAGCACTACACAATCTAAAACTTTCTCTATGGTCTATATGCATACTTCCTAAAAAAGCTCTTCACAGCCACAGCTGAACCACTTAGCATAATCTTTAAAAAATCATTCAGGACCAGTTCACTATCAAAGCTATGGTCGCTAGCCACGGCCATCCCCATCTTCAAAAAAGGAGATCCCAGTCTAGTTGAAAACTACAGACCAATCTGTCCATGCTGCGTCACATGTAAAGTCATGGAATCAGTCATAAACCAATTACTTACCCTCCACCTAGAAATTAATCTACTCTCTAACAAACAATTTGGCTTCAGAAAAAAATTATCTTGTAACCTGCAATGCCTTCACTGCAAAAACATATGGACTACACATCTCAACCAGGGCAAATCAATAGATGCAATTTACATAGACTTCTGCAAAGCCCTCGACAGTGGTTCATGACAAACTACTTCTAAAACTGAAATCCTATGGCATCTCAGGATCCCTACATGACTGGATAACTGTGTTCCTATCAAACAGACAACACGTTGTCAAAATAGGGAGCACCATATCTAATCCTGTTCCTGTTAACAGTGGCATACCCCAAGACAGCATACTAGGACCAAGACTTTTCATACTCTATATCAGTGATGGCAAACCTATGGCACGTGTGCCACAGGTGGCAGGTGGAGCCATCTCTGCTGGCATGCAAGCCACTGCCCTAGCTCAGCTCCAGCGTGCATGTGTGTCCCAACCAGATGATTTTTGGCTCACACAGAGGCTGTAGGAGGGCATTTTTAACTTCTGAGAGCCTCCGGGAGGATGGGGGGAGAGCGTTTTTATTTTTCCCTGGCTCCAGGGAACCCTTTGGAGCCTGAGGAACGCAAAATCCAAGCCTACTGGGGCCCCCAGAAGTTGGGAAGCAAGCTGTTTCTGGCCTCCAGAAGGCCTCTTCGGGGTGGGGGAAGCTATTTCCGCCCTCTCCAGGCATTGAATTATGGGTGTGGACACTTGTGCATGCATGATAGCCAAAAGGCTCCAAGAGTTGTTAACCTAATCCTACGTAGCTTCTTCTCCAGTAATATTATACTACTACTAACCAGAGCATACAAAACCTTCGCCAGACTAATCCTTGAATACAGCTCATCTGTCTGGAACCCACACCACATTTCGGACATAAATACATTAGAAAACATCCAGAAATACTTTACGAGAAGAGCCCTCCATTTCTCCACACGCAACAGAATGCCCTAAGCAACCAGACTTGAAAACGTAGGCTTAGAAAGCTTAGAACTATGTTACCTTAAACACGACCTAAGCATAGCCCATAAAATTATCTGCTACAATCTGCTACAAGTAGTCAATGACTACTTCAGCTTCAATCACAACAATATACGGGCACACAACAGATATAAACTCAGAGTAAACCACTTCAAACTCGACTGTAGGAAATATGACTTTAGTAACCAAGTAGTTAATGTATGGAACTCACTACCTGACCCTGTAGTATCATCACCTAACCCCCAAAACTTTACCCTTAGACTGTCCACTGTTGACCTCACCTGATTCCTAAGAGGACAGTAAGGGGCATGCATAAGTGCACCGCATCCCTGTCCTAATGTTTTTCTATTATTAGTACCAATATCATGTATATAAACACTGTTATATCTTTGTAAACTACCAATACGTACTTGACAAAAATAAATAAATAAAAATAAATAAATAAATAAATAACAATATAAGAATGTACTTATATTTAATACAATTTTTGTCATATTTTAAAAAATAATTTTATATAAAATAAAATTAGAATATTAATAGCAAATTAGTAGTTATGTAGTTGTGAAGACATTAGGAGATGAACCAGCTTCAGTTGAACTATTTGTGGGTATTTGAGAGATACATTTGCCATGTTAACATGATAAGCACCAGCTGCTTTTAAATTGGCTTGTTCTGACTAATTTTCTTCAGCAAACAATAAAAATAGATTATTACTTAAAACATGCTCTTCTGATTTAAAGTACATTTTGTTAAAAATAAAGAATAGGCAATTTCAATCAAGTCAGCACAAGACATTGAAAACTTTGGTGAATGGCAAATAAAGTGTTCATCTGTTCTTTTTTTTTTTCAGCGTTTGGCAAAAGAAAGACAAATTGTCTTCCTTTCTCAGTTTCCAAATTGCTTTGCAGTTTTCAGTGAATTATTCCAGAGGAAGAGAATACTTTTTGTAAACCAACAAAACTAATTGCCGCTCTTACAATTTGGATTAACTCCTTCAATTTCTGAATCCACTGTTTAAATTTCTTACTTAAGTTTCCTTTGCTGACAATCTCATGATCAAACGTGTGTGTGTGTGTGTGTGTGTGTGTGTGTGTGTATGATCACTCTTAACCCCATTTGATCTAATAAGGGATTAGGCCAGAAACCAAGAATTAAAATAACAGAATAGGAAGATAACTTATAGTTCATTTAGTCCAATCCATGGTCAAGCAGGTGACCCTATACCATTTATAAGAGATGGCTGTCCAGTTGGCAGGGTTCCAAATAGCATCCAAAATTAAAGTCCAAGGCAAAAAAATTTTCAAAATTTAAATGTATTAGTAGAGCCATGTTAGCAAATCTGGGTGAAAGCCAAGCCGAAATCCTCCGGGTTCCACCACCCAGTTGAAAGTTCAAGTCCTTGCCCTCACACAAATCCATCACGCTGTCCAATCTTCTATTGCATGCTGGTGGAATCCACCCATCTCCTTCAGTGCAAGTGCAGAGATGCAGAGACAAAGACCTTGGCTTTCTAGAAAGAATTTGTTATGGCTACATACTAATAACCTCATAGAATTCCCCCCTCCAATTTTCCCACAGTAGAAATTGCATAGTAGAATAGAATAAAGTGTGGCAGACCTAAATATCCCAAATAAAATGGCTTCGGCCTGACACCAGTCTCTTCTTGAAAGCTTCCAGTGATGAAGTACCACGACTTCGGAAAGCAAGCTGTTCTATTGGTTGATTGATCTCACTGTCAGAATTTGTTTCTTTATTTCTAAGTGGAATCTCTCCTTGATCAATTTCCATCTGTTATTCATTCTCTGGCCTTTATGGTTGATTGTTTACAATTTACAATAGAATTGTCAAGTCTAATCTTACCTGAGACATGAAAAATTAGCTGGGTGACTATGGGTAAGTCACTTACTCTCAATTCAACCCACCACACAGGGTTGTTGAAGGGAAAACTGATATCAGTTGTTTCAGTAAGAAATAGTTATATAGGAACATACATGGAAATGTAAATATTGCTCTATCCATCAAGTTTCAGAAAACAATTTTCCTCTATGGATTGCTTGTATGCCTCTTACTTTCTTCTTTATACATTATATCCAACTCTTAACAGAATAACAGGGTTGGAAGGGACCATGTAGGTCATCTAATCTACTACCAGCAAAGCAGGAGATCCTATACCATTTCTGAGAGATTGCAGTTCAATCTCTTTTTGAAAGCTTCAAGTGATGAAGCTCCCACAAATTCTGAAGGCAAGCTGTTCCATTGATAATTAACAACAACAACAAGTGGGGTACTCCACTACATAGTTCCCTCCATATAGATGTAGGTCTGTTGAGCACTATGTTTTGAGTGTGATTGGTTAGCCAGTTTTGAATCCATCTGGTGGTGTTGCTGTCATTTTTCAACTTTATGCCTTACAGAAGTCCAAGTAAAATAAATTGACAGCATTCCTCTGGTCCACTAATTTTACCACTTTGTCAAAGAAGGCAATAAAATTAGTCTAGCTTGATCTGTTTTTGACAAACTCATGTTGGCTTTGTGTTTTTACTTTATTTGCTTCTAGGTGTTCGTTGATTCGTTGCTTGATTATCTTTTTCAGAATCTTCCCTGGTATTGAAATCAGGCTGATAGGTCTGTAGTTTCCTAGATCTATTTTTCCCCCTTTTTGAGGATGGGAACTACTTCCAGTCCTCTGGCAGTTCCCTGGTCCTCCAGGATCTTTGAAAGATATAGCTCAATGGTTCTAAGATCTCGTCTGCCAGTTCCTTTCAAACTTTGGGATGTAATCCATCTGGACCTGGTGATTTGAACCCATCTAGGGCAGACATTTTACCATTTTCTTCCCTATTTTAACTTTTGTTTCTGATATGTTTTTGTGATGTTGTTTTTGATAGGTTGGATTGTTTTTTCTCTTTGTATAGAGACAGATGCAAAAACCGAGTTAAGCAGCTCTGCTTTCTCCTTTTTGCTTGACACCTTCTTGCCACTTTTTCCCTATAATGGACCAATTGTTTCCTTGACTTTTTTCTTGTTTTAATTGTTTTGATTGATTGTTCTCACTATCAGAAAAATTCTCATTTCTAGCTTGAATTTCTTTTTGATCAGTTATTCCTTGTTTGGCCTTCCAATGCTTTGGAAAATAGGTTGACCCCCTCCTCTCTGTGACAGCCCTCAAGTATTGAACACTGCTATCGTATCTCCTCTGATCTTCTCTTCACTAGGCTAGCCATGCCCAGTTTCTGTAACCATTCTTCATTTGTTTTAACCTCATAATAATCTCTGTTACTTTTCTCTGCACTTTTTCTAGAGTTTCAACATAAATAAAGTGTAGATAAAATATGATAAAATAGTATAAGGTAAAATAGATGAAGATAATATTATTAAGTTTGTTGACTGTGTCAGATATTAAATGTAATAACTACTTTTGTCCAAACATGAATATTCCAAGCTCAACTATTAACATGGCTTCCATTTCCAAATAAATTTATGTAGCTTATAAGCATACAAAATACATAATGCTATCAAATATATGATGGCAAAGTGTTTTATTGTACCTTAACCCATGCATGACCAGAATAAGAAGTTAAAATAGTATTTCTAAATTTTCTAATAAGCAATATAAATATAATTCTCTTTCATTCCTCTTGGTGGCAGACTTAGCTTCAGATTTTTCAGTAAGCCAAACATGCAATTCTGACACAGAATTGCTTTTGTAATTTTTCGTGTATTATTTTCCATTCTGAAAATTTTATCTAGTATTTTATCTAAAACTGAACAAAGCTAGTGAGACCTTTAAGACTATATATGCAAACATTCTGAAAAGTTACAATATGTTTACGTGTAAGGGTTAGATAAAAGCAGGGGATTTAACGAAGATAATTTGCAAACATTTGACAATAATTAAAGGGTCTTCTCAACCAACATATACCTTGATGACATTTTAGATCAGTGCACATGAATTACATCTGATTCAAAAGAAAAAATAATAATTCCTATGTATTATATTTGTGAAGAGGTCACATGTTGAACTTAAGCAGTTTAGGAAGCATTGCGTTTAATCTACTTTATTTCCCCTTACAGATAACATCACATAGGAAAAAAACCAGATGATTCATACTAAAATGCAAGCATTCATTTTTCAGCCCTTTCTTGGGTAGGATTAATAATCAGAATCACCAGATATGGGTCTATGACAGCTAAAAAGCATAGAACAGTAAATCATTGTTGGTAACAAGCCTTTATTGGAATACACTATTTAGATTCCTAAAGCATTACTTTTGTGCCTGAAATCAAAACATTCTCTATATTCCGTGCAAAGCAAATTTCTGCATGCTTAATGCTATTTGCTTTGCAGAGGAGGAACATATCTTCTCACAGAGTAAATGTATATCAGAGTAAAATATTTACAGAGGATCTATTGTGATAATCCTCCCCCATACATAAATACAGATCGGTTACTGAAATTATGTGTAGGGCTGCCAGTATGACAATATTTTCCTGCTGATATCTCAGATCCACAGAACTCTTTCAGAAATAGTTTAAAAAAAATCAATTTTGTGGATTCTTAGGAGATAAGAAAAAATATATACTCTTCCAGAGTATGTGGGAATGATTTACAATGGGGTGGGGATTGATAGTAAACCAGATTGCCATGAAAAGTACTGTGGACAGCTCAGTGAAACAGGTCATATTGATTCAACTGCATTCTCCGAGCAGTGGCGGATCTAATTGGCAATAGGAGGTTACTACTTGACAGTAAAGCATTGAGACTTGGTGATAGTAAATGATCACCTATATGAAACAGGGAGAATGTTATGTACTGAATAAATTTAAGAGTAGCAAAGGGCTTGTTTCAAAGGCCAATGCCTTTGTCAATGTCAAAAATATCACTACAGCCCTGCAAAATCTAGATGAAAAACATATTGCTTGACTTCTTATAAATTCAATCTCAGATTTCAGTGTTCTCAGGAATTGAGGTGATCATCTAAGATGGGTCAAATTTGATACTGTGTCATTTTTCCATTGGTAATCACATATGTCAAAGAGTAACAGTTTAATTAAACAGTAAATACAACTATATTTTATATAAGAGAGCTAAATATGTATTTTATATAAAAGAGCTATGCAGTAAGAAAAAAAGATCAGTTCAAATTAAATGTTTAAGAGAAACCCACATAAGCATTGCTCTCAGTATTTTCATCCACCTGTTAATATCCTTATATAATTTGGTTATATATTTTAAATTGTTCATATCCATGAATCTAGATGTTTTCCTGGAAATAGCAATCCCCAGGTATTTATTAACATCTGGATAAAACCCATTTTTTTCTTACACCCTTCAGTACTTTTTTGCCAGTTGATATAATATTTGACTTAATTTGGATTATTATACCACTTTTTTAAAATCAAGGTTCTATTGTTGGTGATCATTCAAGTACAATTGAAAATATCACCTGCTTTTTATAATATTTTCTATTAAAATTTAAATAAACAAAAATTCCTTTGATTTCATAAAATTAGCATGCATGTTAGGAGTTCCAATTGCAAATTTAAAAAAAGAGGAGATATCTTTGACAAGTTCCATATTTCATTTTAATTGCTAGTGAAATCTCATTGATTATCTAATTAATTATCAGGTAGAGGTATTAAGAAGAGTAAGTTGTAATCCCAGAAATAAATTTTCTACATAACCTACATTTCCACAACATTCAAAGTAAAAACTTTTTACAAGATTTTTCTATATCCAAGGAAAGTGACCTTACAGATTCACTTATATTAATATATGAATTATTATATAAGCCATAATTCTTTTATTATCTAAAGATTGACATATTTTTGTGAAAGTAGGTTATGCAAAACAAATTATTATAATATCTTCCTTTAAGAAGCTTCTCATCAGCATAGCTGTTAAAATCTTAGCATTACCATTTAACAGTTATAAGACCATACATTCATCTCTTCATCAAACAGTGTTCTCAGTAGCATTATGCCTTTTATCATAGGCCCTTCGCATTTTCTGCAGGTTGACCTTTCTGTTAATGTCATAATATAAAGGTAGTCCTCAACTTACAATGTTTCATTTAGTGACTATTATAATGGCACTGAAAAAATAGACTTATGACTGCTTTTCACCCTTATGACTGTTACAGCATCCCCATGGCCACATGATCAAAATCCAGATGCTTGGCAACTGGTTCATACTTATGATGGCCGGACTGTCTTGGGGTCATCTGGTCAGTTTTTATGACCTTCTGATAAGCAAATCAATTGGGGAAGCCAGATTCACCTAAAACCATGTTACTAACTTAACAAATGCAACGATTCACTTAAGAACTGTGCAAAAAAAGTTGTTATAATGGAGCAAACTCAGTTAACAAATTTTTCACTTAGCAAGATATATTTTGGCCCAATTGTGATCATTGTTCAAGGACTATCCATATTATGTTATATGCTGTCTATCATCCACAATGAAGGAAGTCCTCCAAGGGCTTGAATTTAATTTTTCATTCTCAGAATCAAAGGGATTGCCTGGATTGTAAGACTGCCTTACCAAGTTTGATTTTCTTCTTGCAGTAACAGTTGCAAAAAGTGTCAGCTACTTCTGAGTAAATTTAGGAGGTATGCATTTCACTGCCAAAAGAGGAAAGTGTATCCAATTGAATTCTTTAAGGTACAGTAATACCTCATGATACGAACTTAATTGGTGCAAGGAGGAGGTTTGTAAGATGAAAGGTTCGTAAGACGAAACATTGTTTCCCATAGGAAACAATGTAAAGTCAATTAATCGGTGCAACCAAAAACCCCCCCGCAAAAAAACAGCTTTCGGCGACTGCTGGGAAGCCGCGCGGCTGTTTTAAAAAGTGACAGCCGGCCTGGGGGGCTTCCCAGCACCCCCCCGAACCCGGGTTTGGGGTTCGGGGGGGTGCTGGCAAGCCCCCCAGGCCGGCTGCAACCTTTTAAAACAGCCCCGCCGCTTCCCAGCTGTCTCCTGAAGCCGAACGCCAAAGCCGAACTTCCGCGTTCGGCTTCGGGAGACAGCTGGGAAGCGGCGCGGCTATTTTAAAAGGTGACAGTCGGGCTGGGGGGCTTCCCAGCAACCTCCCGAACCAAACCCGGGGTTCAGAAAAAATTTGCCTCTTCTTACGAACTTTGTTCAAGTTACGAACCGGCGTTCGGGAGGCTTCTGGGAAGCTCCGCCGCCCGGCTGTCACCTTTTAAAACAGCCGCGCGGCTTCCCAGCAGTCTCCGAACGCCGGTTCGTAACTCAAAAAAAGTTCGTAAGAAGAGGCAAAATTTTTCTGAACCCTGGGTTCGTATCATGAGTTGTTCATAAGACGAGGGGTTCATATCTTGAGGTACCACTGTATTTGATTTTAGCCATTTAATTGTCCCTAAATGGAAAGAGAGCTGTGGCTGCTTTGTTTGGGAACTTAAAGAAATGTTAATTTATACCTTGTCACAAATGTCTATTAGGTAGTGGTATTTTCATATAAATTATTCTATTGCACTTACACCAGTGATTTTCATTCCTTGACTTCATGAATATTTGTTTTCCTATTAGTAAAAATAAATGTGTCAAAAGTATCTTCACAAAATATTTGGATAGCAGTGTACATTTATTAGTTTAGGTTCTGCCCTAGCTATTCTATGGCAGCAATCAGAGATACTGTAGCTGAGATTAATAGATACTGCTGCGTATGTACTCTGATATGTGTGAGACTTATGCCCTCTTCTGAAAATCAACTTTTGAGGCTCCCACAAACAAACTTAAAAGTCAGCAGCAAAGTTTACAATTATTATCTGCATCTCTCAACCTCTAGTCCAATTTCATAGTCACTGCATGGCACTAGTTCCATACAACTTCTCATATTCTTTTCTTTCTTTCTTTTTTTTTGCCATACAAGAATGAAAAATTAAATTCAAGCCCTTGGAGGACTTCCTTCATTCTAACCCTAGTCATGAGTTTCACTTGATTGTAGCCTTTTGTTGAATAGATTCCTTTATAGGAAAATACTCTTAGCTAATTTTTTGTGCAAGCAGTGGAAGACAGCATTCTGCATCATTTAAGTCCTTAAATACGTACTAATTTTGTCCATGTTATTTATAAAGCACAGGGCAACTTTCTGCTTGTCCTTCCTCAGATACATAGTGAGAGGAGCAGTGGGGCATTAACACAGCCCTGGTGATACTTCTTTCCTAGAAGTATCAGAGACCAAGCATGGCAAGGTGCCATTACCATTACCTGGAAAAACAAAGTGGGAGGAGGGTAGACCCCCCCCCCCCCCCATCAGTGTGGGAGCATACAGGTTTTGCTGCTTTTGCTAACTGAAGTTATTTTTTTTTTACTATTTTGCTATGGGAATAAGCTTGAAGTGAAATTATTGTATGGTTGCAGGGGAATACTGTGCACTGGGACTTCAGTGCAGTTGACTTGAAATAAAATGTTTCAGTCTGTTTCAAGAATGTTTCATTCTTCTAGACTTCATGTTGATGTAATTCACAAAGTAGTCAATTGTTATAAATTCAAACTTGGTTTTTCTTTGTTGTTATCCTTTAGGAATATTCTGGGTTCTAATGTTTGGTAAGAATTGAGAATGATTTCTTTTCCATTGTGTCTTGTATTCATCTTTTCCTTAGTTTATTCTAGCAACACCTCCCAGTTAAAAGAGCAACATCATGCAACAGTTGCATCATTTAATTTCTTTTTTTTTGTGCATACTCTACTCTAGATGCAATTAGAATTAAAGGCTCTGTTTTAGAAAAAAGCATTCCTGCAATTACATATTTATCATTCTTACATTTAGAGAGGAAAATAATGTAGCTGACAAAGTCCAAACATAATTCAACAATGTAATTTCTTATAAGTCTTTTGTTTATTTGTCTTTCCACTAGAAACAATAGAATACAATTAATGGGGGTTTGGATGTAGTTTGCAGTTTGATGTTTTTTACAGAAAGCCTAATTTAAATACTAAAATAGAGTGCAGGGAAAAACCGAATGGTGCAGAACAATTAAGAGGATATGCAGGGAGGTTTCTACATTCCTAGTGCAAACATGTTTATTTTATTTATTTATTTATTCATTTGTCCAATACACAAATACATAGGAAGAAAAATAGACATGTGATAATCTAAAAGAGGGTGAAAGTGAACTTAGAGGAGAGGATATATGAAAGGAAGAGAATATATAAGATAGGTGAAAGAAAGGAAAGACAATTGGACAGGGGACGAAAGGCACACCAGTGCACTTATGTATGCCCCTTACTGGCCTTTTAGGAACCTGGAGAGGTCAATCATGGAGAGTCTAAGGGAGAAGTGTTGGGGGTTAGGGGTTGACACAATTGAGTCCGGTAATGAGTTCCATGCTTCAATAACTTGATTGTTGAAATCATATTTTTTACAGTCAATTTTGGAGCGGTTCGTATTAAGTTTGAATCTGTTGCATGCTCTTGTGTTATTGCGGTTGAAGCTGAAGTAGTCATTGGCTGATAAGACATTGCAGCATATGATCTTGTGGGCAATACTCAAATCGTGTTTTAGGCACCGTAGGCTTTCTAGGCCTAGGATTGTTAGTCTATTTTCGTAGGATATTCTGTTTCGAGTGGAGGAGTGAACGGCTCTTCTGGTGAAATATCTTTGGACATTTTCAAGGGTGTTGATGTCTGAGATGTGGTATGGGTTCCAGACAGATGAGCAGTAGTCTAGGATGGGTCTGGCAAAAGTTTTGTAGGCTCTTGTGAGTAGTGTGAGATTGCCTGAACAGAAGCTGCGTAGGATCAGGTTAACAACTCTAGAGACTTTTTTGGCGATATTGTTGCAGTGGGCTTTAGCACTTAGGTCATTCGATATTAGTATTCCAAGGTCTTTTACAGAATGTGGGTTAGCAGTGAGAGATTGTTTATTCAGTTCGTATGTGCGGTTTGGATTCTTTTTGCCGATGTGAAGGGTAGAGCATAACCTAACTCCATGATGGCAAACTTAGGGCAGGTGTGCCACAGCTGGCATGCAGAGCCATTTCTGCGGGCACAAGAACTGCTGCCCAGCTCAGATCTAGTGTGCTCATGCCTCCTGCTGTCCAGCTAATTTTGGGGGTAAGGGGACCTGAGCACATATGTGGGAGATGCATGCACAGAGTGGGGGTCGCACACACATGTGCGGGGGGGGGGGGCATTTTTGGTCCCAGGAGGCTGCAGATATTTCTGATAGTTTTAATCAAAATATAAGTCTTTGAGAATATACATACATACATGCAACAGGAACAGGAAGTGCCTCAGAGGAACAAATAGAGGTAAATCCTAGAGAGGCAGGAAATACATCACAAAACAATGGAGATGAATGCTAAAGAGGAATAAAACTGCATACAAGGCAGACATAATACCTGTAACAGTAGGGAGGTCTGCTAGGCCAAAAACGGGGCATGGGGTGTTGCGGGCTCCCCACCGCACGTTTTTGGTCCCAAAACAGGTGGTGGGGCAGTCATATGTGCGTACACAGGGACGGGGGAAGTGTTAGGTTGTGTGCATATTCACAGGGTGTTGTGTGTGCTCCCAGTCAGCCGTTGGAATGCTCAGATTCAGAGGGGGGAGGTGAAATTCAACCTGTCAATTTACCTGACTTAGGAAATGAAGAGAATTTTAGCGAGGAAGAAGTTGAAATAGGAGAAGAGCTATCGAGTGAAAGCTTGCAGACAGATGTGTCTTCAGACAGCTCCAGCTGTCAGGATTTGGGATAGTTAGATCCAAAATTCAGAAGGTGGCAGAAAAGGTCAGAAGAAGTTACTGGGAAGAGATTTTAAGATGCAGTTTAGTTAGTTAATTAATTAATTAATTACATCATGTCCGGATTTGGACGGAAACAGTAGCTGCATGCGTCAATCTGACATCCAGCCAACATGGACACTGCCAGAAAAGCAGCAGAATGTGAAGTTTTTATTGTGAGAGTTATTGCATTTTATTGCCTTTCTAATCAGCCAAAAATCGGCCTGATAATTAAAGCATGCTTCTTAGCAGCCAGTGAAGCAATTATAGAGATACAGGTACTGTATATGGTGTAGTTTATCACGGGGAAAACCAAAAGTAATTCTGCTGCGTCACAGAAGTGTATTGTACTGAATGAAGTAGAAGAAATAAATAAATGTTACTGTTTGAACCTTAAGTGAAGCAAATTATTCAACTATCATCTGACTAGCCTGAATCAGAACACGGGGGCAGGGGGAGTGTCATACATGCATGTGCAGGAAGTGCGTTGCATTATGTGTACCAGCACTTGTGCTTTCAGCACTCAACAAGAAAAAGGTTTGCCATCACTGATCTAGTTCATTAGTGCTATATAACTCTTCTTAATAAACCTTTCAGTTGTCTTTTTAAAAATATTTGAATTGGGTTTACCTGAGTTTTTTACCAAAATAATTCATTAAATAATAATATTGCTTAGCTGCCTTCCACACTACTATAGATTATTACTTAAATATTTCTTTTTATTGTAAAAGGAAAATGATTTTTTAAGATCTTTAGTATCTCAAACCTGCTCTACATAATTAAAGGCAGGAATTAATCTCTTAACTTCTTTCTGTTTAACAACAACTCAGAATCTTTCTGAAGACATATGGCAGACTATCACATTACATGTATAAATGTCAATAGTCTATAATGACTATTAAAAAAAGATATTTTATAACCTTTCAATAAATGAAAGAGATGAAAGAAGATATTTAAATAAATATGTAGTATAATTTTTTTTTGGTACTCTGAAAATGAAAATTTAACAACTTAAATTATGATATTTAATCATGAGCAGAATTCTCCCTTCTTCCTGTTCTGATTTTACAACATTTTGTTTAGCAATGGTTTGTGGTGCTTTTTTCTATTTTTTTCTATAACAGCCCTGACACTAAATTACATTCTGCAATTATGTAAACAATGGAAGCGCTTCCAGAACCAATCTCTCATTTGAAATTTTCATTTTGGTAATTGTGGAATGATTTGGAACTATAATAATCCAAAATCATATTGCATGTTTATAGATCAGCTATAAACGTGGTAAAGGATGTGTGTGGCAAGATTAGTTATAAACCTATTTCTGTTGCCGTTATGCTGTGCTTCTCTTATTGGTTGTGGTTTTACTCTTTCTGTGTACTTAGCATTCAATTAAAATGATTGATTTGCTAGGCTGCAGACTGCTGAATGCTATTTACATTTACAGAACTCTACTTTGAAGGAAGGAAACAACCTAGTATGTTTGAACTACCTTATTTATTTATGTATTTGTAAGCTCACTGACATTACACAGAAGTTCTTACGCTGCAATTTCCTTGGAGGTGAATTTTCTTCTTAAATTGGCAGTTTTCTGTATTGCTTTATAAAAGGGAAGATTTGAAACATTTGGCTGCAACAGCTTGTCAAAAATATTTGGTTACCTTGAATTTATCCTAGCTGTGCACGGTGTGAAAAGGCTACATAAATCTAAGCCATCAAGGATTATTTTTGAAAAAGCTCCAGTGATGGATGACATGTCGGGTGATATTTGCCTTTGACCCTTAGAAATTATTAGTACAAACCTTTGGGTAATTAGTTGCAAAACTAATTGTTGTGAAAATTGGAATATTACTACCAATAGCAGTTTGCTTAAATTTGGCTCACCAGTAGGCTTATCCATAAACAAAGTCATATTTACAGGTATTTTATCCAGATTAATCCAAATGGGATGAATTCCAAATTCATCAAAATATGAGTACTAATTTGAGAATGTGAGAATTCAAATTCAGCAAAATGATTTTTTAAAGAATTACAGATTAACCATACACTTCAGAAGCAATATGTATTAGATCACAGGTGTCAAACTCACCACATCACATTGATGTCATGTGATGTGTCATGACATTTTTTGTCTTTGTAGAGTTGGGGTTAGCATCTGGCCCACAGGCCACCAATTTGACACCCCTGTATTCGATTCAACATACAATTTTTTGAAGAGTAAAGATTCATTAAGCTAAGAGGGGAATGCAAATATAGTTTCATAAAATTCTAAAAAAAAATCTGAAACCCAGTAATATGATTCATTATACTTAAGAATATGGTACTACAAAATTATTGTATCTTGTTTTCAGCAGTATAGACAGTCTTTGAGTGGGGTAGATCAGGAGATTCTCATTTGTAGTATCAGCTGGTTGATTTTGGCCAGCCACTCTTTCTCAGCCATGAAAAAGAGGCATTGGCAAGCCACTTCTGAAAAGAAACATAGAAGAAGCCAAAACATTTCAAGAGACTTCTCCAGGCAGTCTCTGAGAATTGGATATGACAACTGAAGGGGGAAAATTCTGGCTAGGTACCGTATATACTCGAGTATAAGCCGAGTTTTTCAGCCCCAAAAATGGGCTGAAAAACCCGACCTCGGCTTATACTCGGGTCACCACAAGAGGGCGCACCGCGGGAGCCCGGCAGCTGCCCTACCCTTCCCACAGCCGCGTCACTCGGAGCCCCCTTTTACTTCCTGCTTGGAGCTCCTGTCGGCGCCTTGCAGCTACCTTCCCTTCTCCGGTCCAGCAAAGTTGCCAGCCAACTGCTACGACGGCGTGCGAGAGAGGAACAGATGATGGGAAGTCAGGGGGGAGGGGATTCCTGCTTCATGAGTCCCCCCCCCCACCTTCGCATCGTCTGTTCCTCTCTTGCACGCCGTCGGAGCAGTTGGCTGGCAACTTTGCTGGACCGGAGAAGGGAAGGTAGCTGCAAGGCGCTGACAGGAGCTCCAAGCAGGAAGTAAAAGGGGGCTCCGAGTGACGCGGCTGTGGGAAGGGTAGGGCAGCTGCCTTCCCTTCTCCGGTCCAGCAAAGTTGCCAGCCAATTGCTCCGACGGCGTGTGAGAGAGGAACAGACGATGCGAAGGTCGGGGGGGGGACTCATGAAGCAGGAATCCCCTCCCCCCTGACTTCACATCGTCTGTTCCTCTCTCCCACGCCGTCGGAGCAGTTGGCTGGCAACTTTGCTGGACCGGAGAAGGGAAGGCAGCTGCCCTACCCTTCCCACAGCCGCGTCACTCGGAGCCCCCTTTTACTTCCTGCTTGGAGCTCCTGTCGGCGCCTTGCAGCTACCTTCCCTTCTCCGGTCCAGCAAAGTTGCCAGCCAACTGCTCCGACAGCGTGCAAGAGAGGAACAGACGATGCGAAGTCAGGGGGGAGGGGATTCCTGCTTCATGAGTCCCCCCCCACCTTCGCATCGTCTGTTCCTCTCTCGCACGCCGTCGGAGCAGTTAGCTGGCAACTTTGCTGGACCGGAGAAGGGAAGGTAGCTGCAAGGCGCCGACAGGAGCTCCAAGAGAGAAGTAAAACGGGGCTCCGAGTGACGCAGCAAAGTTGCCAGCCAACTGCTCCGACGGCGTGCGAGAGAGGAACAGACGATGCGAAGTCAGGGGGGAGGGGATTCCTGCTTCATGAGTCCCCCCGCGACCTTCGCATCGTCTGTTCCTCTCTCACACGCCGTCGGAGCAGTTGGCTGGCAACTTTGCCCTACCCTTCCCACAGCCGCGTCACTCGGAGACCCCTTTTACTTCCCTCTTGGAGCTCCTGTCGGCATCTTGCAGCTGCCTTCCCTTCCCCGGGTCCAGCAAAGTTTCCAGCTTGTACAATTACTGCACTAATTCCCTGATTAGATTTTGAGGTAAGTTCTCTCTCTGCTTTTTTTCAAAGTCTCCTTTCTATAGAACTTTGATAAAGTTCCCCCCTCCCTCCCCCTCTCTCTCAAGAGACACAGAGAGCGAGACAGAGAGAGAGAGAGAGAAGGAAGAAGGGTAGAAGAAAAAGAAAAAGGAATTGAGTACTTTTTAAGGGCTTTGTTGGATTCATTCTGTAGATTTGTTATGGTACAAGCAATATACAATCGTACTAATTTTAGCCTGCCAGTAGATTGTAAAAATAAGATACATTATGCTGCTTTCTTCTACCCCATAGAGATTCATGAATACTTAAGATGTTTAGCATTTCTGTACTCACTTAGCATTAAGTTTTAGTGTTAAAATAATATTAATATTTACCTCTTGGATTTAAATCTATTGTTATTTCTGTGTGGATTTACCTCAGAATAAGTCTCAGTTTTTTGGGAACTTGCTGATAGATATGCTTAAAACTGCAGTCTATCTGTGCAGTTGCCTGTAAGTAAGTCCTATTGAAATCTGTAAGGCTTAACTCAGAATAAAGAGTTGATTTAATATGCAATCCTGTACATAAATTTACTCAGTAATTAACTTGGCTGCTTGGCTTGGGGTAGTTTGGTAGAATGTTATGCAATTTTTATGTCTCTGAAAATCTTTTATTCTTAGATGGGAAAAAGAATTTTGTGAAATTATTGTGCAATTTGAATTTGAAAAAATATTGTTTTGTTCTTCTCTCTACTTTATCATTGGATTATAGAGAGAAAAATTAAGTCTCTAAAATACTGTTTTGAGGGATTTTGACTCATAGGTTTTAGCTTGGTTGCTGATTGAACTACTTTTTTTACTTTTTAATTTATTTGATTTTATTTAATTTATTGTAAATATCAGATTGCTTTTATTTACCCACTTTGAAATAAATATTGTTTACCCTCTTTAAAATAAATATTCTAAAACATTTAATCTACTGATGTCTCATTTAATGTAATTTTATTGGTTTCCATTTTTATAAGTTACCAGTAACCACTGCATTTTCTAACCTCGGCTTATACTCGGGTCAATAAGTTTTCCCAGTTTTTGTGCCAAAAATGGTGCCTCGGCTTATACTTGGGTCGGCTTATACTCGAGTATATACGGTATTTAACAAACCACGCTGGAAACAAATAGCTGTATCTGATTTTCAATTATTTAGGTGGTTTCATTTTACTCAGTTGATTTTGGCAGGTACAGTAATGCTCTAAACAGGCATAAGACTTGAAATATGTAGAGTTGCATTCCCCATCCCCAAACCCAAATGGAAAATATATATTTTATTACACAATTTGTTATCTAATGAAGTTTTCCTGAATTGTTTTTCTATTTGGCATCATACTGCTATGGAAAAGATAGCAAAACTGCAATTAGAGTGTTACCTTTCTTTAACATTTAACTTTGAGGACAGAGCATAGTTTACTTTGGCTCATTCAGCCTTATGGTCCTCATTCAACATTACTGAAGATACAACTGGTACCATATTGGGGAAAGTTGCTCAATAAAGTATTGGCAGTTATGATTTAAAAAACAAAATTAAAGATATTTTTGAACTGAAAAGGTAACAAAGTGATAAATATAAAGTAAGATATAATAGGATTCTATATTCTCCATAGTAGGTGGAGCTAGCATCCAGGAATGGATTGACCTCATTTGTTCAGCCTGTCAGGACTGAGTCTGTGGAAGTTGAAAGGTACTCTGTGATCACTATCCCCAACTTTGACTCAGTTGTCAGTCTGTACAGATGTGTCAAGATTTTCTGCCATCCTGGATCAGTCTTTAAGTTCTTTATTTCAACGTCTTGTTAATATAAATTTCCCCAGCTGACCCTTGCCCTAGAGGAATCTCACTGGGGGGGGGGGAGGAGACCTTTGGCTCCCCTCACATAACCTTTAAGGATTGTGGCATTGATGTCTATGGAGGACTTCTATCCTAGTGGAGTCTAGAGACAAAAGGAAATCTTGCCTTCTCTTTCTAGGAGGGGTAACTTTCATCCCAGTCCTTTTTTCTGCTGGCCATTTCGGGGTTCAGAGGAGGGGTTGGGCTTCTCCCAAGGGCCAGGCGGGTTGCGGCACTTTCCAGAGCAAGATCTCACTTCTTGGGAGGATTCAGCATTCGTTATCATGGTAGAAGTCTAAGGGCTGTTTCTTCCAGGAGCCTTGCTGGCTGATGGTCACTACAGACAACAGTCTCTTTGGCTGGGGAGCACACTCCCAAACTCTCATGGTCCAAGGGCAGTGGTCTCCGTCCAACTGCCTGCGCAATATCAAATGGTTGGAATTACGGGCTGTATTCCTGGCCCTTCGCATGCTTTCATCCTGATGGACAATGTATCAGCAAAGGCGCACAAAAACAGACAGGGAGGCACCAGGTCACAGTCCCTCATGAGGCTAATGCAGAGCTTGGGACTCTGGGTGGAGAGGTATCCCCTGTCAATCTCAGAAGATCACATCTTGGGCTGAGTCTGTGCAGGCAGATTGGCTGAGCAGGTTGAGAATCGACCAGGTGGAGTGGCAGCTACAGGGGTCTCTTTTCAACTGTTAGTCATGAGATTTGGCCTTCCCGTAATCAATCTCTTCACCTCTCCAGAGAAAGCCAAGCTGCAGCGGTTCTTCTCCCACTTCCGGACCCCAGGTTCGGAGGGAGTAGACTACCTATGCTGCGCCTGGCTCCTGTATGCATTTTCTCCTCTTCCACTGATTTCTAGAATCATCAAGAAGAGAGAGCAAGGTATCTCTCTAATTTTTCTTTCTTTTTTTTTATTTTATGTGTGTGTGTGTGTGTGTGTGTGTGTGTGTATATATTTGTTTTCGTAGATTTTCACGGGTATATGTATGTAGATTGTTCTGAGTTCAGGTTTTGACCCGTGTAATATTTTGCATGTCTATGTGATGTTTCAGTGAAATCACATTCACCATCATCAGGCTGAAGTTGTAAGCTTCGTGCTGCTGTAGATATAGTATATATATGTATTTACTTTTTTGTATTGTGTTTTCTTTAATAAAATTCAAATTAATTTTTAAAAAAAAAAAAAAAGTTTCTGGAGGAGAGGGCAGAAGTTCAGCTCATGGCGCCACATTAGCCTGGAGGCCAAGGTTTGCAGACCAGGTGGCGTTATCCATTCAGAGGCCCTGGAGGATTCTTTATTGCAAGCACACACTCTCAGCCAGTGTCTGTTAGTCCACCCAGATTTCCACTGGTTCCAACTCATTGCCTGGAGGTTGAGTGGTGCACTTTGAGGCAGAGCAAATTCTCGGATAGAGTCACTAAGACTATGTTGGCTTCTCGGAGGCCTTTGACGCAATGCATTTATGCTGCCACCTGGAAGACTTTCTCTACATGGTGTTCAGCTTCGGGCTGCACTTCTCTGTGCCCATCCATTTAGCAAGTTCTGGAATTCCTGCAGGACGCTTGGATAAGGAATTATCTACAAATACTCTTCATAGACAGGTATCAGCCCTCTCATCCAAACATAAGTTGTGGTTCCCTGGAATCTCTGTCTCAAACACCCTTTGATTCATCGTTTCCTCAGAGTTGCCGCCAATATTTGTCCTCCAATCCATCATTATCCTATCTGGGACCTCTCTAAGTTTCTTATTTCGCTGACCAGGCCCCCATACAAACCATTGTGGTCGGCCAGCCTATGGTACCTGACTTCTAAAGATGGTGTCCTTAGTGCTCATTACATCCCCTCCACAGATTTCTGAACTTGCAGCTCTGTCAGTTTGCCAGGATCTGTGCATTTTCCACATGGATAGGGTCATGTTACTTTTGGATCTCTCCTTCCTACCAAAAGTTAACTTGCAGTTTCACAGGGCCCAAGAATTCATACTGCCTAACTTTTGTCCTGACCCATCCCATCCCCTGGAACGCTGGTGGCACACGTTAGATGTCCAGAGGGCTCTCTGCATCTATCTTAAGTGTACTGAGACTCTGAGGTGTACAGAGGCCATGTTCATTTCCTTTCAGCCTGCTTCCTTGGGTTCCAAGATTTCTCCTTTGACGATTGGCCGCTGGATACGAGGAACAATTGCCAAGGCTTACGATCTGCAAGCACTGCCCACTCTACATGGAGCACGGCTACCCCATCAGCTTAGTTTACGCAGACTTTGATTGAGGAGATGTGCTGGGCGACCATATGGACTATCCTGTCTTCTTCAACTGGCATTACAAGATCAATGTCTTTGCATCAGCGCAGGCGGCCTTTGGCCACACAGTTCTGTAGATAGTTTGTACAGGGGAGTGCTCCGTGGATCAGTCTCAGTCCCACCCATAGGACTGCCCAGTTTGGGTATGTCCCATGCCTGGATGCTAGCTCCACCTACTATGGAGAAGGGGCGAAGATCTTGCTACCTTTCTTGTAGGGTGGAGCTAACATCCAGCCCCTCCCTTGTTTTGACTGGTCATTGAGTGTTTCAGGTGTACGAATGGCTGCTGACATGTCGAGTCTGTCCTTTGTCTTCGCCAAAGCTGGGGATCCTGGCCACAGAGCGGAGCCTTTCAACTTTCACAGACTCAGTCCTGATAGGCTGAACAGACAACCCATGCCTGGATGCTAACTCCACCCTATGAGAAGAGGCTTTAAGACTAACACCCCTTTATAGCTAGGATTCTTCCTCATTTTAAGTTAATAAATGTTGCAGACTGTTTGGAAATAATTTGGACAATTCAATTGTCATTGAAAATATGCTGTATTTATCATAGAAGTAAAATTAAGGTACTTTCCAGGAGATGAATCTAGTGTTATAAATAAGGCTCTAATTTTCAGTATAAGAGACATGATCAGACATGGCTATTAAGTTGGTATTATAGACACCTTTTTTAAAAAGTTTGTTGAAAGGTAATTGTTCTATCTAAAACATAGTCAGGTTGAAACAATAATTAGCCAAGGTATTCAGAAGTCAGTTACTCACACACTGTCAGTGGGCAGGCCAAGGTTCATAATTTCCAATGATTAGTAGTCCCAGTTCACAGAAGCTTAAAGAAGTTCTTACCTAGTTTCTACTCTTATATATTTCTACTCTTATTTCTGGCTAGATCTTCATACAGTTTAGTGTGTATGTTTAAACTAACATTAGTTCCCATAATCATTTTCTGGGTTTAAATTCTCTGCTTCCTATACCGTCTGGATTTGGTCAGTAATTTAGTTAATAATTTAGTCCAAGAGGAATATTTCTCTGTACCCTAGAGAGAGGAGATTTAAGGGAATCTTCCATAAAGAATAATCAAGATTTCAAGCAGTAACATCCTGCTCTCTCTAAAAGCTATAGATCTGCTTTGAGATCAATAAGGAATGGCACTGATTTCAGTACTGTATATTTGAGGAAGTTGTATCAGGGATAAGTCCTGCTGAATTTAGTGAGGCTTATTTTAAAATTTATTTATTTCAGCTTTTTAATATAAAATGTAATATAAAAGCTTCCAGGCATAAACAGTGATATTTGAAAATTGGTGATCTACATGTCTTAAAACTGGATAAAGGACTCAGTTAAATGAGTGTGTGTATTCAAAAGGGCTTACAAACTTTTAAGCAACACACTATTTTCTCTTCAACATCATTCATTTTTAAAGCAGTACTCCTGTTTTATCAAATGCAAATGCAACATAGATGTGAGCCCTGAGGGTAGTCTTATAAATTGGATTCACTATTCACATTGCTGTTCATACATATTTCTCTGTGCATATAGTAACAGAAAATTCAAAACAAAAGCTTGGTGATGGATTCTCAGGCTAGAAAAAATGATTGCGGACACCTTGAACTAATAGATGAATAAATAATTTAATACTAGATTAATAAAAGTAGTATTTCCACTGGAAGCATGAATATTGGAGTTAACTTAAGTATTTTGGGCATTTGATGTGAAAACAAGTTATTGAAGATGATCCTAATGCTTGCAAATATCAACAGCACGTAAAAAAGTTTGACAGAAGATGAACAAACTATTACTAATGAAACAAACATGAGCTTACAAGAACGTAAACAATTACTCACAAATGAAACTAGATAATTAATGCTTGTTCGGTCATGATGAACCAGACATAATTGAACAATTGAGTAACAAATATATTTAAAACCTTGTGACACTCTAATAATTTAACTGATTTATATATATCAGCAATAGTGTACTTCCACTACATTGATACAGAATATCATGTTCATGTTTATTTATTTATTATTTATTTATTCGATTTTTATGCCACCCTTCTCCTTAGACTCAGGGCAGTTTACAACATGTTAGCAATAGCACTTTTTAACAGAGCCAGCCTATTGCCCCCACAATCTGGGTCCTCATTTTACCCACCTTGGAAGGATGGAAGGCTGAGTCAACCTTGAGCCGGTGATGAGATTTGAACCGCTGACCTTCAGATCTACAGTCAGCTTCAGTGGCCTGTAGTACAGCACTCTACCTGCTGCGCCACCCCGGCTCCTAACGTTCATTATCTTGTTAGTTGGTCCCTTAGTTAAATCTCAAAGAAGAGATTTTGAGAAGATTCACAAGTGAGTATATTGTTGTTCTTAAATTTTATATAATCAGTTCTATTATATTTAGTCCAATATTGCAATTCGAAAAAGTCAATATATTGAACCATAGATATTAAAAACCTTATAATGATTTATTATGATTTTCTAAAAAATAATGTATACTCTTTATGCTACCAGTGAATGACTTTAAACATACATAGCCTAGATTATAACTGGGTCCAGTTATAGAAGGAACCTGCTGCAATGTGCCATGAATGTGTTTGCTCAAGTTCCATTCATTTAATTAAGACTTGCATAGGAGAACTTTACAGTGTCTTGTGCCCTTTGTTTCCTAGACTCCAAAGGGTTCAGACCCAAACACTTCTCACTTTAGAAGCAAAGTAAAGTTTTAGTCCATTCATACAATGTGGCTTTAGCCTTTACTTGAAAAATACTCTGGAATCTTTTTATGGACACATGGCTATAATGAAAAAAGCCAGCAAGATTAACAATTAGAATTTATTAATCTTTTAAAATGCTGCACTCTGCCTTTCATGCCAAGATTCATGAGTCATTTTATTGTAACATATGTCAACAGAGATGTAGCCCCATCTGCTGCTATAGAGCTGGTTCAGACACTAGGCACACAGCACAATGCTTACCTCTCAATAATTACAGGTGTGCTGTGAGAAAACGCAATGCATTAATCAGTCCAGTAATTATGGAAAAGGTGGGTCTTTTGTTCTGCCTTCAGAACAGGAGTTTACCAGCCACTTCATGACTCCAGTCTCCATCTGCTCATTCTTTTAGAATGTTTGCATTGACTGATACTGCCTTTAAATTGTAACATGGGAAGTGATTAAAACCAGTTTGAACATTAACTGAAGTGATGTTTCTACGGGGAAATGCTGTGTGTTGTGATGCTAACATTTATTTACCTTTTAGTCAATATTTGAAAAAAAATCTGTTTCGTGTTTATTATCAGTGCATAAAACTAACATTTTAGTCATATGATGTAGCATTTTTTATCTAATATTTTCTGAATATCAGTCTTGTTAGGAGAAAAAATCCACAAAACTGTAGGGCTTTTACAAATCCACAGTGGGAGCATAACATAGAGGAGGAAAAATTGAATTTAAATCAAACAAAAATATTTTAATTTTTTTCTTTGATTTAAATTATTTTCATATGAAGATTTAATTATGAAGTTTGCCTCCTGTCTATTATGTTTTCTCTCTTTTTGTCTAATAAGTTGTTACTTTCTTTTACCTATATGGCGACCCTTTTTTCATTCACGTGCCAAAAGGCTCTGTGTGTGTGTGTGTTTGTGTGTGTGTGTGGACATGCACACAATCCCCCCCCATCCCCGCGCATATGCACAGGCCTCACTGAAGCCTGGGACGTTGAAAAAAATGGCCAAGTGGGCAAACCAGAAGCTCAGAGAAATGGACTTCCGGTTTGCCTGTTGTGCTGGTTTTTGCACTCCAGGAGGTTCAGGAAATCTTCCTGAAGCCCCAGAATGCAAAAAACAGCACAACTGACAAACAAGAAGTCCGTTTTCTGAACTTTCCGTTTGCCCGTTTGGCTGTTTTTCACACTCCGGGGTTTCAGGAAGCTTCCCTGAACCCTCCGGAATACAAAAAACAGCACATTGGGCAAAGTTTCCCTGAAGCATCAGGAGGGTGAAACCGCTTTCCCCAAGGTTGAAATCAGCTGGCCAGCGTGCACATGCGCATTGGAGCTGACATGGGGCAACACCTCTGATATGGCTCTGCATGCTACCTGTGGCACACGTGCCATTAGTTCACCATCACTGGCCTATAGGGTTAAAAGTAGCACTCCTTTTTCATTTGAAAAAGTTGCCTTGAGAATGGTTATAGCATAAATGCAGAACAGAAGTAGAAAAAATCTTGTACAGCCTTATTATTAGATTATTTCCAACAATGATTCTTATTGAAGCAGGATCTGATCATCTTTTTAGCAACAAACCCAAAGAATTAAAATTTAATCCAGCAGACCCAGACATGGTATTCTGATTGTGGGCAAAACACAAGAGTTGGAAAAGCCATACGTATTTCTGCACTTCCATTTGACATAACACATGTCACATGACATCTATAGTTTTACATTTGTGAGAGAAGCTGGTAGACTAACCTTCAAAACCTGAAATAAGCCTTTCAGGTTTTAGACATCAGAAAAGAGCTGTGTTGGTCTATGGCGGCAAAATGTTTATTGTTTATTTGGCAAAATGTTTATTTACTGTGGTAGCTTTGTAGACATGGATGGGTTGTGCTACTATGAAGTTTCTGCCTATGGGTTTCCTTTACTAGCCTGAGATAGGAGAACATAAGAAAATATTGTCAATTAATGTTGTATCCTCCCCATGTTTTTACATTTCTTGCACCCCTAAACATTATTGGAATCTTGTAGGTACCTATTTGTTGATGTTTACTCTGTATTGGTGATATTTCCTCAGGCAATATGTTATTTTGAAATGAGGATACACATGCATCTGTACCAATAAAGGAAAATATTTGTAGCTCAGGTTGAAATGAGGGGTCCTTGGTGGTCTCTGAGCTTGACTGTTTTCTTGCAGATATTTCATTGCCTAAAGCAGGTAACATCTTCAGCATTAGTCTGATGATGTTACCTAGATAATAAAATCTTTGCAGGAAAACAGCCAAGCTCAGAGAACACCAAGGACCCTTCATGCATGTGTGTATTTTAATATTCATATATAAATACTAAAAGAATCATTTTATCTCAGGGACCGCCTTCTGCCGCACGAATCCCAGCGACCAGTTAGGTCCCACAGAGTTGGCCTTCTCCGGGTCCCGTCAACTAAACAATGTCGGTTGGTGGGGCCCAGGGGAAGAGCCTTCTCTGTGGAGGCCCCGGCCCTCTGGAACCAACGCTCCCCAGAGATTAGAATAGCCCCCACCCTCCTTGCCTTTCGTAAGCTCCTCAAAACCCACCTCTGCCGTCAGGCATGGGGGAACTAAGATAATCTTTCCCCCAAGGCTTCTACAATTTATGCATGGTATGTTTGTATGTATGATTGGTTTTATAACAGGGTTTTTAGCTGTTTTAGTATTGGATTTCTACATGCTGTTTTTGTCACTGTTGTTAGCCTCCCCGAGTCCACGGAGAGGGGCGGCATACAAATCCAATAAATAAATAAACAAACAAACATACATACATGCATACATACTTCACAGTAGATGTTATATCTATATGTTTAACTTTCCTTTCCAGAATGAACGTGACCTCAGCTCCCCATCCTTACTTGCACTCTGCACATAACAGCCAGTTGTATTTAAAAAACGCCCTAGGTTTCTTGCAGTTTCTTGCAGTGCATTTGTCCTCAATTAACCAGAGCATCTTTCTCCTATGATCTACTACAAAAGAACACGAAATACTGATTTTAAGGACAAATGAAAAATTCTTAACTTATTGACACATTTCATTGTTTCCCCTTCTCAGGATGTTGTGAACACTATCATCAAAAACTGCACCCCATTCTTTTTCTTCTTGGGCCTACCCGGCTTTACCCTGCTAATAAGAGACTTCATAACAGCAGCAACTAGAGTTCTGAGTACAAACATGTTGGAGGCAAGTATGTCAGCGTTCTGCGTATGATTGTTAACAATGTGCAGATTTTCTTACTCTTAATATTAATTGATTACTGCAACGTGACATTGGAGCAAAATGATGTTTGGATTAACCAACACACACACACACACCCCAAGAAGAACTTGCCAAATATCTTAAATTTCAAGGTAGCCGTATATTTTTCATTAGATATCTCTTTTCTGATTGACAGTATGAACTAATTTCTTGTTGATCACTTCTCTTTGTCAGTTACATATCCAAGCCAGAACTCATCTTGTTGAAGTAGGATATTTTAATTACATAGTATTAAGTCAAATGCTAGGAAATGTAGTCTTTTTGAAAATAAATGTAAACAGAACAAATGAGCTTTCTAGATTTCATTTGTTTTAGCTATGAAAATAAATGATGACTCACTTGATTGAGATCTGAATATTTTTTCTCATTTTTAATTCATTCATTTTTATATTCATCCTTCAATTTCTGGTCAGAAATTAATCACTTGTGCATTGGGAAAGAGAAATTTTAAAAAATGGAATGAATGCAATTCATGCAGTCCATCTTATATTTGCAGGTGCAATCTTTTGTAATTGCAGAAGAACATCTGGAATTTTTATGTCATTTTGATGAAAAATATCATTTAAAGAAAAACATACTTTTTTTCCTTCTGTATCGTGCAGTTTAGTCAAACATAGAGAATTCAAAAATTGCTCAGTTGAAAGTTATTTTGTGGTAACGTTTTTTTTCTTCCCTCAAATTACATTTGTTCCCTGAATTGTTTTTCTGAGTAATCAGTGTCTTACCAGAACAACATGAGCTATATAGCAAAGGTGTGCACTGGGCTCTGGGTATAGGAAGTCCACAACTTACAACTGTTCATTTAAAATGGTTCAAAATTATGATGATTTGTAAAAATATGACTTACGATTCATCCACAAAGTTATATCTGTCATACAACCCCCACAATCACAACCACAATTTGGGTACTTCGCAACTAGCTTGTATTTATGATGATTGTAGCATCTTGTACTCATGTAATTGAATTTTGCAACCTTCCTATCTAGGTTCCCACAAGCAAAGATAATTGGGAAATCAAATTCACTTAACGGCCACTTTAAAAATAGTCATAAAATCAGGGTCCAGTTTTATATGATGATTCACTTTATGATTGCACTTATTACTGCGGAATGTCCAGTCCCAGTTGTGATCCTAAGTCAGGGGCTGTGTGATATCAGAAATTGGCAGTGGAATTCAATGTCCATTGGGTGTCCTGAAACATCAAAAATTGAGTATTCCAAAATGTAATTAGAGATTTTGTTAATTACTGAAGCGTTCTTTATTTAAACCAATTTCATTACAGAAGCAAAACATTGATGGGTGGATGAAATGGCATCAAACTGTACTGTACATAGAAATTATGAGTTCTTCCCTCTATTGACTGCTGTTGAAAATGTTCAAGGAAAAGAAATTTAGGGGTCCCAATCGTTCCTTTTGTGGCCTTTGGAAGCTCTTCTAGTTATGCTTTCAAATGTTTGCCATTTTGGTGTAAGAAACACCTCAAAGCTTCAGTGTTAAAGCTCTTCCTATTTTCCTCACAACTCTGTGAGGGTGATTTGGGCTGAGAGTGAGTGACTGGCCCAAAGTCACCCAGCTGCCTATAATACCTAAGGCAGTACTAGATTTCACAGTCTCCTGTTTCTAGACTGGGCCTTTAACCACTGGCTTCTGTTTTGATATTACCAGGATCAATATTTTTTTATTAATATAGTATTTGTTTGTTACAGGCTCCTCGCTTAGAAGCAAATACCATTCTTGGATCTCTGATTTGCTTCCCTAACCTTTACCAAGACATCTCATTGTTATTATCTGTTACTGAAACAGGAATCACAACAGGAACTGCAGATGTCAAAGTAATTCTTCTTCTTTGTCAGCTGACTATATGATAATAGGCTGCCTTCCTGAAATTAGTATTGCATTTAATATACTGTTAGGGTGCTATGCAAATCTAACTTGTGCTATTCTCTTACTTTTAGATGATATAAAAAGACATTTTAAAAATATATATTTGTGTTGAGGTACAAAAAAGGATTCAATCTTAATGCAGAGGTGATAAACACTTTATTGGCAACTTAGAACCAGAGTAGTCATATCTTAAAGGATATTTTAGAGATTGAAAAGATGGAACAAAGGAGAACCAAAATTATTAAGGCATTGAAACAGCCCTCTATGGGAAAATGCCAAAGAATTTAAAAGTTTTTTGGAATAAAATTGAATCATGAATAGTATGGGGGAAAATTAAAGAAATTTGTGTTTGCATATTTATCCTTAAGTGTTTAGTTTATCCACTGAAACTAGTTGAAAGAAATTAGCAGACAAATAAAATAAAATATTTCTCAATATAATACATAGCTAAGGCTTAACATTAACTTCAGGCTTATCATTAACCAGTGGTTTGGAGATTTATCTGCCATGTCACGTATTATACTATATTTCTGTCAGGTTTGACTGGGATCTTTAAGAAAGTTTGTAATTCTTAAGTGCTTTAATCAGGTAGTTGCTATGCCTCATCCACATACAGTAATACCTCGTCTTACGAACTTAATTGGTTCTGGGATGAGGTTCGTAAGGTGAAAAGTTCGTAAGATGAAACAATGTTTCCCATAGGAATCAATGGAAAAGCGAATAATGCGTGCAAGCCCATTAGGAAAATCCAAAACATTAAGGCTTAAAAAAAGAAGCGTCAGGCAGATGAAGCTGAGGTGAACAGAGTGGGGGGAGGGACAGCAAGAGGTGACAGTCCCAATGAAGCAAGGCGAAAGGAGCCTCTCTTGAGCTCCATGAGTCTTTGCCTCCCATTTTTCCCCCCCCCACTCTGCTCATCTCCCCCACAACTTTCTCCTCTCCTGAGCTCCATGAGTCTTTGCCTCCCGTTTTTGTCCCCCCCCCCCACTGTGCTCATTTCCCCCATGCAGTTGGAAGGGGGGGGAGTTTGTCGCTGGGATTCAAAGCAGCGCTGGCAAAAATGAAGGGAATCCCAGCGAGGGGAGCCCTAGGGAAATCCCAGCAATGCAAGAACGGGCGCTTTGGCTGGCAACGGAAGTTCGGAGGCAGGAACTCCTAGTGCTTTGGGGTATCCCTGCGGCGGCGGCTTGGGTTTGTAAGGTGAAAATAGTTCGGAAGAAGCAGCAAAAAATTCTTAAACACCAGGTTTGTATCACGAAAAGTTCATATGAAGAGGGGTTCATAAGACAAGGTATCACTGTATTAACTTACCTCTGCACAGGCTTTTTGCTTTGGTGGAGACAGTTTTTCACAATACAGACAAGTTTAATAATATCATAGAGATGTTTCAGTAATATTCACACAAGTTTTCCTTTAAATGTTTTGCATTGCATTCAAAGTACAGCTTCCAGCATAGTACTGCTGAATTTTATCTTAGAAAATTAGATGATGAATGTATACACTAATGCCTTGTTTGCCTGCTGAGCTATTTTTGGCTCAGAAAAGTGGAATAACTTTAAAAGAGCTACACAATGTATTTATTTGGTAGCATCACCAGTATCCACCTGAAAGCTCTACTTTTTCCTGGTTCTTTAAAAAATATGCATTGTCATTTATAACAGGCATAATGAATTTCTAATAGATAACACCTATGTACCTCTGAATTTGAAAAAAATACTTTTAAATAATTATGCTGTTAGTAGCTTTCAGAAGAGTTTACACCTTTGCAGAGAAAAGATAGTCACAGTGAGGTCAGATGCATTGTTTGAGGGTCAGAATTGATGTCAAATACTGCTGTTCACTTGTTGATTTACAAAATGCCCAATGAGTTTATTAACCTTATTTATCTTTAAGTTTTGTTCTTAATTTTATTGAAAAATAAGCAAAAATCTGTAATATGTCTGTATTTTATTATTGTATTTTTTCTTCTTCTAGTTTTGCCTCATAAATATTCTTTTAAAGAATGCCAAAGAGGAACCAAATGAAGCTTCAAGGTAAAATGTTGAATGAAACAAAAAAAATGTTACGAAATATAATTAAAGAACATACAGTATATTAGTGAAAGAAAGACATGGCTGTTTCCCAAGATAAAAAAAATTCACCTCTAAGTAAATTACAGACAAAAAAATTAAAGTCAATGGCTCACAGAAGAGGGCAAAAGATAATTGTAATTTCATTGTCCTTACATGTAGAATAAGACCCTTCACATCCTAAAGTTAGTCTATAAAATATAAAATATATAAAATGTTGGTTTTTATGGCAGAAATGTTAGGGCTTGCAATAGAGACAATTTGAACCGTATGCATGGTGATTATTTATAATTCAATTAAAAAACCCTACTAGTATAAGAAAATATAGATGACTTTGTGACTTATCAAAGTACATTTTCTTTTTAAAAAGGTATTTAGCCCTTTGCTGTCTTGGGCTTTGGATATGTGAAGAACTTGTTCACTGTACCAACCATCCTCAAGTAAAAGATGCAATAAATGTTTTTGGTGTGACACTAAAGGTACAAGCATAGAAAATGATTTTAAGTGTATTCAACTGTGTGGGAGGACCACAAACAAATAGTAATAGAATTCTTTAAATTATTCAGAAGGTTCGTTTGTTTGGTCTATTATTATGTTTTTGAAAATATCAGAAACATTTGTCATTTATTAGAGACCATGAATTATGTACCATATTTTTTGGATTATAAGATGCATACCCCCCCCCCCCAAAAAAAAAAGAGGCTGAAAATGTGGTTGGGTCTTACACACTAAATGTAGCTTTTTTGAAGCTTTCTTTTTCAGCCCTAACAAGGCACTAACTATCTTCCCGGCTTGCAGGCTTTTTTCATTGCTACTCCCTCCAAAGAAGGTTTTTTCCAACCCTAAGTCTTTGCAGACTTTTTCCATTGCTACTCCCTCCAAATAAGTTTTTTAAGAGAATAAAATAATGTGCTGACACTGACCAGACTAAGGACGCTAACCAGATGAATACTTAGTTGGCAGATTTCCCGCCCCCTATTTTCCTCCCCAAAAACATAGGTGCATTTTATACTCTGGTACGTCTTATACTCTGAAAAATATGGTATTTACACATTATTTACTATGAATAAGCTTTTAGAGCAACAAGTCATCTGATATTTAAACAAAGACGTTATAATTCAAACTTTTGTAGAGTTCATAAAACATATGAAGCATTGGGATTATGTACTTGGATTTTATATATAGTCATTATTTTCCGAGTTGCAACAGAGCAAAAAGAATTATGTAATTCTAATGAAATAATAATATAATTTCAGTTTCTTATGTTTAAAAACAACCCAAAAATCTTTCTTAATCTCTGTGACTGAGATTTTTTTTTCTTAGGAAATAGGCTTAGCATAATATTCTGTTAGGAACACAACTGCCTTGAGAATTATTAACTTCATTCCTTCTTAAGGGATTTTAAGGTATTCTAAGGAAAATAGCCCTTAGTAATAGCCCTTATATTATTATTATTATTATTATTATTATTATTATTATTATTATTATTTATTAGACTTGTATGCTGCCCTTCTCCGAAGATTCGGGGCGGCTCACGGGGTACAATACAAAAACAATGTGTATACAAATCTAATTAATTAAAACTATAAGCTAAAATCCCACTATGTTAAAAACAGTCAATCAACTCAGTCAAAACCACACATCACATTTAACGGTCAGAGAAGAGGGGCATGATCTAGCTGCCCCATGCCTGGCCATATAAGTGAGTCTTAAGATTCCTGCGAAAGGCAAGGAGGATGGGGGCAGTGCGAATCTCTGAAGGGAGCTGATTCCAGAGGGCCGGGATCGAGGAGGATGCCCAAGTTGCGGACCCTCTCTGACAGGGTCAGTGATTCCCCCCCAGGGTAATGGACGGACAGATGGAATTGTCCTTGGGAGGCAAAACCCACAGCCACTCCGTCTTGTCAGGGTTGAGTTTGAGCCTGTTGGCACCCATCCAGACCCCAACAGCCTCCAGGCACCAGCACATCACTTCCGCTGCTTTGCTGATATACCGCTTTTACAGCACTCTAAGCGGTTTACAGAGTCAAATGGGAAAAGCCACCTGCTGGTTTAAATCACAGTGGATTGAGATTCATTTACTCTTGGATATAAAGTCACATAGTTCACAGAGGCCAATTAAATGTTACTTTATTTATTGTTAATTTATGTAATGATAGCGAGAAAGATTTTTTTATAAATACAACAAAGCACTTGCTGGTCCTTTATTTCTTATCAATTTGGTTTTTTTATTTTTGCAGTTTTCTAACAAGCAAATTGCACAAGCAGCCTGTGATATCTTTCAGTTATTGACATCTTACTGGGAAAAACTACAGAAATACAACATTTCTCTACCTCAAAAAATTATTGAAGTACGTTTCAAAAATAGTTACATATGGAAATTGGTATTTGTTTATAATGCTTGCTTTTTAAGTGAAGTGTAATGCCTTATTTGGAGCAGACACATTTTAATACTCCTGTGCTAATGGAGATGCTGTGCACTTCAGTAGCTGTTTAAAATAATTATAAAATGTTTTTAGAAAACACAAACCACTTCACGTTCTGTGTCCCTCTCAACAGATATAGTACTAGTAATTCTGTAGTGGTGTATTTGAGTCCTCTCTGCTGCCAAAGCCATCTGGCTGCAATTTACTACAAAACATATAAGCTAATTAGGGTTTATTCCTTTTCTAATAACCCACAAAATATGGTGCAGGAACCAATATTTTGTTCCATACATCTATTTCAGGACTTACAATGGAGATTTTTTTTACTTTCCTTTTATATCTTAATATTTAAAACATTGTAAAGGATTATTACATTAATTAGTTCTCTACTTGGAACTTCAGCTACATTTTAATAGTGCTAGGACTTTGTAGCCTTTCTAGAAACAGTTAATTCTCATTTTAGTGGCAGTTGCATCTACTTAGAGATTTTTATAGTTGCATTTCTGTCTGGGGGTTGCATTTTCATGACAATGAAATTGCATCCAAATCCTTCCTTTCTGCCAAAAGTTAATTTGGTTTTTTGTCATACCAAACTTTGCCTCCCTCCTTCTGGAGGACAATGAATGTAGTTCATTCTAAGAACCAGTGCTGATATGTTTGTTGGACATAGATTTATTTAGTTCAGAATATCTGAATTAGAAAGCTGGGGACTTATTTCTTACTCTCTTAAGATTGTATAAGTCTTTGTCTGCTTTCATTTCATAAGAAAATGTTGGACAAAATGTATGTAAAGTTTATTAATTTGCAAATATTCCAAGTATATCAAGGTATCAGAAATTAAGTGTCAGGGGAATCTTTACTCATTTCATTAGCCGAGGATGAGATAGTCTGCAACCTTTGGGACTGCCTTTCTATTTTAGCTACATATGTTCATTTACAGAATCATTATTCATTATAAACATATAATGCTATTGCAACATTGATTAAAAGCTTCTACGGGATGTTCTGGGGCAGTAAGCTGCTGATTGCTGAAATTCATCTTTGCATATTCAAGATATTTATCTGACTACAAATCTCTGAAGGAAAAGAAAAATCACACTACTACAAAATTTTCTTTTTCCTCTTAGAAACTTTGGTAATCATTTTAGGCAACAGAGTTAAAGAAAAAAGGTAAACGGTAAATAATTACAAAGTAATAATTCATATTTCACAAATTTTTTTGAGCTGCTTTATGCTTTGATTGAGAAACTAAACATTTCTGTAAATTTATTTTAAAATTGCTTTGTCACAGGTCCTTGTTGGCACTATTGCATTTCTGTTACCAAGTGCAGAATACTCTTCTGTGGAAAGTGATAAAAAGGTGTGTAATGATTAGATGCCTTCATTTTGTCTCACTATTGCATAGTTAACACAAAGAGCTAATGTTTAAATTGGGCAATTTGACTTGTATAATTGATAATTGCTGTTTTGAGGGAAGAGAGCAAATTTTAGCTTTAGAGTTCAAATAGATTACCGGTAATAACTTTACTGCTGATGAATGAATGGCATTTGTTCATAGATTTTTCAGATCATATTCTTTTCATTGCGTATCATATATTTCCTGGTAAATTTTATTTTGTTTAATCAGGTTTTCCAACTTTCTAAGTGTGACTAATATTTGGACATTTTTCTTTTTTAGTTTATAGTCTCATTGTTACTTTGTTTATTGGATTGGTGCATGACGTTGCCAGTGAAGATACTGTTGGAGCCTGTATTTATTTCCAGTTTTGAAAATCAGTATTCTTCTAATACTCCATTGCTTGATTATATTTATAGGGTAAGCATGAATGGTCATATGTAAATACTTCATTGCCTGATAGCTAAGTATATGAATAGCAGCATACTGAATTGAAACAAAATTACAAAAAAGCCATAGTTTTGATTGATGAACTGTGCCAGACTTTGTGTACAGCTCTCTGAGATCCTGCCCATACTGTTATACCAGTTTTGTTTTTAACACATGTACTATGGACATTATTAATTCCTTTTAATTGCTCTTCTGTTAGATATGTTATCAAATGTATCATTGTCCAATTTATTTTCTATATTCATGATGTATTTCAAATGTGATCTATAACAAGTTTTCAGTATCATTTCAGGACCCTATTTGAGATTATGGCTATTTCCTTATATCTATACCTTCCATTTTAAAAGATACTGTTTTAGGAATTACTCAAGCGGTTTCATGTTTACTTTAGTAGTGTTTGTAACAATTAGAAGCTCAAGTTACAGTGATTTAACATCCCTAAGGTGCTTTCTCTTGAATAACCTTGTGGTATTTCATTTTATATACCAGTATAATGTTGTTTTTTACTGCAGATCCTGAACTGTTGTGTTTATGGTTCAAACCTGTACACCCAGCAAAGTCATTATCTTTTGAGTCTTGCCGACCTCTCCAGTGAGATATATGATCCCTTTATGCCTCTAGGAAATGTTAGGAACTGTGAAGTGATTCTGGTTCAGTCTTCTGCAGACCTGAATAATTTGCTTACTGTTGCTGAAGGTAATAAAAAATTTGAAAGGGAACAGCATCTTTTACTTTTCATTGAAAACTCTTCCGGAAAAGAAAAATACATATTTTACAAGACTTGAGCCCTAATAAATGTACCATATATTTTGGAGTATAACACACACCTTTTACCCCCTACCCCCCAAAAGAGGGTGAAAACCTGGGTGTCTTATATACTGAATGTAGCCTCACCCATCCACCACCACTCTTCGATCTCTGCCTGCCAGCCAGTTCTAAGATTATCTTTATATGTATCCCAGTATAATGTGACTTGTAAGACCAACCAACCAGCTGGTTCCTTTTCTTCCTTCCTTCCTTCCTTCCTTCCTTCCTTCCTTTCTTTCTTTATTTGAAACATAGAAGACTGATGGCAGAAAGAGACATTGTGGCCCATCTAGTCCATCTACTATTTCCTGTATTTTATGTTAGGATGGATATATGTTTATCCCAGGCATGTTTAAACTCAGTTACTGTGGATTTAGCAACCACGTCTGCTGGAAGTTTGTTTCAAGCATCTACTATTCTTTCAGTAAAATAACTGTATACAGTTCTGGTCACCTCACCTCAAGAAGGATATAATGGAACTGGAAAAGGTGCAAAAAAGGTCAACAAGTATGATCAAGGAAATGGCGCAACTCCCTTATGAAACCAGGTTACAATACCTTGGTCTCTTCAGACTTGAAAGACGGCGTTTAAGGGGTGACTTGATCGAAGTGTATAAAATCATGCACGGGATAGAAAAGGTGGATAGAGAAAAAATATTTTCTCTATCACACAATACTAGGACGAGGGGGCACTCCCTAAAGCTCATAGGTAAGAAAGCGATGACAAATAAAGGGAAATATTTCTTCACACAGAGGGTCGTTGGTTTGTGGAATTCACTCCCAGAAGAGGTTGTGACAGCTGTCAGCCTTGATAGCTTCAAGGCAGGATTAGACAGATTCATGGATGCCAAGTGTATTGGTGGTTATTGAAACGGATGTCCATGTGCCGCCTCTATGTTGGTTGAGGCAGGCAGGATTCCCTTGAGTACCATTTGTTGGGGGTCAAGGGAAAGGGAGGGTTTTGCCTTCTCTTTCTACTCAAGATCCCCATGTATAATTGGTAGGCTACTGTGTGACACAGAATGCTGGACTGGATTGGCTTTGGTCTGATTCAGCATGGCTCTTCTTATGTTCTTATGTATGTTAATATTTTATCACGTTGCTTCTGATCTTTCCCCCAACTAACCTCAGATTGTGCCCCCTTGTTCTTGTGTTCACTTTCCCATTAAAAATACTTCCCTCCTGAACCTTATTTAACCCTTTAACATATTTGAATGTTTCGATCATGTGTCCCTCCCCCCTTTCCCTTCTGTCCTCCAGACTATACAGATTGAGTTCATTAAGTCTTTCCTGATAAGTTTTATGCTTAAGAGCTTCCACCATTTTTGTAGCCCATCTTTGGACCCGTTCAATTTTATCAATCCTTCCTCCCTTCCTTCCTCCCTCCCTCCCTTTCTTTCTTTCTTTCTTTCTTTCTTTCTTTTCTTTCTTCTTGACTGTCTTCATCTCCATTATTTTTTTATATAAATAAAATTAAATTTACATAATTTATGTATTTTTTTAGAAAACAAATATTTATCTACATTAAGCTTTACCTACAGGAAGGAAAGCAATTGTCTGTCACTTTCTTGGAACAGAAAGGTAGGAAGCAATAGGGTAACTATCTAATGCGCCCATTACCAGACAGCAGCCTGTTTGAAACCGGGTCACAGGAGAGATAGCAATAGCACTTAGACTTATATACCGCTTCACAGTGCTTTACAGCCCTCTAAGCAGTTTACGGAGTCAGCATATCGCCCCCAACAATCTGGATCCTCGTTTTAGCTCATCCACCTTGGAAGGATGAAGGGTTGAGTCAACCTGGAGCTTGATGAGATTTGAACTGGTGAACTACAGCCAGCAGTCAGCAGAAGCCGCTTGCAGTACTGCATTCTTAACTAATGCGCTACCAAGGCTCAAGATAGGAAGCACACAGGCATGAAGCTCCTCTTGCGTGAGCACAGCACATTTGCGAACATAGGACGTTTGCGCTCAAGCATGAAGCTCCTTCACCTGAATGGAGCTTCATGCGCTAGTGCCCTCCATTCGCAAATTTAGAATTTCTCACTGAGCACAAGTGCCCTCTGATCGTGTGAGTGGAACGCCATGTGTAAGCACAAACACCATCTGCCTATGTGTAAAATTCCATTTACATTAGCGGAGGGCACCCGTGCCTGCCATTTGCATAAATGGAGCTGTGCGTGCCTGCCAGTCATCTGTCCCACATTGGGCCAGGCTGCCAAGCTGGAAAAGCTGGGAACTACTACAGTAGACTTCAGTCTAGACCACACATGTTGCATATTGTTGCCAAAGTATCACAGCATCACAGGAGCAAATTAAACAGTTATTGCAGATAATTTGAAATAGTTTGAAATAATAATCTGCTCCTGATCTCTTGCTCTCTTATGTAGATTTATGAAAAACACTTTCTCGTCTTCTATTTTCAATTCATGGTTAAATAATGTAATACCTTTAAATACACATGGAGCAAACCTATATCTAACTTCAAAACCACAACTAGCACATTTTTAGATACTATTCTTCAAATTATATTATTAGTTAATTTGTTGCCAGGCTGTACATCTTATACCTTTTTCATTTTAGAAAGTTATAAAAATTGAGAATATATCTTGTCCTTAGTTTCAAAATTGAGAATGGTGTGTGTCTGTGTGTGATTTTGTAGTCTGTTTTCTTTTTTTTAATGATAATCATTGTTATGATTAATTATTTTCAGAAATGAAGCGGAGGAGTTTGGAGTTAATACCACTGACAGCACGAATGATTATGGCACATCTAGTGAACAATTTGGGCCATTATCCTCTGACAGAAGGACCTGCTGTTCTACATAGTCTTATTAGTGAAAATCACAACAATTCCTGTATGGAATCTTCTGAACTGTCACCTGAAGTCTTCCGAAGCCCCAATTTACAGATCTTTGAATTTAATGACAATGCTGTCATTTCTTACCTGCAGATTCCTTCAAAAAGAGGGATGGAAGATGAATTGGAAGAATCTTTATCAGAAGTAAGGGTAATTGTTAGGGATATCTCTGGAAAATATTCATGGGATGGACAATTGATGTATGGACCGTTAGCTGCTTGTTCAGTAGATCAGATGAACAGAAAATTCTCTGTGGTTGTGGAAAAAAATAAGCAGAACTTTGAGTCTCCAACTGATTTCATTCAGATAGATGATGAAGAAGATGCTCTTGATAGGTTACTAGAAAAGATTGGCAGTAGTAGTCCTGAGTGTCTTTTACATCCACAAATAAAATTAAATGAGCCATCCCCATCCCCGTCTGTCATGAGTCTTGCCCAAGCTAATGATATCATTGAAGCAATAATGCAGCAAAGCTGCATAGAAACTGAATATGCTCATGGATACCATCTGAATCCTAATAGAAAAAGTGAAAATCAGAAGATACCAAGATCTGCTCTGCTACAGTCACCATTTCATTTATGTAGGCTTTTGCTAAATGGCTTAGGAATGAATTCGTGGGAAAAAAGGTAAGCGTTCACAGTATTCTAAGAATTTTGAGAGGATGAGGAGGCCACTTGTCTGATATAGGGTATAGGGCCGTGATGGCAAACCTATGGGTCATGTGCCACAGGTGGCACACGGAGCCATATCTGCCGGCACATGAGCCTTTGCCCTTGCTCAGCTCCAGTATGCATGTGTGTACCAGCTATCTGATTTACAGCTAATGTGGAGACTCTGGGAGGGCTTTTTCAACCTCTGGAAGGCCTCCAGGTTTTGGGAGAGGGCATTTTTGACCTTCCAAGGCTCTAAGAATGTCTCTGGAGCTTGAGGAGGGTGAAAAACTGGCTTACCGGTCCCGCCGGATTTGGGAATGGGGGGGTGGGGGTTCATGTGTGCATGCATAGGGGGCAGGGCACATGGGGGATATTGAATTATGGGGGTGGGCACGCGTGTGCATGTGATAGCACCCATGCTCACGCTTTTGGTACCCGAGGAAGAAAAGGTTCGCCATCACTGCTATAGAGTGTCCTGCTTGAGCAGGAGGCTGGAATAGAAGACTTCCAAGCTCCTTTCCAGGTCTATTCTATTCTAGATTGCTTCTCAGGAGCCAGTATCTAAAGCTTTCTGCCTACTAAAAGATAGTAAACAAATATAAATTATTATTAGGCATTGATAGTTTGATCCCCTACAAACCTATTTGGCTACCATTACCACCACTTCTGACAGTGAATTTCATAGTATGCATTTTGACTCTGCATTTCACTGAAGTAAATTACAGATTTAAAAAACGTATATTCTTGAGGCTGTGGGCCAATCTTGCTCTCTCAGTCTGGCATGGGAGACATAGCTCCTTCCTCTAAGGAAGGTTTATAGAGTGGAGTCTTTAAACACAAAAAGAAATGCTATTGCAAGGTGAAAAATGCCTCCTGGGTAATTCAAGAATAAAAATTTGATATTTTCTTGGCCTCCTTAATAAAGGACAGATCTGAGCAAAGATCATGTAATTGAAATTTACTCATTTTCCCTTTCAGATAAGTGTGTATGTGTGCATGCATATGTATACATACACATACTATTTTGGCAGGAAATATTTCAATTTTAATGAATTTCTCTAACTGAAATTTTATAGGTAAGATAGAAAATATAATTTGAAAATAGAAAATTTAGATACTAGACAACATGCCTATAGAAAAATCAAGCAATTAATATACTTCCATTCTGACTAAGCTGCGTAAATAGTTATAGAAGGTTATGTTTTATCCCACTTTCCTAGGTACATTATATTAAATGGTCTCTAGATCTGAGTATTAGACCATTAAACACAAGGACTTCAGAATAGCTAAATTAACAAAATACAGCAGTTTGTTACTTACAAAATATGCCAGTTATGTATTATGAGATACCATAATTTTATTCTATTTGTTTTAGAAAAAGTTTTAACATTTTGAAGAAAAATTCTAAGTTATTGAGAGAGCTGAAAAATTTAGACTCTAGACAATGGTAAGTTAAACATTCTAATTACAATTCATGAGTGTGCTTAGAGTATCAGCTGCAATATTCATTAATGTTTTCTAAAAATACATATCTTACTTTCTTTATAATTACAAAATATAAATCCATCCTTATGAACAAATTCCATACAAAACCATGTTGGTCTTGAACATACATAAATAGAATTTTCTTATCTTCACAAATTTGATCCTTGGACAGTTTTGGATTAGTTTTGCCTAGAAGTAGTCCTCGACTTATGACTGTAATTGAGCCTGGAATTATGGCCATAAATCGTACCAATCATTAAGCAAGTGAGCATTTGGCTGTGGCTGATTTTATGACCTTGTCACTAAGTGAATCCATTTACTTAATGGCATTCTGAGCAGTGATCATTAAATGAACATCACAGTCATTAAGGAAATCCATTGTCTGCAACCCATTGCAAAAATACTTCCATTGTTCAGGGTGGGGTTTTTTTGCTGTAAACTGGAAGTAAATGGCAGTTTTCAGCAAAAAATATTGTAAATCGAAGTCATATGATAAAATAAAAAGGACAAAATTGATGTGGTTATAAATTGAGTTTATATAATCCATATTCAGTAGACATATATATTAATCATTATGATACTTTATTTCACAATGTTGGTAAACAAATTTGCTTTTTTTTATGGATGTTTTGCAATGATCTTTGGTTTACATTCCTAGCCAAGATTAAGATAATGTCAAATGAAGTACAATTCAGTAGTTGTAGGAATATTTGTAACATTATACTGTATTTCATAGCTTAGATACATGCCAAATTCACAAAAGGAAAACAGATAGTAAAAGAAAAAAGTCATGTGAGCTCTAGAGTATAAATTTAATGAGTAGGAGAGTAGAAGATACAACTCATGCAGGGAAAAATGTTTACTTGTTTGTTAAAAAATGTCTGTTTTTAAGAAAAACTAAACTAAAAACAATAACTAAATTTGGAGGCTATATATTTTCTTCAGTTATCAACACAATTATCGTTTATTTAGCTTTAATGATACATTCATTATTTTTGTTGAAACCTATTTTACGCTGCATGTAACTCTTCAGAATACAAATATATAAAGATAACACAATATTTGTTTGTTTGTTTTTGCAGTCGTGAAACTCACAAGATTGCAGTAGTTTACATTGCTGAAGGACAAGAAGATAAGTGCTCAATATTGTCTAATCCACAAGGAAGCCAAGCATATGAAGATTTTATTGCTGGATTGGGTTGGGAGGTAAATATTGCCCAAAAGTCTTGTTTCAAATAATATTAATGATGGTAATAGAATATTTGAGCTAGCGATATTAGAGTATTTTGGAGTGAGCACCATATAAATGCAATAAATAAATAAATAATAAGTAAGCAAGTAAGCAAATAAATGAATGAATGAATGAATTTATCCACATTTTAGATTAACTGGTCTAGTCCAATCCATTTAACCAGCATTTCTTTCCCTCCTGAGCCTAAGTGCAACTCTCATGCATTCTTAGCAGACATGTACTTTTAGATTACTACTTAGCAAAGAAGCTAGGAAAACTAATCCTATAATTTTTCTTCTCAGAACATCTATAAACCCCAACATAATGTCCACCATGTTACCAAATAATATAGTACCAATGGCTACTGCAAGAATTTTAATTTTGAGCACTTAGTTATCCTCATTCAGAAAATCTACCATAAAATGTTTATAAGGAGAACTTTATGCACCCTTCTGGATATTCTGCAACCCATTAGTTAATGCACTAGTAGTCACTGATTCCAGACCTCATTATTTAGTTGTCACTTCACTTTCCTAATACATCTGAATGGTATGTCATATATTATAATATAACATGTATGATATCTGTGATACATGTAGTATATTTGATATCTGATCTGAAGTGTTCTGTGTAGGAATAATTATAAGACTGATTTATGTTCCTAGAGCTATGTGTTTTTCTTTAGTGTTACTTTAAGGTTTGTGCATTTTATTGTAAGGTCTTGTTTTATACCAATTTGTAAAGACTGAGATATATGCCATCAAAGTGGACTTCAAATGCCGCAACCCCTTAATACAGTTCCTCATGTTGTGGTGACCCTCAACCATAAGTCTAGCTCCAGTTCTCCTAACAGAGCTTTAAGCTGATTGGCAGGAAGATCAGAGGGACACCCCCACTGTAAACACCTGACTGATCGGATTGTAAAAATATGTTCCAAGGCACCAGAATAGAAGCTTTAGTTCCCAACACCAGGGGAAATTTGTCTTTTCCAATGGTCTTAGGTGATCCCTGTAAAATAGTCGTTCTACCCCCAAAGGGGTCCCAACCCCAGGCTGAGAATGACTGAATTAGAGTGATTTACAAGTCAGGTAAAATAACCAAAATAAAACATTAATTTTAAGTTTGTTTAGTAAAAATGTTTCAGTACATTCAGAGGATATTTCCTTTATCTTTGTTTAGAATTACATATTTATTTTTTGCTTGATTAAGGTTGATCTTTCAACTCACTGTGGGTTTATGGGTGGCCTTCAACGTAATGGTAGCACAGGACAAACAGCCCCATATTATGCTACTTCAACTGTAGAAGTAATTTTTCATGTATCTACACGAATGCCATCTGACTCAGATGATTCACTGACCAAAAAGGTAAAATATAAACTTATTTATCAAAGAATATAATATATTATCTTTTCAGAAGTGTCTGTTGCCTCCTGTTAGCAGCATTTTTTGAAGTAATTTTATTAAAGATTACAATAACTTACTTGCTTTGTTATTTGCATATCCCTTTTAATTATTAAGACATCACCTGATTTATTTTGCATGTCCAATGTAAAATCTTTTTCTGTATTGTTCTTGTAGCCTTATCATTTTTAAATACACTTTGAAATCAGTCTTGTGTGGTAGAACTTGATTCTCTTCCATAACATCTTTTAATAGTCTATCTGTAGAGGCAGACATTTTTAATATTTACATTCTAGATTATGTTTTATATAATTTTTTATATTTGGATAAATATTTGTATATTTGGATAACCATTTGTCTGAAGTAGTGTACGGTTTCCTGCCTAAGCAGCGAATTGGACTAGAACACCTCCAAGGTCCCTTCCAACTCTGTTGTTGTTATATTTAAATACACATTTTAAGATTTTTAAATACACATATTTAAACACACATTTTAAGATTGCTTCTCTATTTAATGATACATTTTGCCTCTTCAGCTATTTAGGTGATACTTGTATTCCTGCTATTATCATTCCCCCTTCCCTTTAATTTGCCAATTTCCAAGCATTGGAAGGAGAAAGCTGAATAACTTGCTTAGCTGACAAACCCAATAGCATGACAGAAGGTCATACCACCTGCTGCCCAGAAAAACTGCCTGTAAATATGACCATTTTGTGGCAGGCAGTATATTTTTTGACCCATAGAATAGGACAGATGTCATAGAAATATTTAATGATAAGAGACTTTGTTGTATATAAAATAGTTGCACCTGAACATGACATTTAAAATATGTACCATAAATTTTACAACTATTGAGGAATATTATTAGTTGGTTTAGAATAAAGTAATTAAAGACATGTTTCATTAATACCAGCCAGCAGGACAATCCAGTTTTCTATTTTCTTCATAATCTGGTGGAAAACCAGTAAAGTAATTGCAATTGCTGACAGATTTGTGAAATAATCATTTGATGGTATTTTTTGGTCTTAAGCATTTGTCATTATGTACAGTCTTTCATTTTGTTTTCAATTCAGTCATCTTGTAACCATACTACAGATGCATGCACCATAGCTAACTAACAGCTCCTTGTCAAAATTATATGTAGCTTTTTTATTTAAAAAATCAATTAGTAACAGAAAGCCACTCAGCTGAGAAACACAGCTCCCCCCCCCAATGAACTTTTGCTCTTTACTCAAGAAATTCATTAGTTATAGCTAGATTAGATTTTTAGCAGCTAATCTAACTGCTGTAGGGGTTTGCAAAGTGGAGACAGAGCTGCGCTATTGGATTTGTTCAATTCATTTGACTCCAGGACTATAATTGCACTTATGTCTTACAAGGCTTTTTATAGCCTAAGGCTGGCTGGCAGCAGAAAACAAATTGGCAGTGAATACAGTAAGAGTGAAAGGGAATGAAAGGCACACATTATCAGTCTCCAGGCAGCACTGTTCTGGCAGGAAGTTTCTTGGTTAATTTACAAATAAAACTTCGATTTTAGGATGGGCACTCTGTCAGGCAAACAATGGGGATGTCAGGACGGGCTATTACTCAGTAAAAGTAGCACCCATGCCTAACCCTAGCAGAAGTTCTTCAATCATGCAGACAACTCCTTTCTGAAGCCAGCTGGCTCCATAATACAATTAGTAGGGAAAAGAGGTCAGACTATTAGGTGTTTGTACCATGACCACAGTCAGCATTAGTGTGTAAGACTGGCAGACAAGGAGAATAGCTAAAGAGCCGTTATCATTTATTAAGCAATAGTTGCTGAATGAGACGTGAGACTTGCATGCCCAAACTTGCAATTCTTGTTAAAAGCCATGAAAAAATAGCAAATGTTCAAAAGCTACTGGGTATCTTATTATGCAAATACATTGAAGAAATGTAATAATTCTAGATAGGGTTGATAGCAAAATTAATTTAGACTCTTTACTAACTTTTGTTCTTTGAAAATGACTTTCTATTTGGCATCAATTAAAATATGGATTCTGTTTCTAATTTTAATGTCTGCATTGTAGAACTCAATACTTGTTATCAAAAACAGAGACTTGCTTTTTAAATGCTTGGTATTTTAATGCACACATAGAAAACGTTTATATATAATTTGTAATTTATTATAAACAAAAAGCATTTTAATTTCATTTATTTCCATTATAAGTTGTTGTTTTCTTAAATATTAACAGCTTGGGCCATTTTTAATACAGGTGATTTTTTACTTATGTCAGGCAGTTTAACAACCATTTTAACCTAATTCTTAGAGGACACTGGTTTTGCCACAGCTTTTGAAATTGTAAGCTGCTTTTAAATTTCAACCTAGATTAATTGAATGTATTTACTAAAAATTGAATGAAAATTATGGAATTGCAATGGATACAAAGCATATCTACTGTGAATTATCTCTTATTAGCTCCTCCCATTTTTTTGATGTTCCAATCATTCATATATTATATAACTCATCACAAAATAGTAATCCATTGAGGTCCCATAATATTTGAAAAAAAGGAAGTAATTTAATATGCAGAAAACAATTTTTATACAGTTTTCTCTAATGAAGCAGATACACTGTTGGCGTAATTTCCCAAACCCTTCTGTCATTCTGATTAATAGCAAATCCATTTGCTGTTACAGCTTCGTCACTTGGGAAATGATGAAGTTCATGTTATCTGGTCTGAACACACCAGAAATTATCGCAGAGGCATTATACCAACTGATTTTGGTGATGTTTTGATTATTATTTATCCGATGAGGAATCGTATGTTCTACATCGAGATTATGAAGAAACCACAGGTAGGTCCTAAAGTTCAATACAACACATTCAGATTCTTTAATAGTAGAATCATTCTTAATTGTAAACATTGATATAATGGCATTTTTACATTTATACTAGTATTGATCCATGGTATTTTGTCAATTGTCTTTACACTGTACTTCTTGAAAACATTCTTTCTACTTTTGTAAGTACTGTAACTAAATCAAATTTCATTAATTGGCATGCGACTTTATAGTTACCCAGAAAAGAAAATTTCTTTCAGAATAAGATATTTGGGGTTGTTTCATTCAAGAATCCTCCTGCATATAGCAAGACATTTCACACTGGTTGTGGTGAACCATCCTTTAGACCAGGGGTGTCAAACTCGATTTCAATGAGGGCCACTTAATGGTTGTGTTTGACCTTGGGGGGGCTGGGGAGGCTGTAGTGGCCTGAGTGCTCTACCAGCAAAAACAGACTCCTGAGCTCTGTTTTTGGCTGCAACACCTCCTTCAATCTACTGCCAATGAAAACGGAGCTTGCAATCATCCGGTCCGTTTAGCAAATTTCTGTATCCTAATTGGAATTGGGGTACTTGAACCTATAATGAACTTTTATGAAGTTCTTTTATTCTAGCTCTTTTTCCATACTTATTTATTTTTATTTATTTATTTTTATTTATTTATTTTTATTTATTTATTTTGTCCAATACACAATACATATTGAAGAGAATAGACGTGTAGTAATATATATAAAGAAAAGGATAGAAGAAAAGATATAAAAATAGAGGAGAAGATATATGAAAGGAAGAAAAGATATATGAGATATGAGATAAAGGAGAGACAATTGGACAGGGGACGAAAGGCATATTAGTGCACTTATGTACATCCCTTACTGACCTCTTAGGAACCTGGAGAGGTCAATCGTGGATAGTCAAAGGGAGAAATGTTGCGGGTTAGGGGTTGACACTATTGAGTCCGGGAATGAGTTCCATGCTTCGACAACTCAATTGCTAAAGTCATATTTTTTACAGTCAAGTTTGGAGCGGTTAATATTAAGTTTGAATCTGTTGCGTGCTCTTGTGTTGTTGCGGTTGAAGCTGAAGTAATTGACAGGTAGGACATCGCAGCATATGATCTTGTGGGCAATACTTAAATCGTGTTTTAGGCATCATAGTTCTAAGCTTTCTAGACCCAGGATTGTTAGTCTATTTTTGTAGGGTATTCTGTTTCGAGTGGAGGAGTGAAGGGCTCTTCTGGTGAAGTATCTTTGGACGTTTTCAAGGGTGTTGATGTCCGAGATGTGGTATGGGTTCCAGACAGATGAGCTGTATTCAAGGATGGGTCTGGCAAAAGTTTTGTAGGCTCTTGTGAGTAGTGTGAGATTGCCGGAGCAGAAGCTACGTAGGATTAGGTTAACAACTCTAGAAGCCTTTTTGGGGATATTGTTGCAGTGGGCTTTAGCACTTAGGTCATTTGATATTGAATTCCAAGGTCTTTTACTGAGTGGGAGTTGGCTGTGAGATTTTGCTTATTCAGTTTATATATGAGGTTTGGATTCTTTTTGCCGATGTGGAGGGTAGAGCATTTGTTGGTTGATATTTGAAGTTGCCAGGTGTTAGACCAATCTGAGACAAAGTCAAGGTCTTTTGGGAGAGTAGATGTGTTGTCCGTGGTGTTGAAAAGTTTTACATCGTCGGCAAAAAGAACACAGTTGCTTGTGATATGATTGCAGAGGTTTGAAATTTTTTTTGAACAATTTGAATGAACAATTCAAAACAATTTGTTCTGGTCTTCTAATTTCTGTATAGCTGGGACTATGTATAAGAGATGAAACCCTGCATGTAGAACTCCTGTCTTGAAAAGGGCATTACTTTTGTTGCCACAAGTATTTTCATTTACTTCTGCAGGCTATTTTGTTGATGTGTTATGTGTTGATAATTTTCATCTTTGATACTTTTTTCTGTCTGTGCAGTTTCTCTACTTTTAATTTAGTATATGTTCTTCCTCTTTATCATATTTTTGACATTGTGTTGAAAACTATCATGATAATATGCTTGAAAAAGTGAAGTCATCATTAAAAAAATGAAAATAAGGAAAGTGTAGAACCAATAACAGTAAAGCAAAGTCAAGAAAACCAGATAGCACCCTGGATAGCTCCCTGCAAAGCTTAGGCTGGTCTGATAAACAAAATCTAGAGCAACTGCAGCTTGTGCTATTAAATCTGCTATGGTATGCTACCTAGGAGAAAGATACAGACTGTTTCAGTAATTGCAAATGCCAACATAGAAAATGTGATGGTTCTATTGGAGTTTCCAGGGTTGAGAAAGGTTGATTAACTTCTTAGACATAAAGTTAAGTAGTTTTTTTCTTCTATTAGAGCTTCTGGTTAGCGCACATCTGCCTCTCATATCATTTCCCCTGTGCATAGACATGTTCATCGGAGTTAAAGCAGCAGGTTTTTTCATCACAAATGCTTAGAAATATTTACAAAATGAATTTACATTTTAAAGTATTATCAATTTATGTGGTTGGCATTGATTTGAAGACATCTAATCAATATACAGTGGTACCTCGAGATACGAGTTTAATTCGTTCCGGACCTGGGCTCTTAAGTCGAGCAGCTCTTATCTCGAACGACTTTTCCCCATAGGAATTAATGTAAATAATTTTAATTGGTTCCAGCCCTCAAAAAACTCACAAAGTTAGTCTAAATTATGCAGAAAGACATGTTTTTAATGAAGAAATGTACATGTACATATAAATGAATAATGAATGGGTGAATGAATGGACGGAGGGTGGGAAGGAAGGAAGGAAAGAGGGAAGGGACAGGAACAGACGAAGGAAGCAAGGAAACTTATGAAAGGGGAGAGTAAGAGAGGAATGAGTGAAGGGAGGGAGGGAGGGAAGAATGTGGGAAGGAGAAAGAAAAGAAGAAATAGAGGAAGGGAAGGTAAAAGAGAGAAAGAAAAAGAGAAAGAAAGAAAGGGGGAAGGGACAGGAACAGAGGAAGGAAGCAAGGAAACTTATGAAAGGGGAGAGTAAGAGAGGAATGAGTGAAGGGAGGGAGGGAGGGAAGAAGGTGGGAAGGAGAAAGAAAAGAAGAGGAAGGGAAGGTAAAAGAGAGAAAGAAAAAGAGAAAGAAAGAAAGAAAGGGGGAAGGGACAGGAACAGAGGAAGGAAGCAAGGAAACTTATGAAAGGGGAGAGTAAGAGAGGAATGAGTGAAGGGAGGGAAGAAGGTGGGAAGGAGAAAGAAAAGAAGAAATAGAGGAAGGGAAGGTAAAAGAGAGAAAGAAAAAGAGCAAGAAAGAAAGAAAGAAAGGGGGAAGGGACAGGAACAGAGGAAGGAAGCAAGGAAACTTATGAAAGGGGAGAGTAAGAGAGGAATGAGTGAAGGGAGGGAGGGAGGGAAGAAAGTGGGAAGGAGAAAGAAAAGAAGAAATAGAGGAAGGGAAGGTAAAAGAGAGAAAGAAAAAGAGCAAGAAAGAAAGAAAGAAAGGGGGAAGGGACAGGAACAGAGGAAGGAAGCAAGGAAACTTATGAAAGGGCAGAGTAAGAGAGGAATGAGTGAAGGGAGGGAGGGAGGGAAGAAGGTGGGAAGGAGAAAGAAAAGAAGAAATAGAGGAAGGTAAAAGAGAGAAAGAAAAAGAGCAAGAAAGAAAGAAAGAAAGAAAGAAAGGCAACTTCAAAGAAAGGCTCACTGAGCATCTCTGACTCTCTCTCTCTTTCTATCCCTCTCTTTCTCTCTCTCCCCCCTCTCTCTTTCTCTTTCTCTCCCCCTCCTGGACCCCGGATCGCTCGCTTCTCCGGCCAGCAAGCCGGCTGCCCGGAAAAGCATCGCGCCTTTTCACTGCCCTTCCCTGTGCTTCGGAAACCACCGAACGCCGTCAGAGGGGCGCGTCAGCGGCTTCCGAAGCACAGGGAAGGGCTTAAGCCGCCGCCTTTTCCCTTCCCCGTGGGAGCAAACATGCTTTGGGGGTTTGGCTGGGGGGGAGAAGTAGCACCTTCCTAACTCCCTCCCCCCCAGCCAAACTCCCAAAGCATGTTTGCTGCCACACGATTTAGCCAGGACAGGAGCGAAGTAACGTGGAGGATTGGGGAGCTGAAACCGGGCGGTTTCAGCTTTCCAACCCTTCACCTTACTTCGCCGCTAAATCGTGTGGCGCCTTCCTCCGCCAGCGTCCAGCTCTTCCTCCGCTTCCCGCTTCTCTACAAAATGACAGCCGGGCGGAGGCTGAGGAAGGCGAATGCGGCTTGGAAGCGGGGGGGCGGCGGAACGTCTTTGGCCACTTAGCTCTTCCTCTGAAAGGAAAGCGTGGAGGCTGCCTCTCTCCTCCCATATTCCGCCCCCCTTCCAGCTTCCAAGCGGAGCGGCCTGAAGGGTCCGGTGCGGCGCTGCCTCCTCCTGCCCCCGCTCGGCGGGAGCCGGACCCGGCCGCCGCCCCCGGCCGCCGCCCCCCCCAGCAGAAGCCAAGCCCCCGTGCCGCTTTCCTTCTTCACGTTGCGCCTTCCAAAGCAGCGCTGGGCGAAAGGGAAGCCGCCGAACGCCGTCAGAGGGGTGCATCAGCGGCGGGAGCCGGACCCGGCCGCTGCCCCCCAGCAGAAGCCAAGCCCCCCCCCAGCCGAGCCTGGTGGCAAGCTCGCCCCCAACCCCCGAGATCGAGCGCACAAAGAGGCATCTCTCGCCTTCTGCCGCTGGCCGCCCGCTCTCTTTCGCCCAGCGCTGTTTTGGAAGGCGCGACGGGAAGAAGGAAAGCGGCACGGCAGGCGGCAGAAGGCGAGAGGTGCCTCTTCGATGTGCGCGGACCCCCCCACCCCCAGCAGAAGCCAAGCCCCCATGCCGCTTTCCTTCTTCCCTTCTTCCTGAGCAGGGGCGGGGCGCGGGAGGAGGCAGCGCCGCACCGGACCCCTCAGGCCGCTCCGCCCGGGATGGGGCTCGACCCGGGCGGAGCGGCCTGAGGGGTCCGGTGCGGCGCTGCCTCCTCCCGCCCCCGCTCGGCGGGAGCCAGACCCGGCCGCCGCCCCCCCCAGCAGAAGCCAAGCCCCCGTGCCGCTTTCCTTCTTCCCGAGCAGGGGCGGGGCGCGGGAGGAGGCAGCGCCACACCGGGCCCCTCAGGCCGCTCCGCCCGGGATGGGGCTCGACCCGGGCGGAGCGGCCTGAGGGGTCCGGTGCGGCGCTGCCTCCTCCCGCCCCCGCTCGGCGGGACCCGGACCCGGCCGCCGCCGCCCCCCCCAGCAGAAGCCAAGCCCCCGTGCCGCTTTCCTTCTTCCCGAGCGGGGGCGGGGCGCGGGAGGAGGCAGCGCCGCACCGGACCCCTCAGGCCGCTCCTCCCGGGATGGGGCTCTTGGTGAGCGGCGAGGCGCTTTGCTGCTTGCCTTCCTAAAGCATTGCGCCCCTCTGACGGCGTTCGGCGGCTTCCGAAGCGACGCTGGGCGAAAGAGGGCGGGCGGCTACCAGCAGAAGGCTCTCCGGCAGATCGAGCACGCGAAGAGGCACTTGGTGAGTGGCACTTGGCGAGCGGAGAGGCGGTCGCCTCCCCTGCCGCCCCACTCTGGGGCTCCTTGGCTTCTGCTGGGGGGGGGTCCGCGCACATCGAAGAGGCACCTCTCGCCCCCTGCCGCTGGCCGCCCACCGTGCCGCTTTCCTTCTTCCCATCGCGCCTTCCGAAGCAGCGCTGGGGGGAACGCTCGTATCCCGAATGTGAGCTCGGGAGTCGAGCAAAAATGTCTCTCCCCTCCCAGCTCGTATCTCGGAATCCTCGTAAGTAGAGCAGCTCGTATGTCGAGGTTCTACTGTATGCTGAAGATAACCTGGAAGGTGGAGATAAATTGATAAATTAAAATACAAACCATAGAATGGAGATATGTGGAATGATTTCAGTAAAGGAATCATCAGCTAAGGTGAGGTGAAAGGATGCTATCATTACTATGGCTGTAGAGGACCAGGTATAATTGATGAAAATAGAGATCAGGCTGTATAGCTAATTCCCTTGTAGTTACGGATAGCAGAAACAGGAGCTTAAGATGAAAGTTTCTGGCATATCTTTTACAGAAAACACAGGGCAATCAAACCAATGGTCCCAAATTAATAGAACTATGGACATAGCAGGAGCTGGTTTAAGAGAGGAAGCGAAATACTGTATCTATGATTTGTTATTTTAAAAAACCTAGACAATCCAAGACTTGATTGATCATTGTTTCACGGGTATTTCCTTACCTAAACAGAGAAACAGAATAACCAAGGGCAGACAGAAAAGCAGTAAAAATAGGAGCAAATTGTGTCTTTCCGCTGGCTTCTACATTGAGTTTCCTTGTGGGAATCTGTTATCCATCTGTTTGCCTTCCTCCCTTGACACTTAGATGCTTACAGGCTATCTTCTCTGTAAAGAAGCAGACCATTTAAAATGCATATACCTCTTCAGAATGGCTTATGACCCCCAATCCATTTGGTAAATAAAGGGGAGAGAGGAGACATCAGTGTTTTTCAGTTGTGGCCCTGTACAATGAGTCCCCCCCCCCAAGTTAGAACTATGCCTTCATTACTGGCTTTCTAGAAGTTTTTAAAGACTGAACTGTTCCAGCAGTATTTGGAGAATAAGAACTATACCATTTATCGCTTACTTGTGCCATCTGCATTTTATATTATGATCTTATCTTCCTTCTATTGTCCTTCAATACTGCTGTGTGTATTAGCAGTATAATTTAAACTCCAGCAGTTTAAACACACTACAAATATATGTATATATATACATAAACAAAAAAATGTTTTTATGTATAAAAATAAATTGAAATAAACAATAAAAAGCCATGGCATTCATGGTTAAAACCTCAAAGATGTGATGAAATAAAAATATTCACCAATCTTTTAGTAATAAAGAAAACTACTGCTTTTAGGCAATCATTTCAAATTGCTAGTTAAAACTTCAACATCTGAGCCTTCCAGTGGGGACATTGAGTATTACAGAAGGAGATGGATGACCTCTGTCCTTTGACTCTGCTTTTCTTTGCATTTGAAAAACTTTTTGAGGACCGGAAAGTTTGGAGGACCGGCATCCCGAGTGACAGCGTGGTGGAAAGTAGCTGCCTGCTGAAGTGAAGGGTGCCCTCTTTAATTCAGCATGGAAGCGTCCTGTCATGTTAAGAAAGCCACCATATTGCCCCTCACAATATTGGGAGGCGACAACTTACAAAAAGGATGGCATGCATTTCTGTCAGACAAAGAGAATAAATCACAAAAATACTTCCATAGACATATGATAAGAGACTCATCGATGCAAATATGGCAAGAGACAAAAACACATTATTTAAAATTCTCCAACTGGCTGTCCACTATGGAGGCAATGATCCATCCAAACACATGTGTAAAATGGTTAAATATAAGGATATTTTAGATGGATTTGGGAAATTATAAAGTAGGAGGAGCTGGAAGAACAGGGCACAATTGTAGACTGGTGGCCATACTTCCAACTCCAATCAAGATATAAGAAAGAAGTGATGAATTTGGAATTGAGATAGAAACGCAACAATTGGTTAGACTTCTGATAGGGCCCAGAAGAAAAAATGATTACAAAAATATACAACTATCTATTACAATTTGACAGAGCCGAAGATATTGTAAAAGAGGCAATGATAGCATGGGCCAAAAATGTAGGACATAATATACATTTGGCTGATAGGAAGCAAATTTGGAATAGAAATTATAAAATAACAAAATCAGTATCTTATAAAGAAAATCATTATAAGATGTTCTATCACTGGCATTTGGCCCCTTCAAGACTAATGAAGATATACCCAAATTCAAATCTATTTTGTTGAAAATACAAATAGAATTCACTCAAGAAATCTTTTTGTTGGGGATATTCAAAGGACAATGTGACAAAAATTCTAATTACCTGATTTTACATATCATAACTGGAGCCAGGTTTGCTTATGTGCAATGTTGGAGAAATTCAAACACACCCACTGAGAGCTTTATAATTAAAAAGTATTTAAGGGTGCAGAGATGGACAAAATAACATTAGGACTTAAAGAACAAAAAGATTCAGATTATTAATGAAATATGGGAAAGGTGATATCATTGGATTGTTGACAGAAGGACGAAGAGAAACTGTATGAAGAAAATATTGTAAGATAATATGTAAAATGTATTACATAAAAGTAATGTATATAAACGGCTGTAGATTTGCTTAAGAAATTATTGTGATATGTAGAAAGAAAAAATATAATAAAGACATTTTTAAAAAAACTTTGACAACTGAAAAATGAAGACTTTCCTGATTTCTGTTCCTGTTTCTTTATCATTTTCTTACAAAGGCAGGTGTATTTAATACAAAGAACTGAGTTAAATGAAATTAAATGTTTAATTATTTATGAAAATTCATATTGTTAAATCTGTTGTGCAAAAGGATTAATGATGTTTCAACTTTATTTCAGATGATTCAAGTTCTAGAATTCAATTTTAATCTTGCTAAAACTCATAACTTACAACCATTAACATATTTTGAAGAATTATCCACATCTAGTTCTTTTAAAATTAAGAGACTCTTCAGTATTTTATAAATCCATATAATTATTATTATTATTATTATTATTATTATTATTATTATTTATTAGATTTGTATGTCGCCCCTCTCTGAAGACTCAGGGCAGCTCACAACAATAACAAAACAGTGTGACAATGTAAGCAAATCTAATATTAAAAAAGCATCTAAAAACCTCTCATTTAAAAACCATGCAACACACGCATTCCATACATAAACTTATAAAAAGCCTGGGGGAGATGTCTCAATTCCCCCATTCCTGGCAATATAGGTGGGTCTTAAGTAGTTTGCAAAAGACAAGGAGGGCGGGGGCAGTTCTGATCTCTGGGGGGAGTTGATTCCAGAGGGCCGGGGCCGCCACAGAGAAGGCTCTTCCCCTGGGGCCCGCCAGACAACATTGTTTAGTTGACGGGACCCGGAGAAGGCCAACTCTGTGGGATCTAATCGGCCGCTGGGATTCGTGCGGCAGAAGACGGTCCCGGAGGTATTCTGGTCTGATGCCATGTAGGGCTTTAAAGGTCATTACCAATACAGTGATCCCTCGAGTTTCGCGATCTCAATCTTCGCGAAACGCTATATCGCAATTTTTCCACCCGATGACGTCACTCTCTTCCTTCCTTTCTCATCTTTCTTTCTCTCTCTCTTTCTCTATCTTGCTTCTTCCTCTCTCACACTCTCTTCCTCCCTCTCTCATCTCTTTCTTTCCTTCTCTCTCTTTCTCTATCTCTCCCCCTCTTGCTGGCGGGCGGGCGAGCGGGGGCATCAGCGTTCGGCCGCCCAGCAGCTGATCTTCTCGGTAGCGCAGCAGCAGCGAGGAGCCGAATCGGGGTTTCCCCTTTGCGTGGGCAGCGGGGAAACCCCGATCTTCGTCTGCTCGCTGCTGCTGCGGCCGCCCAGCAGCTGATCTGCTCGGTAGCGCAGCAGCAGCGAGGAGCCGAATCGGGGTTTCCCCTTTGCGTGGGCGGCGGGGAAACCCCAATCTTCGTCTGCTCGCTGCTGCTGCGCTACCGAGCAGATCAGCTGCTGAGCGGCCGCAGCAGCAGCGAGCAGACGAAGATCGGGGTTTCCCCACCGCCCACGCAAAGGGGAAACCCCGATTCGGCTCCTCGCTGCTGCTGCGCTACCGAGAAGATCAGCTGCTGGGCGGCCGAAGGAACCTTCCCTGGGTCTTTTCCGCCGCCCACGCAAACTCCACCATCTGCGCATGCGCGGCCATGAAAAAAAGGGCGCGCATGCGCAGATGGTGTTTTTACTTCCACAACCCTACATCGCGAAAAATCGATTATCGCGAGGGGTCTTGGAACGGAACCCTCGCGATAATCGAGAGATCACTGTACAGTGATCCCTCGAGTATCGCGAGGGTTACGTTCCAAGACCCCTCGCGATACTCGATTTTTCGCAATATAGTGGTGCGGAAGTAAAAACACCATCTGCGCATGCGCGCCCTTTTTTCCATGGCCGCGCATGCGCAGATGGTGTTTTTACTTCCGCACCTGGGAAGACCCAGGGAAGGTTCCTTCCGCCGCCCAGCAGCTGAGGAGCCGCCTGCCTGCCCGCCGCTTTTCCGGCCGCCGCTTTTCCGGCCGCCGCTTGTCCGCTGCCCGCCCGCCGCTCGCCTGCCCGCTGCTCGATGCACGATCGGGGTTTCCCCTTTGCGTGGGCGGCGGGGAATTCTAGGAGTTGAAGACCCAGGGAAGGTTCCTTCGGCCGCCCAGCAGCTGATCTGCTCGGAAGCGCAGTAGCAGCGAGGAGCCAAAGATGGGGTTTCCCCGTTGCCCACGCAAAGGGGAAACTCCATCTTCGGCTCCTCGCTGCTACTGCGCTGCCGAGCAGGTCAGCTGCTGGGTGGCCGAAGGAACCTTCCCTGGGTGCCGCCCGCCGCTCGAGAGCAAGAGGGGGAGAGATAGAGAAAGAGAGAGAAGGAAAGAAAGAGATGAGAGAGGGAGGAAGAGAGTGTGAGAGAGGAAGAAGCAAGATAGAGAAAGAGAGAGAGAAAGAAAGATGAGAAAGGAAGGGAGTGACGTCATCGGGTGGAAAAATCGCGATATAGCGTTTCGCAAAGATCGAGATCGCGAAACTCGAGGGATCACTGTATATCAATTATGACAGGTTATTTTGGAAATCTTGAAAAAAACTGACAGCATTGGATTTAAATCTAATGTATCCCATTCGAACTCTTTGTAACATAGTGTTGTTTTTAATTGATTCATTAAGTCTTTAAAATCATGAAAATAACCTAAATGTGGCATTAAAGTGCATTAAATTGACCCTTTCTACAATGTGTTGGCAGTAAGCAAATTTACATAGCATACCATCACCCAGTTAGTTATTAATTCTAATCAAAAGATTTTGAAAAAAAGCCCTTCGCACTAAAATAAATTCAAGATGTTTTCTTTTTATTTTCTTTATTTTTTTTCCTTTTGGGGAGAGAGTTGCCTTTGCTTTTTATTTTCCTTTTAATTCTGTGTTTCTTTTTATATTAACTTGCAATTAAAAAAGAATAAAAAATGAAGAACATTATATAATTTGAGGATAACATTCAGGGAATAACCTGCACTTTTATTTAGTTTTATTTTTAATTGAGTAACACATAGTTATATAATCTCAAAATGTCTGCTTATGTTCTTCGAAAGATCTGATATAAGAATTCATATCAAACGACAATAAGCAAAAATGATCATGTGCTTTTATTTTCCCTTCTCTACTCTTTAGTGCCTTCAATCATATCCAGTAGCAAAATTGATGAATCTAATTTTCACCTGTTCAGCTGCTGTAATTTTTCACAGTTTACGCAGATTTTTCAGTTTGTGTTTATTAATGTCACCCTGTGGCACTGTTTGGTGTGGAGAAAATGTTCAGCTGCTTAATAAATTCATTCTAAGATGATGTCAGAATGGCCTACTGAGTCAGCCTTCTGGGTTACCCTGAGGCACTGAAGCAGTCAGAGAGAAAAAAGAAAAGGAGTTCAGATTCAGAAGCAGACGATGTGTAGAGAATTAAAAGACATTTTGCAGTTAGAAATTTGCATCAGAATGAATAGTAATATCTGACGTATTGAAGTTTGCTGAAATCAAGCATCTGTTTTGGCACTCTGTAATTAAATATCTTTCATCTGAAATGTATTTACCTAACACTTTTAGATTAAATTTATTAATATTAAAGTTTATCAATGTGTCATGTGGGTTTTTAAGATGAACTTCTTGCCCTGCTTTCAAGCAGGGGGTTTCCAGAGCCATTCTTGTGTTATTAAAATTCAGGTGTATAACTTGATTAAAAAGATTGGCTTTGACCAATAAAAAGTCTAGCACTGAAAAAGAGAAGAGAGAGAACACTGCTTTAATCAGAAGAATCGAATTTCAGTTTTAATCTGCTGAAAGTTTTGTTGATGACCTCTTTCTGAAAAGGTTTCAGGAGATTTCAGTCAGTGTAACAGCTTACCTAGGTGCTTTCTGAGCTTGGTTTCAGTATCCATTACTCAATTAGATAAATCATCAATGCACGTTGGTGTAGGTTTTGCCCCCTATACATAATAGCTTGCCCTGCCTCTTTTATTGGAACTTATCTCTCTAGTAAACCAGTACTGTAATTTGATATAACTAGTCCTCATTTATTGACCACATTTGAGACTGGCAACTTGGCCATTAAGTAATTAGTTGGCTAAGTGAACTGCAACTAGACTTGCAATCTTCCTTCAGCTTTTCTTTATAGGTTGTCAGTGGTTGTAAGTTATTTTTTCATCACATTTATAATTGCAAAAAGATGATGTATAAGGCAGTGAAGGCTATTTTATAGGGTTGTGAGAGGTTTAGATCCTCGGAATCTAATTTCTTCTTTCCCATCTCATTCCAATATTTTATCAATGTCAGTAAAGGAGAATATTTGTAGCTGAGAATTGAAATGAGGGGTCCTGACTGCTCTCTAAGCTTGATTGTTTTCTTGTAGACATTTCAAAATCTGATGATGTTATCTAATTTGGGTAATGAAATGTCTGCAAGAAAACAATCATGCTCAGAGAGCATCAAGGACCCCTCAATATTAATATTCCAACATTGGGATTTCTCACTCTTGGAAGGAACTATTTGGAAAAGAATATTTCAGTATTATATTCTCCCCCTCTAACACTATGTCTTTTGTGATGCTTGTAAGTGGTTGCTGTTATTCAATTTCTAAACAGCTTTCTTAAAGCAACATTTAAGTTAATATATTGACAAATATATGATAGGATGAAGCTTGTTTAAGTTATGCATTATGCATTAAAAATGCAAAATAGAATTTATTGTCCATTAAAAATATAATTATAATGATATAATCAACTATTTAACACATTTCAGGGACAAATGTAACTGACCTTTGGTCAATCAGCTACTGACCATGGAATGAATGAAAGTGTCTTTTAGAGATAAATAACTGGTTGATTATAATTCTTGGTATTTAAATTGAGTTTTCTAATCAAATGAAAAAGCTGTCACTTCTTTTTCAGGTTTCAGGATCCATGGTAACGTTTGGCCTTTTACATTCATAATGTTAGCCTTTTTGTTTGCATCCAAGTAGAGACACCTGGAGTAATGTTAACATTTACCAATTTTGTATTAATAGCTTCATGATATGAGAATCTCTGATGCGATAGCTGTTACTTTTGTAATTGCTACAGTTTTATTGTTTTCACTTTTATCTTCCTGCTTGGTAACCATGCAATGATTGACAAACTTTTTTGTCTGTTTAATTAACCAATGTAATTATTGGGAACTATGATTCAGTCTTTTGCTCAACAAAGCCTCTGAGAGAAAATAATAGTAAGTCTTTTAGTATGAATGCATAGCACCCATCACAGATGCATTAAGATATTCTAAACAATGAGGGGGAAAGCTGCCTGTAAAAGCAGACAAAGAATGCCATAGAGACTCATACAGCGTGCATACCGCCAGGGACACACTGAGAGGTCCCTGGGACACAGATGCCTTGTTATATTGAAGCTAGACATCAGAGATTAATGCTCAGCCATTTGGTACAATAATTTTCTCATTCACAAGCTTTTAAACTATGTTGCTTACTATCAAAGATGGGGTCTCTGAACTGAAATGGTTTGTTTAAACTTAACTGTATTTTAATTGAGCTATATCACTACTTCATTTTGCTCCATAATTACAAAATAAGCTAAAATGTGAATTAGGATAATATTGCTTTACAATCACAAGAATTTTGAAAATCTATCGGACCTTCTTTTTGCTTTCCATATATGTTTTAATAGACTAAAATATTGTTTTATTTAATATGATCAATTTTATCTGACAGGTTGTCAAAATGAAATCTCATAGTTATTTTAATATTTGTGACTTCATCCCCAGAACTTAAAGGGCAGTTTTGATACCATTATCATCTGCTTGTAGCCCTCAGGTGATCTCTCACCACAGGTTTTGGGTTCCGCTTTTCTTTTTTTAAAATATTTTTTATTATTTTCAAAAAAGGACAAACAAAGACATACAACATTGAACATTTAAGGAGCTACCATTGCTCCGCTTATCGTAGAAGTCTAACTAATACAGAATATAAAAAACTCTAACTATTACCAGATCTATGCAGAAATACCACACTTGCAAATTACATTATCATTAAATTTAATTCTATGTTTTTAAGATTAAAATTATTGATTAAATTTCTTTATGTTTTAAAAAATGATATACTTGTATATATATATCTATATCTAAAGAGCAATAAACAAATTATTAGTAATACAAAAAGAAGATGACATAAGCACTTCTAAGTTAGTTATAATATAAACTATTTAATTCTATCTTATGATTTTTTGAATAATCATTTATTCTTGTATATTTAATTTTTAGTACTGTTTTTAACATTCCACCAATCATATACTTTATCCCAAATTTTGTAAAATTCTGTTTCGGTTTGATTGTTCAAACGTTTAGTCATCATGTCTAATTCTGCACATTCTATAATTTTTTTTGAATACCTCAGTGTCTTTCGGTATCGTCTTTTCTTTCCATTTTTGTGCGAATACTATTCATGCCGCCGCCAATATATGTATTATTAAATAATAAATTTCTTTTTTATACTTTATATTTGAAATACCCAATAAGAAGAATTCAGGAGATTTTTTAATCTTCTCCTTTGTTATTTCATTTATCCAATTCTCTACTTTATTCCAAAATATTTTTGTCTCAGAACAGGTCCACCATGCATGGTAATATGTGCCAACTTCTTTTTTGCATTTCCAACAAATAGGCGATACAGATGGAAACATTTTAGAAATTCTATATGGTGGGAGGTGCCATCTATAAAACATCTTAATTTGGTTTTCTTTAAAAGAGATTGATTTTGTTATTTTCCAATTATACATCCATATCTTTTCCCAAGTATCTAAATTGATCTCTTTACCAAAATTTTTGCACCAACTGATCATATTATCTTTCAATATCCAACCAATCGTTCTACGGTTTAGTAAATATTTATAAACATTTCCAATTGTCTTTGTTTGGTTTTGGAATAATAATTTGCTCAATACATTGTTTTCTTTTTTAAAAATATAAGTCTTTACGTCTATTTGATATCTAGAATTAATCTGCATATAATGCCACCAATCTAAATCTATACCTAACTCGTATAACTCTTGTTTTGTTCTTAATTTTAGTTGATTATCTAACAAGTCACTATATTTCCAAATCTTACCTTTTCCTTTAAGATTCGGGTGTACAATGGCTTCAAAGGGTGAAACCCATTCTGGCATTACTAAAAAGTGATTTTTCTTTATTTCATTACACACTTCTATCAATGCTTTTCTGATAACATTATTTTTAAAATATGAGTGAGTTTTTAATTTATCGTACCATACAAATGCGTGCCAACCGACCATCAAGTCGTGCCCTTCTAGATTAAGCAATCTTTGATTTTCTAATGTCAGCCATTCTTTTATCCATGTCAGGGCCGTGGCATGATAATATAGTTTCCAATTTGGGAGACCTAGGCCTCTTCTTTCCTTACGATCTTCTAATGAATTTTGTTTTATTCTTGATTTTTTTACCTTGCCAAATGAATTTTCTTATTATCTTGTTCAATTCGGCAAAGAATTTCGTTCCTAGATTTATTGGGATCACTTGGAAAAGAAACAATATTTTTGGGAGGATATTCATTTTAACTGTGGAGATTCTCCCTACAAGTGATAATTGTAGATTACCCCATATTTCTAAATCTTTTTTAATCTGACTTAATAATTTTAGATAATTATCATTTTTTAAGGATACGGCTTTGGAAGTCATCCATATCCCTAAATATTTCACTTTTTTCATGATCTTCATGTTGGATAGATCTCCTAAATATTTTCTCTGTATTTCAGTCATATTTTTTGTTAATATCTGCGTCTTTTCCTTGTTTATTTTCAATCCTGCAACTTTCCCATATTCTTCAATCACCTTTATTAAATTTAAAATAGATTCTATTGGGTCCCCCAAAACAAACACTACGTCGTCGGCAAATGCTTGTATTTTATAAGTTTCTTTTCTAATCTTCAATCCTTTTAATTCCTTATTTGCTCTTATTTTTATCAACAATGCTTCTAAAGTTAAAATAAATAACAATGGTGATATTGGGCAACCTTGTCTTACTCCTCTTTGTATAACTACTTTTTCTGTCTGTTCACTGTTTATTATAATTTTAGCAGTTTGTTCAGAATATATAGCGTCTATTATATTAAAAAAAATTGTTCCTACTTCCATCTTATTTAATTGTATTTTCATAAAATTCCAGTCCACATTATCAAATGCTTTTTTGGCATCCAGAAATATAAATGCCATTTGCTTTTCAGGATGCTGCTCATAATATTCCAAAGTATTAACTATTATTCTTAAATTATTTTTAATTTGTCTTCCTGGTAAAAATCCATTTTGATCACTATGTATCATATTATTTATAATACTTTTAAGTCTATTGGCGAATATTGATATAAAAATTTTATAATCGACATTCAACAATGAAATAGGTCTATAATTTTCATTTTTTTCCTTCTTGGTATCAGCCTTGTGTATTAAGGTTATTAAAGTTTCTGACCAGGTTTTTGGTAATTTACCTAGTGTCAATATTTGATTATATATCTCAAGCATGTTTGAAAAAAATATTTCTAGTTCTAATTTATAAAATTCAGCTGGTATTGCGTCTGGACCAGTCGCTTTATTATTTTTTTGATTCTTTATAGATTGTTTTAATTCCATATCTGTAATAGGTCTATTTAATCTTTGCTGTTGTGTTTCGGTTAGAACTGGAAGTTCTATTTTTTCCAGATATTTAAAAAATAAATCCTCACTTATCTCTTCTTTCTTATATAATTGTTTATAAAATTCCAGTACTATTTCCTTTTTATCTTCCATTCTATGTTTTATTGTATCTTTTGAATCTGTCAAATTTTTTATAATTTTATTTTCTCTCTCTTTTCTTAGTTTATATGCCAGCCATCTTCCAAGTTTATTCACGTGTTCAAAATAATCTTGTTTTGCTCTCTTTATCTTTTCTACAATTGGTTCTTGTTCTATTAATCTCAATTTATGTCTTATTAGTTCTCTCTGATTTTTTAATTTGTCATCCTTGTCCTCTTTTTGCATTAAAATTTCTAATTTTCTTAATTCTTCTACTAATGTTTCTTGATATTTTTTCTTTTCTTTATTTTTTTTTGCTATAAATGATATTGTTAGTTTGCGTATATATGCTTTAGTTGTATCCCATAAATTTTGAGGAGTGGTATCGGTATTTTTATTAATTTTTAAAAAAATCTCTAGTTCCTTCTCTATCCATTTCTTATATTCTGGATCTTTTATTATAGTTCTATTCATTGACCAATTCTTTATTTTCCTTTTACCTTTCCAATATATGGATAAAGGGTTATGATCTGCCCAAGTATTTGTCTCTATTTCTATTTCACTTATTTGTTCCATTATATGAATAGGAGCCCAAGCCATATCAATTCTAGACCATGTCTTATGCGGGTTGGAATAAAAAGTATACTGTTTATCTTTTAAATGCTGTTCTCGCCATACGTCTTTTAATGATAATTCTGAACTCATTTTCCAAAATGACGCCGGTAAAATTACCTTTTTTTTCTTTTCTTTTCCCATTATAATCCATTTGGTCATCTGAGATTGCAGTAAAGTCTCCTATTATTATCATATTTTCAATTGATAACTCATTAATTTTTTCATGTAAATCTTTATAAAATTGTTTTTGATTATCATTTGGTGCCTAAATTGAGACAATTGTAAGTGGTCTTGTTTCTAAATCTAATTGTACTATCAAAGTCCTTCCATCCCCATCATTATATATTTCTTTTGATTCAATTAGTTCATCAATATACATTGCTACACCTCTTTTCTTTTGATTGGCCAAACTAGTGTATAATTTTCCCAGTTTTGAGTTTTTAAGGAGACTTCTTTTTGATTTTTTAATATGGACTTCTTGTAGAATGTTTATCTGGGCTTTTTGTTTCGTAAGTTTAGTTAATACTTGGTTTCTCTTCCTTGGGTTATTCAATCCATTTACATTGACTGAAAATATTTTCAGATCATGTGTCATCTTTATTTATAGTACCTTTTAGCTTCTTTTGGTTCTCGGAGTCGGGTATCCAAAATTAAATCCTGTGAGATCTGTAGTTGTTTCTGCTTCACCACCAGTGCTTCCTCCCCTCCACCACCTGTGGCGCCCATCATATCGTCGCTACGCTTTGGTTGAATCTGAATTTGTGCAGTGCTGTCCAGTCCACTGCGTGCTAGGAAAGATCTTGCTTGTTCTACACTTTCTATTTTCACTCTCGTTGATTGCCATGTTAGGGTCAGACCTTCTGGTATCAGCCATCAGAAAACAATGTTCTTTCTAATTAGAATGCTTGTAAGAAAATAATATTGTCTTCTACTCTCTCGGACTCTCCTCGGAACTTGTTTCAGAATCGTGATTTCTTTCCCATTGCGTTGAAAGGACTCGTTTTTTGTGAATCTCAGTATCTCGTCTTTGACGATTCTTCTTGTAAACTTAATGTGGACTTCTCTCGGTAAATTATGGCGCCTTACATAGCCGGTCTGGACTCGGTAGACTTCGTCAATTTCTTTTACCAGTTCTATTGGGTCTAACTGCAAAATAGCTCCCATAACTTCTGCCATTTTTGAAGGTAAGTCTTCATCTTTTTCTTCTTCAATGTTTTGGAACCTCAAACCATATAGTGCGGAGTGGAGTTCTAAATTGGTTATTGCTATATCAAAGTCTCTGCGGGCTGCATAGTTACGGTCTTCATATTCTTCTACTCTCTGTCCCACATCTTGGATTTTATCTTCTGTCACTTGTATTCTCTTTTCGCTGTCTTCTAACTTTTGTTGCATGACTTTTATATTTCCGTCCATTTCGACAACATTCCCTTTTACTTCAGTTAATTCAGTTTTAAGTTCCGCAATTTCTTTTTTAATTTCGTCTTTCATCTCCTTCATCTCTTGCCTCAGTTCTTGTAGATAAGTTTTCATTTCTTCTTTGTTTGTGTCGCTTTGAGTTTTTGCCTGGGTTTGTAATGCCTTGAAGTCTGCTAGTGCTTCTTGGATAATCTGAAAACTAGGGTCCATCGTAGGCTTGTCTTTTTCTTTCTCTTTGGCCAACATTGTGGGTATGGTCCTTTGTTGTAACGGTGATGAAGTTGGGGAGACCCTGGGTGTAGAAGTTGGGGCAGGAGTAGTTGGTTGTTTTCGCGTTGTTATTGTAGTCACTGAAGTCACACTCTGTGCCCTGTGGGAACCTTTCATAATCCAAAGTTACTGTTATTATTTTATTTTAAAAATTATTTTAATCTAAATCTTATATATTTTTAATAGGAAAATGAAACAGAAAAAAGAAAAAAAGAAATTAAATGTATCAATTCAATTCAATTAGTGCTATAATTAATTGTTTGGTTTAATTAGAAAAGAAAATGGAAAAGAAAAAGAAAGGAGAGGGGGAAAGGTAAAGAAATATTTCAGTGAGTTCCTAGACTCCTTAAAAAGGGGATCAGGTGGGGGAAGGGAAGAAACCAATATTCTAGCACATAGCTATTTAATAATGAAAGAGAGAAAAGATATAAATGTGATTTTGAAAGGGAAAAAATAATAATAATTGAAGATAAAAGATAGAAAGGGGAGAGAGAAAAAAGAAAAGAAGGAAGGAAGGAAGGAAGCAAGTGGAAAGGAAGAAAGATAAAAAGGGTTTCTTTAAAAAACAGAAAACAATTAAAAAAAACAACTGGAAAGAGTTTCTTTAAAAAGGAAAAAAAAGGAAAAAGGGAAAGAAAATATTTTATATATTTAAAAAATATGAAAGAATATATATAAGAAAAATAATGACAGTACAGTAATAATAATCAATTAACTAAGAAAAGGAGGTATAAAGAAAAAATCTAATAAATCTAAAGGAAAAATCCAAAAAGGAAAAAGGAGACCAAAAAAAGGAAACTATTGAGTCCAAAAATGCCAGATATAAGTTATACTTTAGTAAAAATCTCCAAAAAAGAAATGCTCCAAGCCAATGTCCAATATAATGTCCAATTTAATGTCCAATTAAAACAGATGTCTTCTTATTGTATAAAAAAAAAGGAGAAGAGAAAAAATAAGAACAAAAAATATCCTTACGCCTCCAAATTCATATTAAAAGAAAAGAAAATAGTCCCACTTAGTCCATAGAAAGGAGGGGAAAAAATCGAATCGAAAAAATTATAAAAATAGAAAAATAAGATATGCCATCCAAAATTTACTCCAGGTAATTATGATTCCAATAATCTCAGTAAAATTCCATTATGATAGGGTAATTTCAGTTTAATCCATATAGTCGTATTTCCAATTCATTTAGACATTTTTACTTCATCTAATCAGGTAGTTGTCAAATCAGTCTTTTATTATCAGGGAAAAATATAATTTTGAAGGAAAAACAATAATAAAGGAGAGAAAATAGAAAACAGGGGCACCACACTATCTTAAAATTGTAAAAGAAAAAGGATTATACTATTGAGTTTGACAAAGGCAAGTAGTTCCGGCTAGGTTTCTCCTCCGCGTATGGATATCACTTACAGTTTGTTTATTTTCCTCTGTTTGTGTTCGCCTTCAAAGTCCCCTCTTTTTCCTGAAAAAAGTTCATCCGATCCGAAAGATTCCGTGTAGTGCTGTGAGTCTCCCTTATCTGCCGATCTGCTGGTCTGTAGACTTCTGTTCTTTCTTTAAACTTCCGCTATCGGCGATCACTATGGCTGCGCCCAGACGGCCGTCCGGTTGCAGCTCTCCATTCCTGTAGCTGCGGGGCTGTCCCTAATGCCCGGGGTCGCGGCGATCCGTCCGGGGGGTCCAGGAGACCCCCTGTCCTGGGCCGACCCCTCTGGGTGTCGGCACAATGCAACGCGGCGTCCTACAGGGTGGAAAGAAGGCCACGGAGCCGGAGCTTGGCTTCCGCACCTCCGGCACGATCGAGCTCCACCCGGAAGTCCCTGGGTTCCGCTTTTCATATAAGCATGCGTACATGTAAAGAGAAAGAATATGTTGAATAAAAATCAAAATATCTGTACATTTCATTGGCTGCTGGAAGCACTACTTTTGGAATCACCAAATATCCTAGTCCATTAAATTCATTACCAATCCCATCCCAAAAGTTATTTTCATATATTATGAACAACCACCCCCGCCAAAGACCAAAGATTGATCTCATGTTGGCAGCAGATTTTCCTGTCATTTTGAGAATGGAAACATTCCGTAAGAGAAGTGTTGTAATATATGCCATACAATAAGGTTACTTTCATTTCAAAAGCAGCAAAAATAAAAAATAAAAAATCTCAAATTCCTCTATTATGGCACTTTATAGAAAAGTTAAGGAGGGAAGGATCTGTCTTCAGTTACAGGAAACTATTTTTACATTTTTCTCATTGGATTTCTCAGGGATTTAAAATTTAGAATTCATATTTATTGGGTATTTACCATAATATATAATTATATTCATTGTTTCTGATATGATGATTTTGTTTTAAAAGCAGTAAATACATAGAGGCAACTTTGTTGAGACTATTAAAGATTATTTTCAAACGCTGTAAATATTGGTTGATTTATGTGCTGTAATATCAGTCAAGTTTAGCAAAGATCTCTATCAAAAATATGAAAATTAAACTATTACTTGCACTTGTTATCCTTTTGCTTCTAAAAACTCAAACAGTAATTTCTTTTACTTTTTTAATTCTTTATACTCATGTTGTTTGTTTGTTTATTGACAGGTCCCATTTTTTGGTCCTTTGTTTAATGGAGCAATCGTTACTGGAAAACTGTTGCCAAATCTTATACGGGCCACATGTGTCAATGCCAGCAGAGCTGTGAAATCTCTTATAACTCTCTATCAGAGCTTGTATCCTTTTTCATTTGTTTCTATACCAGGATTGAAAAATTCATCTATCTTTGAAGTACGTGTGCTGAAAAACATGGTACTGTATATCTCAATCTCTTTAATAGCAGCACTTTTAGATTCATTTAGGTTTAAACCTACTGATACATTTAATGCATATAGGATGAAGAGTGCATACGTAGCTGAATTCAAGATTACAAGGTTTCTGCAAAACAGGTAAGCTGATATTGAAGAAAAATATGTATGTGATATGTGGAAGGGGAAAAATCTGGCAAAATTCTCAATGCAAATCTATATATGAATCACTTTAAGTGGTAATGTAACAGTTTCACTTTTTATTTTTTTTATATTTGACATATATACAGTATCTAATTAAGAGTCAAAAGGCTCTTAACATCATTGGGAGTTTTTCAGTTTAATATATTCCTGTTTGCATCCCCTAATAACTGATAGTGACCCAGATTCTGGCCTGGGCCTCTGAAAATCAGGTAGCAAGCCAAAGGCCTCAACACTAGTTTATCCTGATAGTTGTAAAACAAAATTATTATTTGTGTGTGTGTGTGTGTGTGTGTTGCTTTGGGTTTGCTTTGGTATCAAAGAAACTCAGGAAACAGTCTTCAATTTCTCCAGACTATGAAATCTCTCAACAGTAAAGAAGCAATATACAGGCACACAGTTTGATTTGTTATTAGATCATTAGGTAGCTGCTTGGGGGCTTATCTATTGTTGCAGGGGATTTTCATAATTAATATTTGATTAATATATTGATCAAAACTTTTTCTGCATAAAAGGTTCATGATAGCATCCAATTCATTGTTTAAACATTGAAATATGTTATCATAAATACAAAGATCCCCCCCCCCCAAATGGAAATAATTCTGGACACTTTTTGACTTAGAGTTTTGCTAGAACAGGGGAATAAGAATTCTTAGCCTAATTTCCTCCAATTCAATGAGCACATTTTGGATCTATAAAATCTGATACCTTGTCTTGTGAAAAGCCATCATCTTAATGACTTGTCTTTTTTCCTGTCAGGAAAAATAGTATATAACTGCTCTCTTCAAATCCAGTTATAATCAACCAAGAGCTACAGTGATGTTTGTATTTGTTCATCATAGATCACATGTGGATGATGGATGAATGCCAAAATCTTTTAAATAATGAATTTTCCTCTGAAACAAAATGATCCAGATGTTTGGCTATAAGTTCTTAAAGGTAGCCAGGTCAGAAAACAAGACTCCTTAAGAATGACTGGAACTTTATCAAAATATAATTTTAAAAGCCTAAGAGTATATGAATGTAACTCTCTCCTTCTTATACTCAAAAAACATTAAGGGAAAGATTGTTTGTGTTCCTATTATTTTATTTGTCTTCTGGATTTAAATTATTTTTTCTAACAGCCTTGATTAGTTTCTCTAAGGGTATCATTGATTCTCTATACTGTCACATACAGTACATGAATTCCAGAAAATGTCTAAACTTTTGAGCCATTGGGCTAGCTGTAGAAACTATTAACAATTATATATTAGAGCAATCTGCCATGATCAAATCATAAAAATGAGTTGTAAGCAATCTTGAAAGTCATCTTTACTTAAGGAATTTGTTAAACCATCCCTAGTGGTCATCCAGCCCACTTGAAAACCTCCAGTGAGAATGAACCCATTGTTGGTGTAAAAAATAAAAATAAAAGAAACTTCTACCATCAGAGAATTCCTCCTAATGTTCAGCTTTAATCTTGTCCTTTTCATTTTTAATTCTAATTTTAATTTTAAACTTTTTAATTTCAGACTCTTAGAGCGTTGAATATTTTAGATTTCAATAAGGAATCAGCCTTTTATACATGAAAACAGTTTAGGTATTTTGTAAATTGCTATCATGCCTCAGTCTTCTAGTATGCAGGTTAAGCAGGCTCAGCTCTTTTAATCACTTCTCAAAGGGATTGATTTCTATATCCTTATTTATCCGGTAGCTCTCTTCTGAACCTACTCTAGCTTTCCCATGTCATTTAGAGTCTGGTAATTAGAACTAGATACAACTGTGTTGTAACTGCGTACAGTTCGGCTGTTATCTCCCATGAGCTGGATATTTTGCTTCGGTTAAAGCACAAACTTGCATTGATCTTTTTAGCTGCTGCATTGCATAGTGTGTCCCCATGAATAACATTTCAAACTGTTAAAGCAGGCACAAGTCTTTCTGGATTCACGCAGAAAGCTTCAACAGTTCCACCTGAGTCTTTATGTATGCAAAGCCATTTCAGTACTCCCACTTGTCTCAACATGTACATTCATATATTGCCATGTCACTTTGCTGAGAGAAATGTTAAATAATAGAGGACTAGGGACAAAGAACCGGGGAGCTCACTCCGTACTTCATCCTCGTCAACATAGAGCCATTTATAACTTTGGTATGATTGTTCAAGCAGTTGAAAATCCAGTGGAACATACTATCTTCTAGCTCACTTTTATCCATGTTGTCCACAAGGATTGTATGAAAAACATAGCAATTTTATTGAGATCAAGGTATTTATATCTATCACTATCTAAGTATTCTGTCATAAAGAAGTTACCATTGCTCTGACAGATTCATGTTGGCTCTTGGTACCAGTTGCAGACATTCTACTTGACAACCTCTTTTCAAACTGGTTCATAATTTACTGTGTTTTTTCTCTTCTCTTTTGTGGAATTTTGAAAGAGTATTCACTTTTCTGCAATTTTCTGGCACTTCATCTTAACTGTAGGTTTTTCTGAAGATTACCTAGCAATCATGTCCGCACCTTCAGAACCAGAGACGTAATATGTCTGGCTGTGAAGAGATGAATTTGTTTTAAAGTTCCAGTTAAGTCAGTTCTGAGTTGTCTTCCTTCAGATATTCAATATTTGTGTGGAGCCTTATGTCAATTATCAGGACAAAATAAAATCCAGCTTCTTGAGCAAGGAAACATGAAAAGGCAAAAAGTTATCATTTGCCCATCAAAGCAGAAAACCAGCAAGGAAACTATAACATGGGGAACTGGGGAAGAGTGGCATTCAGGAATTGAATATTAAATGGATTCTAAATATTTCAAAGGCTACAAAAATATAGATCCCTTTGCCACACCAAAAAAGCAACACTTCCTGTAAATCATGTTGAGATCTTAGAGTACAGGTGCCAATCTCACAGTGTCATGTCGCCATCATGACTTTTTCCTCTTCATGGAGGTGGGGTATGCATGGCCTATGCATAACGCATCTGGTCCATGTGCCACCAGTTTGACACCCCGGTCTTAGAAGTTTTTGCTAATACTACTCTGCAAAAATGTAAGCAATCTTTTTCACCCAGGTACTGTATATTTATTCAATGATATTTTTTTTTTACAAAATAATAAAAAGATTGGGAATGAGATGACCTCTCTGAAGTGGGCAAGACTGGAAAAGGCCTCAAGTAAGGATTTCAGTATACGAAAAAGAGAAGTAAGTTTTCCAATGTATGCAGGAAAAAAGGAAGAATGGGATACTGTCAGGACCAAGCTCAGAGACTAGATAGTGAGATCCACTGTCTTTAGGCTGAGGAGTTTAACCCTTTATTTGATTACACCTAATGGACAGAATGTTGCCAAACTGTAATTATAACCTAACCTACTAGATACATCCTGAGATATTCTAGGATGTGGTTACATGAACATCTTCCCCCGGTCCCCTAATCTCTGTCTGGGAAAGCTCTGAGTTGGTGGAGTTAGGTTGGTTTCTACAGAATTTAAGTATAATAAATGGTCCATTTAGACTTTTGTGCTTCAAGATTGATTGAAATTATGGAATATAAAGTATATGGCAAAAATATTAGTTATTGCCAATATTAACATAGTGAGTCAATTAAAAAATCCTTTTCAGAGTTGTAAAATTTTGCATTTATCTTTCTCATGCAGCAAATTGAAATGATTTCACTTTTTTGTCTTTCAAAATTATTAGCTTTATGTCACCATAGGGGGGGAAAATGTAACTTGTCAGCTCAAAACTCTGAATGGTACTTATAAGCTACTAGGTTTAAGATTGCTCGGTCCTATCATACCAATCTCTGTAGTGTCTTGATAAGTATTATTGAAGGTTTAATAAATGGTGTGAAGAAGTGCTGTCCTTCTTTTGGAGTGCGGTTTCTTTGTTGGAGTAGATCAATAGCTCAGCTGACTGTCACTTCCATGTGCCTGGCTTCTCACAGAAAGAACATTCTCTAGGCAGTAATCAATAGCTGTAATCTGTTCCAACCTGTAAATAACATGGGGAGCTATTAGAGTAGCATTAACATTGAGTTGTTATTTGTGAGTGATGTAGGCTTTGCAAAGAATTGATATATTTCATAGGTACTATAAAGAAATTAATATCCCTCAGAGATATGGAGCCATTTTATTATTATACATATTAGTTGCTCTTATTAAAGTCTCTTCCATTTGGACTTTGGAATCTCATGCCAAACTTTACGGAATGAAGAAAAATATGAGAATTTTTTTTTTTTTTTAAAGTAGGTTATGGATGGGATTTTTTCCCCTTTTGAGGACATTGTGCTGAAAGAACAGTATAATTTTTTAAAATCTTGTTGTATATATCAAGTTTGTGTTCTGTTAGAATAACTCTCACTGTATTTTTTTTCTATTTTTATATTCTGGGGAAAGAGATTTTTCCAGAAACTATTTCCCCAGAGTATAAAGGATCAACTGCGCCACTCCCGAGTGGAGGTCTAGGAGAATAAGAGTACCCAAGGAGCATCTCATTCCCAGGGCTTGTGAGTGTGGTCCAATATCACAGACATTTACATCTTGTCATCTGTAGGACATAATCCCTGGTCACTGCAAGATCGTCTCAGGCAGTAATACCTAATTTCCCTACCCTGGGAATATAGCTGATGCAGAATCAGCCAGCTTGTGTATTGCTCATTCGAATTGAATTCACAAGGAGTTGGGCAGCTTAAAAGTCAAATAAATTAAATAAACTAAATGAAATTAAATTAAATTTGAATTTGAAAGAAGATATATGCCACCCTGTCCCAGTAAGGGTAATGACCAAATTGTGGACACTACTTGATCTTATTTCACATCAATCTAGCATTTAACAGCAGTACTTTGATGCCAGTGCTGCTGTTTTGTTGAAATATTATAATAATAAATTAACCAAGAAGAGGAGATAGGAATCAAATAGTCAAGCTGTTTTCTCTAGAATGGCCTGTCCAACTTCTCACATCATCATATTTCTTGACTTGTTACTACATCAGTAGATCGGCTTTAAACAGTATGCCACATCTCATAAGGTTGCTGCGGGGAAATAGAAGGAGGAAGGAATATTATATATTTTTGCCACTTTGAGTTATTTATTTAAAAAATAATAAAAGCAATTAATTAATTAATTAATATCCTAGCCCTGATGCTCCTGTTCCAGGTTTGGCAGTTGCAGCCAGATCTTATAGCCTATAATTATTCCTATCACATCCTTTCCTCATCTGTACTACCTCTTAGACACTCAGACACAGTGACTGTCATAACCTTCTATAATCTTTCTTTGTGTCTGCTCATCCTCTCCCATCATCCCAATTACTTCTCCTTATTCCCGTTTCTCCCCAATTGTTCTTTCCTCATTGAAGTACAAGTGAGCCCAGGCTACCCTTCTCCACAAGTAGATCTTGTTGTCTTCATCACAGGGTAACACTGTCCCCAACCTCTAATGAAGATTGGTACATACTTCTTATGTTGTTTAGCCAGGTCCTGTGATGTCAAAGCCCTCATATGGAACCTGTGACAGGGGTTCAGGGTTTGAAACAGGCATGAATGACCCATGTTGACTCTCATGGCCTTGGTCCCATTTTAACTGAAACTTCACTCTATTTTAATCTTTTCTTTCTTTATTAGATTTGCATGCCGCCCCTCTCCGCAGACTCGGGGCGGCTCACAACAATAATAACAACAATATGACAATGTAACAAATCTAATATTTAAAAAACATCTAAAAAACCCATCATTAAAACCATACAAGACAAGCATACCATACATAAAACTATATAAGCCTGGGGGAAGTATCTCAATTCCCCCATGTGGATCTTAAACAATTTATGAAAGACAAGGAGGGTGGGGGCAATTCTGATCTCTGGGGGGAGTTGATTCCAGAGGGTCGGGGCCGCCACAGAGAAGGCTTTTCCCCTGGGGCCCGCCAGATGACATTGTTTAGTCGACGGGACCTGGAGAAGGCCAACTCTGTGGGACCTTATCGGCTGCTGGGATTTGTGCAGCAGAAGACGGTTCCGGAGGTATTCAAGTCCGACGCCATGTAGGGCTTTATAGGTCATTACCAATACTTTGAATTGCGACCGGAAACTAATCGGCAGCCAGTGCAAGCCACGGAGTGTTGGAGAGACGTGGGCGAATCTAGGTAACCCCACAATAGCTCACGCGGCATTCTGCGCGATCTGACGTTTCCTGCAACAGTTTTCCACCAAATTGTAGCAATAGCAATTCTCCTGTTAGTCCTCATAATTTTGCATTTTGTGACTTCATAGTTGGTGTCAGTCTTCAGTCATCCAACTCTCATTCTCTTTACTCTTACAAGTCTTGTCAGCATTACCACCTGTAGACATCTTCCATTCCTTCTGTTTATATTCTCTATCCCTCTTTCTATCTCTATCCCTCTATCTCATCTCAAACATTCTTCCCATTCATTTCCATGCAGTCTCCATCAATTCATCTCAGCTTTCTAATCTAGCCCAGTGCTGCCTCGGCTGAATCAATTGCCTGGATTCTTTCTCTGAATGACTAAAAGGTACAAACTAAAAGGAGAATGACAGAGGAAAGAATTTATTTTCTTATTGAAAGGTAGAAAAATGTGGTCTTCCAGATAGTGAGGCTGCTTTCATTATTGGCAAAAAGAAAAAGAAAATACTGCACTCAAAGGAATCAGCCACATGATTAGAATTATATATAATTTGCTTCTCAATTTCACTTGCTTTAGAAATCTGTTGCCATGAGCAATCTGAAAAGCTTTTGCCTAGATGTCAAACTTCTATGAGAATATTTTAAGTAATTTTTAAACTATGCTAATAAGATCCTATAACAGGGCCACAGAGTGTAGCAACTGGAGCCAAAATTGGAAGTTACTGCAGATATCACTGCTCAAGTTTATGACATCCATGTAGAACAATGGGGCATCCAGATATTCTGTGAAAGTTTACAACACTGTATCAACTACCCAGTTTTGCAACTAGGCATTAAACCTTTGTCATTCCTTTCAACAAGAAGAGTCCATTCTAAACTGGCTGTGGAAGTGGTGTGCGAGCACACACACACAGCCCCACTTGTGCAAGCAGTGAGCGCATACACTCATGCAAACAGTTTCATTTGTGTGGGTGTCTACTACTCACATGGAACTATCCCCTCTTGCCACCAAGCTGGAAAGGTTGAGGACCACCCAGGGAAAGAAAACCTCGTACTAGAACTCCCCCCAATAAATGACATTGTCTTACCCTGATATTAAGGCATTTTTTATTGTGGCTATATGTCGATCTTCATGTCCAAGCACAAATCTTTTCAGAAAAGAAAAAAAAATAAGTTGAACAATGGTTCATGTTTTTAAATTGTTATTTTCTTGCTGCTGCTTCAGTGCCATTTTGGGGTTTTTTTTAATAAACATTAACATTAGAAATGAATTTGATAATTCTATCCAATCAGGAATTATATAGTGAACACTCAATACTTCAGCATTAAACAAATTAGGTTTGTTTATATAATGATTAAAGTCAAAACAAACTAATTTAGAATGGGGCAATGAATTGAATTGAATTACTGAAAGTTAGTTAAACCAGGCCCTTTTCCCCACTTCCAGGGACATGTTGAAGGCAGAACTTCAGCAGTTGGAAAATTTCAACTTTGTTCCTCAAATGCCCATTTTTGCTGCTACTTCTGTGGAGTACAGATGGAAGAGCAGCAAAGGCAGCAGGGCATGGATGCTCATAATGGAGAGGATCATGAGGGAAGTGCCTAGTACCCAATGAGTCTTTGCACCAGGGGAATACTGGCAAGGCTTCGTGCTATTACAACCCCCTTTCCCCCATTAATCAGTCAGGCACCATTAGTTAAAGCTTGGCTGCTCTAGTCAGTCGTGGTTGGGAGATGCATTCCTGCCTGGCCATAGCAGCCACTTATGTAATAATGAGGCTTGATTTCTTCAACTACTCTTTTTCCCTTAAAAGATCAGTGGTCAAAATAGAATAAATATTGGGCTTCAGTGTTCCTACAACAAAGCATATCCACACACTGCCAGGTTGCTCCATCATGCCCTGCCCAACATTCTTGAGGACAGGAATGGGTCCTGCCGTTTTCTATGGCCTCCACCCATGTTTTCCTGCTCCAAGTTGAATGTCGTGCTTTCCAGCCTAAACATTGCTGTCTATTTTGGCTGCTGTTCTTTTCTTTGTTGCTCATCCCTGCACTTTCACCTACTATTTGGGGACAAGAATGCTCCCTCGCCTCATTTTCCCAGTGTTTATTCGAAAAGGTCTGCTGCAATTTCTCTTTCTCAATAGCAATGCCATATGGAATGCAGGGGATGTTGCTTGTCATATACAATGTCCCTGGCTTGAAAAATATTATTCTTGTACTGTGCTTTTGAAATAATATTTTTTTCTGTCTCTGAGCTATTGGTTTCTCTATTGAAAATACTAGTGGACTTATTTTTAAAAAGCAGGTAGCTCACACTCACATATACACACATACCCAAGAACATATATAAAGGAAGTACCGTAGTTATCCTTTGAGGGGGTTTTCTTATTAGTAATAGTCAAGGATTTACTCTGCTGTTCCAAATGAATAATTATATTAATTATATATAGCCAGAAACATAAATGTATTTTGAATTGCATTCCTATTTGTACTAGCCTTTAGTGTCGTGTTGATATTTACTTAACTCAGTTAAAATAGTGTTGGTTCTGTGATATTGAAAAACAAATAAATGATGTTCTTCAGTTCAAAAAAGAACCTTCCTATTTTTAGAGGAAAGTGTAACTAAGTAAATCTAAAGATGGCTTGAAATCCTGAGAATCTTCATTAATAAGTTACCTGTTTTATAACTATATGAGCTAATGCTTTAATCAGAATGAAATAGTCTGTTTTCAAAAAGAAATCCAAATGATAACATTACATGAGCAAGTAACATAAAATGAATTTGACTTTTCCCCCTTTGAGGCTAACACTGTGGTTTAGCTCATACATTCTCATTAACATTCTAGTTCGGTATTGCCATTGCTTCTTCCTAGCTTACCAGCTGTTCCTGCTGCTAGTTACAATGTCTGATGTGTTCAGATCATTGGGTTCCTGTACTCACTACAGAGAAGAGACAGTCTTTCCATTGGGGATATCCACGTGTCTGCCTGTCAGCAACAGCACCGAATAAAGTAATAGGTCCTCGCATGACATATGGTGTCTGGGTTCATACAAGATGCAAAACTATTCTAGCACTAATGCACAATGACTCATAGCATTGCTAATTTTTCAAACAAAAGCCTTCTTCCACACCCACACTTTTAGCCCCTCGGGGAGAAAATCTTTTGCTTCAGTCACAGATCTTTGGAAATCTAAAGAATAACTTCTTAGACAAAATGTGGATTAAAATGTATGAGAAATATTTTACCATAAATTTAATTGAGTGGAATAATATATTAATAAATGTAAAAATATATTGGTTAAAAGTCTGGTTTTTAACAATATAGTTAGACTTGGGTGATTAGTTGAATTCTTATATATTGCAGCCTTATGCTTATCTAAAATGATTCTGTTCTGTTTAATAGGAAGAGGCTTTGAAAACATCCAATACAAAGTAATGAACTAATTTGGATTTGAAAAGTCTGTTAGTTAAAACAGCTTTCAGATCAATATGTGAATATGTACTAAAGTTCTTGTTTTTATGTCTGCAGCAGTTCAAGTATTTTGGTGAATACACAAAAGCATAATCAGTATGAAATGAAAAATCTTGTCCTTATAAATAGTTGCAAAACCAGAATGTTAAGCTCTTGTTTCAGTTATATGCTGGGTGCCTAGCCTTTGTAAACCAGCACTAGGTTGTTCAGACTTATGTGACATTCTAAAAACTGCATTCAAAAATTACCCGTTCTAGAATAAAATTATTTTAGTGCAGATTTGTAAATAGACAATGCATTTAGACAATACTATTTTCCTGCAGTCAGTCAAGTGCTTCCAAACAGTGTAGAAGAAATTCTCCATTGACTCTGGAAGGAGAGTCCATCATGGGTTGTAAACCAATCCTATTGGTAGAGACTGAGTTAATTTAAATAATTAATTAACTGGCACCGCCCCCTTAGCAGCCCCCATGAGCCAGTTTTAAAAACTCAGTCTAAGTGTAGAGACTGTTGTTTTAAGTACTCTGTGATTTTACTGTTTTAAATGTGTTAAATGTTTATATTTATTAAAGTGGTACCGTTAATTTTTTCTTCTTTTCTTTCACTGCAGGTGTGAAGACGGTTTCAAGGGGTCTCTGCCCTCCGTGGGCACCACCCCCAACGTTATCTCCTCGGGGGCCCCTTCCCTCAGCGGGTACCACCCTGATCGAGGAGCACCACAGCCCAGGGTCCCTGTCCTCCGTGGTCAGACCCGGCTGCGAGCTGAAGGTGAGGGGGTCCGCCCCCCCCACTGTGCAGCTTGGAAAAGTCGATCCCTGGCCTTTTTCTTGTAAAAAAAGCGGTTTGGCGGCGTGCCAGCGCCTCTCAGCTGTTCGGCGGCCGGGATTAAAGCCGCCGCCGCCGCGTATCTGCGAAAGCCGCCGTTTTTTCTTGCTTCTGAGCAGAGAGGCAGCGTTTGAAGTCTCCTTTCGTTGGCGAGTGTCTGCCTTCGTGGTTTCGGCTCCTCGCCATAGGCAGGGATCGCGTTTGCCTCATAGCGCCGCCATTTTGGGCTGTCAAAATCGACAAAAAATGCCCGCGCTTTTTGTTGTGGCCAGAGGCTGTGACGTTCCTCTCCGCCTTTTTATTAGGCGCGATTGAACAAGGCAGGCTGTTCTGCGCATGTGCAGTGCCTGCAAACCTCCCGATCGCCATTTTATTGCTCTGAGAGAGAAGCGAGTGTCAGGGAGCAGTCCTTTTGAAGTCTGTGGTGTTGTGAGCAGCTCTAGTGAGTACTATGGAAGGTCACGCTACACCTGATAAGGTGACCTCTCCCTCGGTGGTCCCCAAAGAGAAGGCCAAAACTTCTAAGTCCAAGGAAAAATCTAGGACTTCTCAGGCCTCTTCTTCCTCAATTAAAGAAGCAGAGAGGCGTATCAAGGCCTTAGAGCAGAGACTTGAGGCTGCTCTTCATGTCCCAGCAGTGTCTTCTGGGCCTTCTCATTTCACTATGGTCAGAGAAACTGTGTCTCCTTTACCTACTATGAGGCCTACTGAATCCTTCTCTGAAAAAGATTGGTCTCCTGATAGACAATTTGCCATCAATCCGGCCTTGCCATCTCCAGGCCACAGTGGGCCTAGGCCAGGCTCTGCATCACATTCAGTGAGGAGCTGCCAGGGACCATCTGCCACTTTCACACCCACAGCAGCAGGGTTGCGCACACAACCTGATTCCTGGCATCAGATGTCCCCATCAGTGCAGGATTTGATTAACAATGCTTATTCTCAGGGGATGGCAGCGGGGGTGCAACAAGTCACTCAGCAGCCCCGCCCAGTGCAGTCAAAGAACCTGTGGTGTGCACCGCCCCCCTCAGGTATGGGGTCTTGGGCTGAAGAAGCTAACCCTTTGGAGGAATCTGACAAAGATTATGAACTGTCTGACGATGAGACACCACCAGAGCAGCCTGTAGCTGCTGGACTTTTTAAGGCCTCCACTTTCAGGGTTTTGCTTCGTAAGGCCAAGCTAACTGTGGATTTGCCAGGTCCTGCTAAACCAGACACCACGGATGGGACCAAACCAGCTACAGTCCTATTCAAGGAACCCCAACCTGAGTCAGAGCACATTCCATCCTCTGATATTATTGTACAAAGTGTAAAAAGACCCTGGCAACACCCAGCTGCAGCCCAGGGCCCTTCTGCAGTAGAAAGGAGATTCTACACTTGTGATGAGGAGGTGGAGAAATTATTGGAATTCCCTCCTATAGATCAGCCTGTCATGCAGCTGATTTCTAAGTCCTTTGTGCCCTCTGAGACAGGGGATAGCTTGAAGCCTGAGGACAGAAAGGCAGAGGTGTTGATACGTAAAACGCATCAAATGGCGAGCTGGGGATTTCGAGCAGCGGCGGCTGCTTCCTTTTTCACCAGGGCGTCTATAGTATGGCTGCAGGAGATGCAGGCCCGGCTGGGACCAGATGAAAGCCGCCTGAGACAGGATCTGGGAAAGCTGTTGGCAGCAGCTGAGTTTTCTGCAGACGCCACTCTGCATGCTGCTAAATTTTCGGCCAGGAGTATGGCGGCCACTTTGGCATCGCGGCGCCTCCTCTGGCTGAGAAGCTGGCCAGCAGACCTAAAGTCGAAATGGAACCTGGCCTCGGCGCCCTTTCAGGGGGAAAAGCTTTTTGGGGAAGCGTTAGATCCCGTCCTTGTGGAAGACAAGGACAAAAAGAAGTCCCTCCCCAGAGCTTACAGGCGACAGGAGCGTCGTTATACCCCCTACCAGCGCAGGCCGTCCTTTCGGTGGGACTCTTCGGCTCCAACGGGTCAGAATACTAGACCCTACTCCCAGCCCCAGTATAATTCTAACACGTTCCGGGGTGATAGAGCGCCCTTCCAGGATCGCCAGAGAGGGTATCAACAGGCGAGGCGGCCCTTTCGTGGAAACCAGAGGGGCTTCAAGCGCCCTAAATGACTCTGTTCATCAACACCTGGGAGGCAAGCTCCAGTTTTTCGAGGCCTCCTGGCGGACTACGTCCTCAGACAGGTGGGCGTTAGCAACTGTCTCCCAGGGCTTGCGTTTGGAGTTCCTCCAGCCCCCTCCATACCGTTATGTTCAGTGCCCAGTTCAGAGGGACCCCCACAAAAGGTTACAGCTTTCAAAGGAGATAGCCCATCTCTTGGAGATACGGGCGATAGAGGAAGTGCCCAGGCAAGAAATAGGTACCGGCTTTTATTCAAGGGTCTTCCTTGTACCAAAATCATCGGGAGGGGTCCGAATGATCCTCAATTTAAAAAACCTCAACACTTACATCAAGTATCGACGGTTCCGGATGCATTCTCTTTCGACCATCTTGGCTGCAATCCGAAGGCAGGATCTATTGACGTCCATAGATTTAAAAGAGGCTTACTTGCATGTCCCAATCCTGCCGGCTCATCGGAGGTTTCTTCGGTTCCACCTAGACGGCTCCCACTACCAATACAGGGCAATGCCGTTCGGCCTCTCTTCGGCCCCTCGCACATTTACAAAGCTTCTCGACGTATTGACTGCCCATATCAGGTCCCAGGGAATTCGAATCCTAGCATACCTGGACGATCTTATTGTCCTGTCCAGCTCCTCTCAGAGTGCGCTGGCCGATTTGGCAGTCACGAGACAGACGTTGGAATCCCACGGGTTCACGATCAACGAGGAAAAAAGTCATCTTTCCCCAACAGTCAGACTGTTACACCTGGGGTCCATGATAGATACTTCCACAGGGACTGTGACCTTATCCCCAGAAAGGATGGAAAACATTCGTCAAAAAAAACTAATTTTACAGCTTCAGCGCCAACAGCGGGTGTCGCTCGCGTTCCTTTCCAAGGTACTGGGGACCCTGGTCTCGACTATTGGCATAGTGCCTTGGGCTCGTCATCATCTCAGGGCACTGCAATGGTTCCTCCTTCCCTGGCAGAAGGCCAAATTGAGTCATTCACAAAGGTTAGTGCGGCTCCCTTCAGATGTCAGGGTGTCGTTGCGATGGTGGACTTCCCCGGCCTTACACAAGGGGTCACTCTTCTGCAACCGGGACCTCTTAATCCTCACAACAGATGCCAGTCTGTCGGGCTGGGGGGCCCACATGGGACTGCACATGACCCAGGGACTTTGGTCTCCGGAGGATCTGAACCCGATCAACATAAACTACTTGGAGCTCAAAGCAGTTTTTCTGGCTCTTCAGGCCTTTTCCCCTTGGATTCAAGACAAGCATGTGTTGGTTTTAACCGACAATGTGGCCACCAGGGCCCACGTCAACCATCAAGGGGGAACGAAATCCCTCCGTCTGATGGTAGAGTCAGCGGCCCTTTTCACCTGGGCCGAGTCCCGCTTAGCTTCTCTGTCGGCGGAGCACATTGCCGGGACCAGCAACGTCCAAGCCGACTGGCTGAGCAGGTCCACTCTAGACCCAGCAGAGTGGAAGCTCGATCCCGGAGTCTTTCATCAGATTATTCAACGCTTCGGGACCCCTCTGGTGGACCTTTTTGCGTCACGAACCAACACGCAGCTGGAGAGGTTTTATTCCCGGTTTCCGACACCGGGGGCAGAAGGCGTCAATGCCCTCTTGTCCCCATGGCCCAGAGGTCTGTTGTACGCATTCCCCCCGACGTGTCTGCTTCAACGAGTTCTGGACATTGTAATCCGGGAGAGTGCCGAAGTCATCATCGTGGCTCCATACTGGCCCCGAAGGCCGTGGTTCGCAGACCTGGTAGCCCTCTCGGTGTCCCCTCCTTGGAGGATACCGGATCAGCTCGTCTCCCTCACTCAAGGATCCATTTGTCACCCGGATCCTCAATGGTTCCAGTTAGCCGCCTGGCGTGTGAGCGGGAGAGATTGACGCAGCAGCACCTTCCGGACACGGTCATTGCAACGATGCAGGCGGCTCGGAGGCCGTCGACGGTGCGAATATACCAGGCAACATGGGCTGCATTCTGCAACTTTTGTTCTAACCGCCACTGTGATCCACAGCAAGCCTCGCTTATTGTAGTTCTGGAATTTCTCCAATCAGGGATTGACCGGGGATTGGCCCCTAACACCCTGAAGCGACAAGTGGCTGCCCTGTCCACTATAATTCAGGTATCTGATTTTCGGTCCTTGGCTCACCATCCATGGGTGAGGGATTTCCTCAAGGGAGCTATAAATCAGCACGCTCCCCCAGTAAGGCGGTTCCCTACGTGGGATCTTACCCTGGTGCTACGTGCACTCACGGGGCCTCCCTTTGAGCCCATGAGGTCCATTTCATATAGATTGTTATCCATTAAGACATTGTTTCTGGTCGCAGTTACATCTGCCCGAAGGGTCTCGGAATTGTCGGCACTGTCCATCAGACCGGACTTGTGTGTGTTCCATCCGGACAGGGTGGTGTTGCGATTGGACCCTTCGTTCATCCCGAAGGTGAATTCGGATTTCCACAGAAGGCAAGAACTGGTGCTACCGGACTTTTGCACACACGGTCAACATCCTTCCGAACTTCGTTGGCACAAGATTGATGTCCGAAGAGCCTTGAAGCTCTATATCAGGAGGACAGCATCTTTTAGAAAGACTGAAAGACTCTTTGTGTCCTTTGCTCAAGTCACGATGGGTCTTGGAGTTTCTTCCCAATCGCTTAGTCGCTGGATTAGGGATTGCATTGCTGAGGCTTATTCATCGAGGTCTCAATCTCCTCCCACCGGTGTTATGGCACATTCCACTAGAAGTGCGGCTACTTCGGCGGCTTGGTCAACTCAAGCTTCTTTGGAAGAAATTTGTCGAGCTGCTACTTGGGCATCATCTTCTACTTTTATACGCCATTATAAACTGGACTCATTGGCTTCTGCAGATGCTTCATTTGGCAGGCGTGTCTTACAGCGAGTGTGTGTCACTCCACCGACCTCGGCCCAGCCTTTTCCCTCCCAGGGGAATTGATCTTTGGTATATCCCATGATGGACTCTCCTTCCAGAGTCAATGGAGAAGAACCGTTGTACATACCTGAACGGTCTTCTCAGTGCTCTGGAAGGAGAGTCCATACCCACCCGGCATGGTGTTTGGCCAGGTCGCCGGAGTGCTGGGACTGTTATAGTTTATGTTTGGTTATGGAGTTAATAAATTTTTTCTGATTATTACATTGTCTTCGTTTTTAAAACTGGCTCATGGGGGCTGCTAAGGGGGCGGTGCCAGTTAATTAATTATTTAAATTAACTCAGTCTCTACCAATAGGATTGGTTTACAACCCATGATGGACTCTCCTTCCAGAGCACTGAGAAGACCGTTCAGGTATGTACAACGGTTCATCTTGAAAATCTTAAGCCTGTACCATTTATCATACTTTGCCATCATTGCTCAATATCTCTTCTTAAAACTGAAGAAAACAAACCATTTTATTATTAACAACTGAAATAAATAACATAAACAATACAGATAGTCCTTGTTTAACCATGATAATTGAGACCAGAATTTTTGTTGTTTAACAGTCTGGTCATAAAACACCAAATCTCATGATCACCTCACTTAGTGATAGCAGTCCTTGTGATTAAGTGAGGACCTCATTGCATTTTCTAACAAGCAAAGTTAGCAGGGAAGCTGGCAGAAAGTTGCAAGTCCCAAGAGTTCACAAGCCAGACAAAACCAGCTAAATAGCTGCCGTGTTCTCAGTACAGCCAGGGATGGCTGCCGCCAAGTGAGGGAGGGTGCGCTGGTGCCCACTACGGATAGAAAGGCGCTGTGGTATGTGTGCAGATCTTGTATTCGGTAGCAGAGCTGCTCAAGAGAAAAGGCTGTAGGAGTGTGACTTATTAACAGAGCATTGCAGTCTTCCCTGTCACCTTCCCCATTGACTTAGATTGTGAGAAGTTGGCAGGAGAAATCACAAATGGCAAACCTTTGACCATGGGATGCTGCAATGGTTGTTAAGTGAATCTGCCAAACTCCCAGATCGTGATCATGTGACTGGGGCTGCTGGGACGACTGGAACTTTTGAGGAGTGATGAGTACCACTCATTAAGTGCCTTCAGAAGTCTGAACACTTGCTGAATGAATGGTCTTTAACTGAGGACTATATATAAGCAAATTAATTCAAAATGCAGAATGTAACCATATATCTGAAATATGCCTGGGATGTTTTTTTTTAAATTCATATAACTACTGGTCGCTCTTAAACACACACACTCACAGAGTTTCTAAGTGCTTGCGATAAAAGAATTGGCAAAGTAAGAGGGAGGGCAAAGGCTCCTCAAAGCCTTAGGCTATGTACATATCTTAGGAAGGACAAGCAGCACTGCTTGCATTTTGATGCTTTGAAGTGGTGATAGAGAGGCAGCTTAACAGTTTTTTTAATCTGGGGATATGCATGTTAATTCTTGAGACAGAATAGAGAATAGACACAGTTTAGAGAGGAGAAGGGTTAAAAAAAAGTGGAGGATATATAAATAAAAATTTAATGTAATTTTGTTGTGATGTTTAAACATTAAAAATAAAATCTAATTCTATGTTTCCAGTAGTGAGAAACATTTTAATTGACAGAAAGAAGGGGGCAGTGCCCCTTACCACTTGACACACACATACACATACTCGCATTTTCAGTGTTGAGAATGGGCAGGGTATAAGAAAAGACAATAATCAGCATTAGTGGAAACCAGTTAATGCAATGTTGATATTCAGTCACAAGGTCCAACATAATGTGGTATTAAGACAATGTATGTCTCATTCGAGCGCTACTTGAATGCCATGCTGCTTAATGGCTAGAATAAAGAAATGCAGGACTCTTGTGACATTAGATATTCAATGCTGTGGCTTATAGAATAATTTTTTAAAACTATATTAATCCTTGCAAACAGAACATACCATGGTACTATAACACCTTTTTTAGAAACCGTTGCTTTAAAGTTGTTTTTAGTTTTTGATTATGCATTCTGTTCTGTGAACTTTTAAGAATAGATTTGGAAACCATATTGGAAATTTTTGTAGCTCCCACACTGATGATATTCTTTAAAGGCTTGGCTGTTTCCCCAGCATTGAGCTGCAATAGATGGAGGCCTTGTAGGACTGTATTTTGTGTGTAGTTGCCAGTCACCATTTGGACCTAATGTGTTTTATTTATTTATTTCCTTATATTTATTTCTTTTGTCATATCTATTGCATTTTTATTTGTTACATAGTGAGCTACCGAGTCTTGTCTCAAGTCAGATGGCATATAAATTGAATACATAAAATTTTACTGCATAGTTTTTCAAAATTATATTTTTTTAAATAGAAAGTAACTGAACCCACTTGTACTGGGTGATTATCATTAGTCATATTCTCACTCACATTATTTCCAGATATCAAAAACTTGTATTAAAACAGATTAATTGGAGTTTAGCATATCTAAACATATATCAGAATACACATGAGTAGAAGTGATAATTGACTGACAGTGACCTTTTTAGACCTATGACTGAAACATAATCTTTTAAGAAGTCAGAAGACAATGCCATTACTAGCCAGCATATTCAGTATGTTTAATGCTGATTAAAAATTTGACAGTCTATTCATTTCTGCAGGTGAATTCAGGCTATGGGCAAAATAATGGGAGGGGGGGAAATGCAAGAATTGATCCATGTACATGAAATGAAAGAAATTGTGCAAATATCCTCCGTCTTTTTTCCCAGGGGTAAAGATGGGTTGTTTAATTCCTAATTAGAGTTTCCAGTGCCTGTTGTTCTTTGTGTTTCCATGCTTGACATGTTACCATTATTATTCAGTCCATCTTATTGGTATCTCTAATTGTGATTGATATGTAATCATTCATTTTATTGAGCTTGTTAAAATTTGCAAACTCTGGACAACTTAACATAATTAGATCCCAAATAACCATTCCATCTGTTCCATGAGTAGTTTAATTAACAAATTCTTAAATGTTCCTGAGCACTATAAAAGGGATATAATTTTTTTTCAACTGTTAAATAGAATCTGCCTATGAACATTTGTACAGGGTTTTTATAATTTGTACAGTCATATTTTGCTGCACATACTACTGAAAAAACAATCTTATTGAGATCTTTCTAGTATGAACCCACCAATATAAATTCTTATTTTTGTCTTTATGATAATTTGACATTGAGTGCAATAAATTGTCATTACTGAGAAAGAGAGGCATAAATGAAAATTGAAATATATGAGTACTGTCAGAGAATTGTTCTGATCCATATTAAAGATTTTTAAAGTTCAAATTTATATACATTTTTTTTCTTTTTATATCTTAATAGTCTCTTTTCAAAAGAGAAAGAGGACGATTAATCTTGTTTGTGGTTAACTGGCTATACCATAGAAAAACGAGAACGATATGGTAAAGTTGCATCATGTTAAAAAATAGATTATTGAATATGTTATAAATTTGTGTTTTAAAAATTACAAATTAACAAATTATGTAGGTGTATGTTCTCTGACCAATTTCTACAAACACTAGGCAATATCATTTATAGTTCTCCAAGTATCTTTCATCATTGAGGGTTTGTACCTTTTAACATTATCTAGAGTTGAACCTTTAACATTGTAGTAAATTTTCAGATGGTGAGAAGTATGTGGTAGCATCTTGGAAAAATTCATATCTGGTTTTCCATTTCATTTAATTCTCTTGAGATGATGAGCTACTTTCTGAAATCATTAATTCATCAGATTTAGGTCAATATTAGTGAAATTAATCTTGACAATGATAGATGAATATCATTCTGGAGGATTATTATTATGTTTCTGTCTGTTTGTTTTAATTGTAGATAACACTTCCCCTCTAGCACATAGAAGTAGAACTACAAATTGGCTTCTTCTAAAGATGTCACTGACCAGCCAATGCCTAATATTGCAAGAACTGGCCATGGCTAGTTTAATGAAAAGAAGGACCAGGGGAGACATGATAGCAGTGTTCCAATATCTCAGGGCTTGCCACAAAGAAATTGGAGTCAACCTATTCTCCAAAGCACCTGAGGGTAGAACAAGAAGCAATGGGTGGAAGCTGAACAAGGAAAAAAGCAACTTAGAACTAAGGAGAAATTTCTTGACAGTTAGAACAATTAATCAGTAGAAGAGCTTGCCTATAGAAGTTGTGAATGTTCCAACACTGGAAGTTTTTAAGCAGATGTTGGATAACCATCTGTCTGAAGTAGTATAAGGTTTTCTGCCTAAGCAGGGGGTTGGACTAGAAGACATCCAAGGTCCCTTCCAACTCTGTTGTTATTGTTGTTAATCTACCTAGATTGATACAGTTAAAGCCTTTCTGTTTCATTTTACTACTCTTTATCAGTAAGAGTTGAAATAGCTGCCACCAACGTAGAACCCTCCAGATGTGGGTTTCAATTTCCCGAATTTCCTTGCCAGAATGGGCAGTAATAATAATCCTCCAGAATGTAAATTTTGGGAGTTGAAGTTTATAGGCAATCATCTGAATGACACCCACCTTTGGGGAAAGCTGGTCAAAGGGTCAGGTAATAATTCTGACCACTAACACCAGCATCTTGTCCCATTCTTTAACAATTTGTTACTCTGTAGTAACAAATTATTCCAAAGTCAAATCTAGTAGTATTTCCATGGTCTCCACATGTTCTGTATGAACTGTGCCAATTGATTTGGTGTGAATATAAGTATTCTGTCTATTGCATTTTTAATTAAGTGGACAGATGAGATTGCTTTTGGATTAACCTAATCTTGATTAGCTATCCACCACTAAAGAAAGCACCACTGGGCAGTTCACTGAGCATGCAGTAATACTATAGAAGTCAGCCTTCTTAAGTACTTCCACTGCCATGTGGCAGATATGATTATGCACTCCCACTTCTGCTCAGTTGTATTTGCTGCATGATTTATGCCACCTGCACTCTAATCATCTATCAGTTTGCTTCACTGCACATATCTTCTCAGAAATAGGAAGCATTCTGGGCTCCCTCTGGCCAGAAATGGCACTCCAGAACAATAGTATCTAATAATCTCTTTCATCTTCCTGGTCCATTTTGTGGCAATGGTTTTAAGAAATTCTGCTCAACTCAGTGTTCTGCTGATATTTCCTACTGGGACCACATCTGGTGATTTTTTTACTAATTCTCTTCCCACCCCCTCTTTTTTCACATCTCAGTTGGCACATCTCAGGTGGCACAATCTTGGTATTCATCTGTTATATTAATTCTTGTCCCAACCATTTCATTGACTCTTAAAGGTCATTAAGAAACAATACCTCACATTATCTAAGATGGTTTCCATTGCATGAAAACTTAAAGACATTGGTTGCCTTTATATCATAACTTGGCTAGTTCTGCCTCTAATAAAACAGACAAAATCCTTACAAGATAAATATAATGCCAAGATGTAGTGGAATAGAAGATAAAATATTGGGGATGGTTATAAAAGTATCAAGATCTGAAAATAGAAATTGAAAGATTATGGCATTAAACCAACCATGATGGTCCCAATGGTTAACAGCACATTGGATGCCATATCCAAAAATCTTGGATGGCATCTAGAAAATATTCATATTGGCAAAATGTCCACCTGTTAGTTCATAGTGCTTGAATGCACACATATATTATGCCAATAAGTTAGAACATCGGATGTGAGGGCGATCTGGCTGCGACATCTGTCACCCCATTGATCGCCAGGGTTGATTCAGCTGATCTGGCTGCCTAGGCGGGTGTCCCCTTCCTCACCGCTCCATGTGCGTCCCTCCCACAGCTGTGCGCTTGGTCGAAGAGGATGACCTTCCCAGATAGAAGGAGTGTACCGATCTCCGGTCAAGGGTATAAGTTAGAACATCCTTACAACAATGATGTAAGTTGACTCTTGTTTCCCTATAAGCACTATCCAATAGTATGTATTGTACGAAGTAGGCTTTATTTTTCCTATTCACCAAAAATAACAAGCTTTCAATCTTTAGAATGTGTATATAAAGATGAATACAAAATTCTGTAGCTACACTCTACAGTCAGCATTATTTCTATAATGGTAATTAATAATATAGCCAAGTATTATGTCAAAAGTCTGCTAATACTATGTCTCAGGATATAATTGAAAAATCCTTACTTTAATACAGATAAAGAAGCACTGTTTTAGATATAGTAATTTAAACATTTATGCAATCAATGTTGGTTAATTACATAAATACTATATCTGAAGAATGTTTTTATATCTGGCTCTGTCTTTGGAGTTCCTCATGGTAGCAGTGACAGTAGTTTTCCATTGAAGTTAAAGTGGGGGGAGAGAGCTTACCCATGTTCTATGATACCACCTTACATGGCAATTCAGAGATCTAAGAACAAAAGGAAGCATTTAGATGATTAAGTAAAATTGTGAATTTAGATTACATTAAAAAAACAAACAGTTGACATCCATTCTCCTTCAGTGCAAGCTTTCATCTTGTAAATCCTAAATATATAAAAATATAAATTATCTCCAAAGGTATTATTACACAAAGTTTCATTATAAAGCAAAGGGACTCCACTTACTACTACCGGTTATAAACCTAACCATTTAAACATAACACTTGGTAAATAATAAATATCTTTGTTTCTTTTGCAAAAATATTAGATGCCAGTGTATGTGCCATAAGCACAATAAAACTTCTCATGTTACTAGAAGAATCAACTGCAAATAATTTGGATGATTTACCAATAAACTTTCTGCCATGATAGTAGTAATATAAGAATCAAAGTATGGAGAATATAATTTTTTTTTAAATAAAAAATGTAACAGTTTATAAAAGCACTAAATCAACCACGACTGAAATAAAATGATTAATACTTCCAATAAATATGTTATTTTCCTATTCTTGTCTAGCAAGCATTGTTGTATGGGCAAATAACAGGTCAATAATAATCTGGAAAATGACCAGGCATACTATGGGCAGGATGGATCTTGTGTTTACGATCAGTGAACAATAATCAGTCCTGGCTACATAGAAAAGAAATTTATTGCTGAGCTTTTGATTCCATGTATTGGAGATATTGTAATCTCAGTAATGCGTGTGTGTGTGTTTATGTGTCTATTTTGCATATTTTTATTAAGGAAACTGAAATTTCTGATACATGTTTGTAATTAAATAATTTTTAATTTCGGGTATTTGCAAGCTGTAGTCTTAGCTAATTGAAAATTGTAGGACTTTGCGCATCCTTTTTTTGCCAAAGATTTCCTTTTATACACAGTTGTGTCAGAAGTTTCTCCGTTCATGAATAGGTTGTCAAAAAAGATTAAAGTGTGTGCCATGTCTTATTTTTAAAGACAAGTGTCTTTGATGTGTTAATGTTCACTTTCACTCTTTTCATTGACAACTGCCCATCGTTGTTTTGATCTGAAGATTGTCTCTCCATATAGAAATGTTGCTCTAGTTTTAATAGAACTTGCTTGAGCTTGGCAAAATATGAACGTGTGATCCTTGTTAATCTTTGAATATGTTAGCACTAAATAATAGCCAGAACAAAAAAGTACAGATCAAAGAACATCCTTGATAGGGATGTTGTTGGAAGCAATGCTGCCTGAGCTTTGAAAATTGAAAATGTTATAAATTACAACACATGTTTCTTTACATTATAAATTTTGAATGATTATATTATATTACCAAAAAAACACACCCTGTGTAGCTTTTTAAATCTCAGGTTGCTTATTTCCATATTAAGCTAATCAGAGTGTCAGATAATAATGTACCAATGTTTGAATTATTTTCAAATAATGAGATAGATGAAATAAGCCAAGGAGCAGTGGTTGATGATGAAGCCATGCAATTTGCATTCTGTCAGTTATAGAATGAAATGTGAAAGCGGAAGCCAGCTTTGTCCTGGTGGCTTCCATCTCTATGCACCAAGACAAATTCCTTGTGTGTCCAATCACACTTGGCCAATAAAATTCTATTCTATTCTATTCTATTCTATTCTAATGCTGATGGGTGTAAAACCAGTGGCTATCCAAGTCTCTTCAAATAAAATAAATCACCTGCCACGTGATATATATCCAGCCGGACCTGTTGCTTTCTCATCTTACTTTAGCCAATCTCGCCTGTCACTTATTCCCTTTTTCTGTCACATGGTGAACATGGAGGAAACTTTACCCGTCCCCCTCCACCAATTTTATCCCTAATGGAAGTGTCCCCTGCCCATCTGCTTTTCCTTGCTATCAAGCAAATGCAACACAATGGTGATTGCTCTGATAAAGTGTAAACAGCTGACAGCTTCCCAAAGGAAAGTGGTGGATGTTCCGAAGCCACCCATTCTATAACGAGGTGCCTCTCAAACTGCTATTTCTAAACATCAGATTTATATAGCTGGTAATTTAAATGCCAGTCAGTCTAACTGAACTTTGGTAACGTAGTGTATTTATTTATTATACTTGTGCCCCGCATTTTCTTGGGAAACAAAAGGTCTCCTTCATTTCCGTGCTCACAACAGACCTCTGAAGTACACTGGCTTTGTAGTAACAATTGTCCTAAAGCATTTGGTGAAAGATGGGAGACATTCCTGTAGTTCATCCTGGACACTGATGCTTTTTTGTCAGCACTTCTTCCATGTGGCCTTATTGTTTTGGTTGTCTTCATCTCTTTCAGTGATTTATGTGTTTGTGGGTTTATTGGGATGGAGGGAAGAGAGAATTGCTATGTGAGTGACTTATCTTTGTGTATTAATTTTCTGGATAAAACATATGGCTTTTACTTCCAACAGAACAAGAATAAGTACTGCTACTGCAATGACAAATGGAGGGTCTTTTGGGTTTTTTGCACACTTGCACACAAACTATCATGCTTGCTGGTTATATAAACTAAGTCCATGTTGACCAGGCTATAGATATGACACAGAACAGCTTACCAATGTGCTTCATGTGAGGAAATTAATTCAGAAAAACCTTCCTAAACCCAAAACAAAATTATTTTAGTACTATTTTCAGAAGGTTTTGAAGCACGTCAAATATGAATCAAAGATACAGCAACAATTCTCATTTAATTTGTAATGTTACAGGCAGCCAATACGTAGCAATAAAATGTATCTTTATTTTAATAGTTTAATTTCACCTTTTGCATGGAGAGAGAGGGGGAAGTAACTTAGAAAGAAACTCCATGCCCCCATCCATCTTTAAAGGGTCAGTATTTCTGGTGGTGGATAAACTCTCTTGCCCCATACATTTTGGATGGAGAGAGTTTATATTTATAATTTTTAGTGGGAATTGTAATATAAAGAAGTGACTTCCAACTTTCATTATAACAAATGTAGTAACTTTGGAATCAACTCCTTCCAGAGATTCGCACTGTCCCCACCCTCCTGGCCTTTTGTAAGGTTTTAAAAATTCACTTTTGCCAGCAGGCCTGGGGCCATTGAGCGCTGACATCTTGCTCCGGACGACGATGTGAGTGTATGATTGTGTTAGGATGAATGTGGGTGTCTGTTTTTAGTAATCTTGAGGTTTTAGAATCGGATTTTATGTTTGGGTTTCTTATATGATTTATTTTGTATTTATTGTTTTGTAAACTGCCCTAAGTCTACAGAGAAGGGCGACATAGAAATCAAAGCAAATAAAATAAATAAATAAACAAATAAACAAACAAACTCTTCATCCTGTATAAGGTTATCAATATCTCTTCATCCCACATTTCCATCCCTTATCCATAAGCAAATGCATAAAATATTAATTTTTAAAAGCTGATTACAGTAAGGATTGGGTACATTGTGATAGCTATTTATAGCTATTAGCAATTGTACTATCAAATGAGTAGCATGAAACACACTTAAGGAATTTGTTATTTTGAATATGAGTAGCAGATATAATTAAAATGCAACCACAAGCAAAAAGCCATCAAATGTGAGAATACAAATGTTCTCCTAGACTTCACTGAATGTTACAGACAGGGACGTAAACATGCTACTTTTGTATTCTTGGGAGCTGTTTTGTTTTCTATTGTAGAGCAGATGTGGGTTGCCCCCTTTCAAATGAAAGATGTAACCATATGTGAAATATTTTTTCTCTTCTCCTTAGTTGCTATTCTTAGATATAATCGTTCATCTATCACCTGAGAACATATGAAATTGCATGGTATAGATCCATGATGGTGAACAGGTGCCACAAGTAGCACGCAGAGCCATATCTGCTGCCACATGAGCCGTTGCCCTAGCCCAGCTCCAGTGTGCATGTGTATGCCGGCCAGCTGATTTTTCGCTCGCACAGAGGCTCTGAAAGGGCGTTTTTGGCTTCTAGAAAGCATCTGGGAGGACGCGGGAGGGCGATTTTACCTTCCCCTGGCTTCAGGGAAGCCTTTGGAGCTTGGGGAGGGTGAAACATAAGCCTACTGATTCTACCAGAAGTTGAGAAACAGGCCGTTTCCAGCCTCCAGAGGGCACTCTGGGGGGTGTGGGAAGTTGTTTTCGTCTTCCCCAGGCATTGAATTATGAGTATGAGCACTTGTGTTAGGACAGTAAGAGGTTGATCTACTGGGCAGCAGATTTCATATCAGTATTATTTCCTGTGAACTCAAACACAGATGGACAGTCCATTTTATTTGTTTTCGAAAGAGTTTGTTCATATTCCATAACAACTTTTAGTTCCAGTAAAAAATTTTAAAAACTCATGCACTTCATAGTTCAAATAGATCAAAAATTTCCTTTAAGGTGGCCATCATACAGTATGTCTTGGAACTGATCTTCAGAGTCTTGTTTTGTATTAAAATGTAAACAAAACAGATTTTCCTGACATGAGGGGATGTCTAACTAATTTCAAAATGTTTGTTTAAATTTCTAAATCAATTTAGCATTTAAACTGTTTAAAAATAACCCTAAAGTCATTCCTTTGCTGTGTATTGCAAAAAGTTATCCCAAAACACCATATAAAACTGAAAAGACATACTTTCTTATTTTAAATGGACTGAAGGGAACTACATCCAGTGATTTGTAGACCTGTCAGGGATAGAGAACTTCCTTTGGGCCATACAGTGGAACCTCAACATACGAGCAGCTCTACTTATGAGCTACTCGAGATAAGAGCTGGGAGGGGAGAGACATTTTTGTTCATCTCCCGAGCTCAAATCCGGGATACGAGCTGAGAAGAGCCGGGCTGGTTTGCTTTCCTTCCTTCCCGCGCTGATGCAGAGCAAAGCGTCACGTCCCCTTGACGCTTTCGGCGGCTTCCGAAGCGACGCTGGGCTCTTTTGCCGCCAAAAGCGTCAGGGGGGCGTGACGCTTTGCTCTGCATCAGCGCGGGAAGGAAGGAAAGCAAACCAGCCCGGCTCTTCTCAGCTCGTATCCCGGCACTTGGTGAGTGGAGAGGCGGTCGCCTCCCCTGCCGCCCCACTCTGCGGGTCCTTGGCTTCTGCTGGGGGTGGGGGGATCTGAACGCTTTCTGCTGGGGGTGGGGGGATCTGAACGCTCTCCCAGGCTGGGAGCGCTTTCGCTGCGAGAGAGGGCTTTCTCCGTCCCTTTCGGGAAAGCGCGCCGCGCCCCTCTCGCAGCTCGGAACTGACAGGGCGCTGCTCTCTCTCTCTCTCCCGTGAGGCGGGGGGGAAAAAAGCAAAAAACCCCTTGGGGGCTGCGAGAGGGGCGCGGCGCGCTGCGCGCCTGTTTTAAAAGATCGCAGCCGGTCTGGGGGGGCTTTCCAGCAACCCCCGAACCCGGGTTGGGGCTCGGGGGTTGCTGGAAAGCCCCCCCAGACCGGCTGCGATCTTTTAAAACAGGCGCGCCGCTTCTCCGCTGACTCCTGGCGAACTTCCCCGCTATAGGAGTCAGCGGAGAAGCGGCGCGCCTGTTTTAAAAGATCGCAGTCGGCCTGGAGGGGCTTTCCAGCAACCCCCGAACCCCCAACCCGGGCTCGGGGGTTGCTGGAAAGCCCCTCCAGGCCGGCTGCGATCTTTTAAAACAGGCGCGCCGCTTCTCCGCTGACTCCTAAAGCGGGGAAGTTCGCCAGGAGTCAGCGGAGAAGCGGCGCGCCTGTTTTAAAAGATCGCAGCCGGTCTGGGGGGGCTTTCCAGCAACCCCCGAACCCGGGTTGGGGGCTCGGGGGTTGCTGGAAAGCCCCCCCAGACCGGCTGCAATCTTTTAAAACAGGCGCGCCACTTCTCCGCTGACTCCTGGCGAACTTCCAGCTCCTCCTCCTCCTCGCCGGGAAGCACCGGGCACCCCTCAGCCGACGTCTTTTCCCCTCAGCCCTCGGGCTTGCACGCATTAATCGCTTTTCCATTGTTTCCTATGGGAAACAATGTTTCGACATACGAACTTTTCGACGTACGAGGCTCCTTCCGGAACCAATTAGTTTCGTATGTCGGGGTTCCACTGTATAAGTTTTTTTCAATCTTAAATAGGCAGTACAAAAGTGATTAAAAAGACAAAGTTAATTAAGCCTTGTATCCATGAAGGCTGCATCTATGGCTCAGAGCATAATGTGACTACTGGCTGATCGCAAGCGGCTGTAAAAATGATGGTTTCATAAAAGTCAACTGTCTGAAGAACAATTGTGGGCAATCTCCAGATCTCTCTTCCTCCAGAGAGAATTTCAGCAATGTGGATCTTACATCCAGTTGCCTTTTTGACTGAAATGCCTCTGCAATCCACATGGAGCAGAGAAAATGTGGGCACTCGCTTGCCTTACTTCACCAGGAGTTCATTGGGGCAGATTATTTTTTTTCAGTGAAGAAATAAATATTTTCTACTGTGTAATATATCTTCTCTCTTTTTGCAATTATACAATTATATAATTACTGGTAGTTTGATTTGTCTGTAATTGCAGAATACAAGCAATAGCTGCTATAAATACATTGATTTATATTTAGTTTGCTTTTATTTTATATCATCTAGATGAACTCACTTATAGCCTCTTTATAACAATGGAATCCTTTCTTTTTTGGGGGGGTGTATAAATTTTTTATAGTTTTTCACACTTTACAGAGATTCCAATTTACATACCTCAAATTAAAATATAATACAATATAATATCAAATGCCAATTTTTTCTAATTATTTATCCAATTTATTCTGGTGTATATCATTCATCCTATGCTACCTCCTTTCCAAATACGATCATCCAGATTTTAGATGTTGTCCTTTGCCTTCATCTGCAATTAAAGTGCTATAGCTATCTAGATTTCTCTTGGCTATTTGCTGTTTTTCATAACTATGCCATCATGCATCAGTTCATTTCTAGCATTCTTACTAAACTTTTATTTAAAAAACCTTTATTTTATCGTAGCTGCCCTGAACAAAGGAAATATCCAAATTTACTTCTCTTTAAAACCCAGGAAGGAAAGAAAAGAAAGAAAAAAGGAAAAAAGAAACACGATTCATATTGTATCTAATTATAACAATGTAAATATACATAGGAAGAAGGGTTGTTGTTAGAAATTCTAAAATGTATTTCCTACTCAATTTATTTCATTTCTTTCATTATATCAATGTATCATTTCTGCTTTAACAAATCAAAATCAATATAAATCATATTGTTCCATTATTTTTTGGGGAAAGTATCTTCCATTAGAAAAGCCAATGTATTAATATTCTTCCCTAATCTAGATATTTTCCACTGCCGTTCTTAGTGTGATAGTCTTCCCTAATCTATAAATTCCATTGCCAATCCCAGTGTAATTATCTTCCCTAATCTATGTGTCACTGTCATATCAGTGCAATAGTCTTGCCTATTCTAATTACTTTCACTGCTAAATGCAGTGCAATAATTTTCCCTAATCTATATATTTTCCCTAATTCTATATATCTTCCACTATCGAACTCAGTGTGATAATCTTCCCTAATCTATTCAATTTATTTTAATTTTTTATTTTTTTATTTATTTATTAGATTTGTATGCCGCCCCTCTCCGTAGACTCGGGGCGGCTAACAACAATAATAAAAACAGCATATAACAAATCTAATATTTAAAATAACTAAAAAACCCTTATTAAAAACCAAACAAGCACACACACAAACATACCATATATAAATTGTATAGGCCTAGGGGGAAAGGATATCTCAGTTCCCCCATGCCTGACGACAGAGGTGGGTTTTAAGGAGCTTACGAAAGGCGAATTTAGCTCTTCCTTGTTTCATCTGTCTTTCCATATGATGCCTAACATAATTAATACTAATTATTATCCCATATTAATCCTACTCCTGATATTATATCTCTCTTCCCTTTTCCCCCTTCCTCCTATTTTATTTATCAACATAAATCAGATAATCAATTTATAATTCAATCAATCAGAAGAAAAAGAAAAAAGAACAGAAAAGAAAAGAGAGAAAAAATCCAAAATAATAATCATCCAGAAATAATCATAGCCATTTTCAATTATCTCATCCATATTAAGCATAATAATCATAACTATTTTCAATTTTCTCATTCATAAACCATTACATTTTCTCCCCTTGTATAGTTCTTCCATTTTAACATTTTATATCTCTTGCTTATATATTTATATATGTATAATATATATATATATTCCATTAATAAGCTTCAATAAGATTAAAATATTAATAATTCCAATTCATTATGCATACTCATTTCTTTTTATAATTTATAACTTTGTGAGAAAAAAAGAAAAAAAACTATCCTCTTCCTCTTCTTTATGGTGCTGGTAACTTTTAATGTCTTCTGGATTTTCTTAAAAGTGTTTAATTTCGAATTATGTTGTCCAATGTGTTTTCAATCAAATCCAGCAGTCCAATCAGATCAAATCAGGTCAAATCAGTTCAGTTCAGTCAATTTCATCTTGAATATTTTCTTCCTTCCATGCGATACCTAATCCACCTTCTCATAGCCAGTTCGTGTGAAAGCCAAATGTCTTTAAGCAAATAACAAGCTGCTATATTTCCTCCAGCCATACGATGGCGATAGATAACAAATTTTCCAACTCTTTTCCGTATAGCTCTTTTCCAACTCTTTCCGGTTTTTGGTGTCGTCTTCTTCCGGTATTTTACGTTCCTCTTTGTTTATATAAAAAAAGAAAAATATAGCTTCCACGACAGGAATTCAAGGTTCCAGATTCCAAAAGGCAAGTTTAAAAGAAAACCAATTAAATAGTTTTTAAAAATCTAATGATGGGCAATTTGCTACTTTTCAAAGCTTTCGCTGAATGCCGCCTTGCACAGATAGCTGCTTTCTTCAATCTCCGGCAGTTTTAGCTCCGTCCACAAACCAATCGAAAAACGAAAGTCCAAAATCCCTTTCAGGCACTCTCAACTCACCACTAAACAGTTGGATATCCCTTCCTTTCTCTGCAAGTAACTCCTCCAGCTCTTTCCAGATGTAACCATTCGGCTTCCATCCCGGCATCGCATTGTCTCCGCAGCTGTGTCGGCTCAGGCATGGCTGCCTGTCTGGCTTCACCACAGCCGGTGCGAGACTGGCCAGTTCGCATGGCGGGGCATGCTGGCCCCTGTCAGGCCGCTGACAGTGTCCCATGCGTCACCCTCCCTACAGGAGGAATCCAGTCTGGTCCAAAAGGACCAGAACCCCCAGGCAATGGGAATTTGGGGCCATTCCCAAGAGAGAGGGAATGGCACCGCTGCTGCGGCTATCAGACCCCGCCCCTCTTCCTCAACAATGGAATCCTTTCAAGCCCTAATTGAGAATCAATATCTGCTTGGTAAAGATTAGAGAGGCCCATGCTATTTTAGTAATTATCTATTTGTTATGTTACCATGAGAAGGACAGCAGTCTTAACCATTTATCAGTAGTGGGCAATCTTGTGGATCACAGGATCAACTTTGTTGGAGCAGCCACAAATCCCATCAAACAGAGCCCTAGTTCAAAAGCTATACTGTTTTAACTGAATGGAGTATACAAATGTTCCATAGAAGAACAAAGGCAAAACAAAAGCTTGCATTTTTGTTACCTATCATCCGTGTTTTCATTATTTCAGCAATATAATTGGTAGAGAGGGGAACTCACTATTCTACCATGCCACTAGTATTACTAAAAATTATAAAATAGAAATCCTTGTTTATTTATAAGGTTATCCACAGATTCCTGAGTATGCTCACATGTAAATATTTGTTCCTCTTTTTTTTTGTTCCTCATCCCAGGTACAGAAGTTGTCTTCTTTTAGTTCCATGACTATCTTACCTATAGTATCTTCTACTGAGGGCACTATTTACAGGTGGGATATTACCGTATTTTTCAGAGAATAAGACGCACATTTCCCCCCCCCCAAAAAAGAGGGTGAAAATCTGGGTGTGTCTTATACTCCAAATGTAGGCCCACCCACATGCTCTGTGCATTGCATTTTCAGGTAGTTCCAGGTAGCGGGGATCCTTACTTCTACATGGCGCCTGATTCCCAAGGCATCTCAGAAAGTGTGTTGAAAGCTGTTTATCATTCAGAGTACTGTATTGCACAAATACAGAAAATTGGTTAACTAAGTTATCTGAGCACAATCATTGAGAAACTTTATGGAAGTTACTGGGTTTGCAGGTAATATGCTTGTAAAATTTAAATTACCTGAAGTGATTTTTGAAAAACTACTCATATTCATAGATAACAGTAATGAGGGTTTGCAGCCACAGTACTGCTAATCACTAGCAGTATTTTCTTACTCCCCAGAAAAAACCTTCAGAAAAAGCACTAGTTTCCTACAGCAAAATATGAATAATATTACAGTTACAAATGTATAACTTGTGCTCATATTTTGAATGTTGCAGCTATCATATAATATGGTATTAGTAGTGTTGTTTTGGAAAAACCACTGCCATGGTGCCCAGGGCAGATGCTGCATAATATGGTAAACAAAACAGTAAAGCAAAAACTTCACAGTTGTATACAGTAATACATGATGTGTATTATGTTAACATTAATAACCCATTCTATTTGTGTCAATCTTCTTTTCAAAACATTAAAAATACTATTACAATCTGGCACAATATAACTGCCAGTAAATAATAGATCATTCATTTTCTATTTTTGATTGCTATTGACAGCAGGAAATGTTAAATGGGATGTTAGGGGGACACTTGTTGCTTCCCCACATTGTATCCTTATGCAGGAATACTGATTTCTATTGCTTTTGATATGGGAATTCAGAATATTTTGAGCAAACGTTCACAGAACAATAAAAAAGAATTTCACCCTGTTTCCAGCTCTCCGACTTATAATCACTGGTTTCTTACAACATGATGTCAGCTACCTGAAAGGAGGATTCTTCCTTATTCACCACTGAGAACCAGTGGAGCATGGTGCAGCGATTTAAGGTGTTGACTGCCTTGACTTCCAAACAAAACATAGATTATGCACCTAATAAATCAGAAATGCATAACTGTCCCCACTTCCTCCTAATGCCTCTTATCAAGATTGTTGGGGAGAGAGCGCAATGCTGTGGTGAATTGAGTGAGAGTGGAAAAGATGCACATACATGTGTACTGTCATCAATCTGTCAACTATGCAGCTGCAGTAGCTAAATAAGGTTGCCCATTTTTGTTTCAGAAAACTCCTATGATTGAGCCCCTCCGCTTCTTTTCCTGGCAGACAGCAAATAATACCAGGGAAATGGTGAATAGCTAATGCTGACAGAGAAAGAAAGGGCCACTCAGAACGTTGCTTAGATACTAATCATTCCTAGCACGTAGCTCCTAGGATGTTACACACATGTGAATGCAACTAAAAACATGGCCAAAAAAAGTTCTCTATCCCTGACACAGATAATTGTTTTAACAGCTTTTAATAATCAGAAAGGATGTGAGTCCAAAAGATAGGTAGTGATTTCAAAGTACAGTTTTTAGATAACTAAAAGACACGCCTGGCCATGTAGCATCCATCCTGCACCCAGTTCTAAATCATTATGCATGATTTGCACTCAAAAAATATTTTAGTCAAATTGGGTATAATTTTATGAGGATCCTTAAATTCTTGGCCCAAATCACTGAAATCTTACATTCCTTAAATTTTTAACATTCGTTAACTTAATTAAAATGAAAGTAAGCTAAGCTTTATTATGCTATATCTTACTTAAAAGCTAGTGATTATGTCATCTAGAATAAACTAAGAATACTATGAATTATCTAAAAATAGGATAAAAAATAAATAGGAATTTTAAAATTTGTTGGCTTCACTGCTAGTGAATGTAGATTTTTTTTTTTACATTCTTACCATTTCAATATGCAGGAAATACTGATTTAAATTTATTCCCTAATTACTATGTAATTAGAAAATTTTCCCATATTACACTTAAGGAAACTTTTAAAATATATTATCTTTATTATTATTCATACAATTTACCATTGGAAATACTTAGCTGATCTTAGTAGATTTTGAAATTGCCTAGGCAGAACAGAATTTAGTGTGGTGAAAGTTAATAGAATAGAAGAGAATTATTTATTGGCCAAGGAATTTGTCTGTTGCATATGTTCTCAGTGTACATAAAAGAAAAGATACATTGGTCAAGAATCATGAGGTACAACACTTAATGATTGTCATTGGCTACAAATAACCAATCAGGAAACAATCAGGGGTCAGTCCTCTCCCCCCTGCTATTTAATATCTAAATGAAACCGCTGGGTGAGATCATCCAAAGACATGGGGTGAGGTATCATCACTATGCCAATGATACATCTCCACCCCATGTCCAGTCAACGAAGCAGTGGAAATGATGTGCCGGTGTCTGGAGGCTGTTGGGGTCTGGATGGGTGTCAACAGACTCCAACTCAACCCTGATAAGACGGAGTGCCTGTGGGTTTTGCCTCCCAAGGACAATTCCATCTTTCCATCCATCACCCTGGGGGGGGAATTACTGACCCCCTCAGAGAGGGTCTGCAACTTGGGCATCCTCCTTGATCCACAGCTCACATTAGAGAAACATCTTTCAGGTGTGGCGAGGGGGGCGTTTGCCCAGGTTCGCCTGGTGCACCAGTTGCAGCCCTACCTGGACCAGGAGTCACTGTTCACAGTCACTCATGCCCTCATCACTTCGAGGTTCGACTACTGTAATGTTCTCTACATGGGGCTATCTTTGAAGAGTGTCCGGAAACTTCAGATCGTGCAGAATGCAGCTGCGAGAGCAATCATGGGCTTCCCTAGGTATGCCCATGTTACACCAACACTCCACAGTCTGCATTGGTTGCTGATCAGTTTCCGGTCACAATTCAAAATGTTGGTTATGACCTATAAAGCCCTTCATGGCACTGGACCAGAATATCTGCGAGATCGCCTTCTGCCGCATGAATCCCAGCGGCTAGTTAGGTCCCACAGAGTTGGCCTTCGCTGGGTCCTGTGACTAAACAATGTCGGCTGGCGGGACCCAAGGGAAGAGCCTTCTCTGTGGCGGCCCCACCCTCTGGAACCAGCTCCCCCAGAGATTAGGACTGCCCCCACCCTCCTTGCCTTTCATAAACTTCTTAAAACCCATCTCTGCTATCAGGCATGGGGGAACTAAAACATCTCCCCTTGCCTATGTAGTTTTATGTATGGTATGTTTGTGTGTATGCTTTTTAAATAATGGGGTTTTTAGGCTTTTAATGTTAAATTGTTATTTAGATTTGTTATTGTATATTTTTTTATCACTGTTGTGAGCCGCCCCATCTTCGGAGAGGGGCGGCATACAAATATAATAATAATAATAATAATAATAATAATAATAATAATAATAATAATAATAATAATAATAATAAAATTGTAAGGTTATAAGCAACAGGTTACAGTCATAAGTGGGAGGAGATGGGTGATAGGAATGATGAGAAGACGAATAGTAATAGTAATGCAGCCTTAGTGAATAGTTTGACAGTGGTGAGGGAATTATTTGCTTAGCATTAGTGATAGCATTATGGAAAAAACTGTTCTTCTGTCTAGTTGTCTTGGTGTGCAGTGCTCTATAGCATCATTTTGAGGGTAGAAAAGTTTGTAAGAAGCAGTTTTTCCCATAGGAATCAATGTGAAAGCAAATAATGAGTGCAAACCCATTAGGAAAGAAATAAAAACTTGGAATTTGGGTGGGAAGAGGAGGAGGAAGAAGAGGAGAACAGTCGCTGCCGAAGGAAGAAGGTGAGGTGAGGGGAATTTTAAAAAATCCCAAACTTTAAGGCTTTTTTTAAAAAAAGAGGGACTCTGAGGCGGCGAGGAGGAGCACGCGCCTCCCATACACCCAGTGTGAGGCTGCCTCCCATACAATGCGCCAGAGAGAGAAACTCAGGGGGAATGGCAGGAAACTGGCCAGGCCTTCGTGCCGCTCTCAAATTTCCTGGGAAATTTTTTCGGACTCGGGTTCTTAAGTAGAAAATGGTTCTTAAGAAAAAGCAAAAAACCCTTGAACACACGGTTCTTATCTAGAAAAGTTCTGAAGTAGAGGCGTTCTTAGGTAGAGGTACCACTGTACTTGGAATAGTGCTTGGCGGTATTATGAGATTAGCTCCATTGAAGGGGATCTTTGCTTATCGCAGTGTATGTCTAGGGTGGGGGAGAGGATATTATTTTGCAAATCTATAATAATTTCCAAATGTTGCTGCTAATCATTGGCAGTTACTTTTGGGTGAATGTTTATCCTCTGAAGTACTATTATCGATTTCATTGTTTAAAATAATTGGCTAATCAGACTTTCCGATATACAATGTATCTCCCCCCTCCCCCCACAAATTGTTATGTCTTCTCCATTTATTAATTATGTTTATAGAAATAGCCCAGAAACGAAGTTTATTTTAACTGCTTCCACAAAAGTGAGGCCACATGCAGACCATGGACTTAAAGGGCGAGGGGGAAAGGAATTGAGAAGAGATGGCAAGCCCACAGAGGTCCACAGGCTCAGGTGGTTTTCAACCATAAGTTTAGCTTAGCTCTTTCAGTAATTTGTCACGCCTTGGCTTCCCCCTGCTGCGCCAGCACGTGCCAGCTTAGTGTCAGAAAGTCTGTGCACCAGACGGCCACTCAGGCCTAACATCCTGCTGTTCAGGACCAGCACTTGCTGTGTCAGTGTGGAATTGCGATCCCTAGCAACAGCCAAGCACCAGGCAGAATAAGCATGTTCATAATGAGAAGTGAATGGCATCCATCAGTCCCTTTAGAATAGGTTCTAGGCGTATGGCTCTCTCTCCTAGGAAGTTTGGCATCGAGTCATCAGCAATTCAGTGTATAACAGAAACGCATAGCTAACTATACCTAGGAATGGGATATAAATAAAACAGAGGAATGGGATAAAAATAAACAAGTATGTAGTGTGATATACCCTGTTAGTTTCTGTCACTGCACAATAAGGACACACAGGGTTTTAAAGAAAAAATCCTTAAAAACCATGTTGACCTTATTTTGTTTTTAGTTGATTTCAATAATAATGACCAAGAAAGAAGTTATTTGTCCTTTTAGAAATGATTTATTACAAGTTGCTTCTGTTGTATTTTTAAAGTGAATTTTGCTATGTAAGTAACACATTTGTAAAATATTAAGGAGGAACAAATACACAGATAAGAGTGAAGTAAAGGATTTACCATTTGTTCCAGTCCCTGAAGGAGTCTTATAAAAGTAAGCAATTTTCTCATATTAAAAAAAATTGGATACAACAGAAAACCTATTTTCAAATTGAAAAATAATATATATGATTATTGATTGGCCACATAATGACTGACCACTGAAGTCATACAATCTAATATAAGATAAATTTGTCTGCACTAAATATGTCCAAAATACTATGCTCATCATCAAAGAAATTAGAAACTGGGCACAAAGAGAGAGATTTGCTGTCTTCCCTATGAAAAGGTATCACAAGCAGGGGTCCTGTTAAGACAGCTGGAAAGTTGCTTCTGCTTGTTATGCTTGTTAGCTTTATTTGGTGACTGAGTTTGGATTTTGCATTTATATAATGTGTGTTCCAGGTTGCTGATTTTTAATTAAAGGCAACATCTTTAATTTTGAATGCTTAAGACTAAAGTGTACACATGTTCTATTTTTAAATTTTGACTAGCTCCAGAAATTGCCAGTCTTTCTGGAAATTCTCTGGCATGAAACATTAGCATGTCTTAAGAATATAATTGATAGCTATATACTGTATATCGTTATTTTAAATAAAGTAATTAACATTTCTAATTCTTTTCCTGCCATAATATCTCAAATATATATGCATGTCTATATTCATATTAAGGTACAGTATGTGTGCATTATATATCTACTATAACACTTTTCCTCATTATTATATAATTTTAATTTATCAATTTATCACTGATGAAGACCCATTGCATTTAATTTGAAAATCAGTGTTTTTAATACTATAATTTTCTTAGTGTTGAAAATATTACATGTATGTGAAAAAGTCTAAATATTAATTAATTCTGTGGCGTTGGAAATTTACCATAGCAACTGTGGTACAATTCTTTCTGTATATTATGTATTAAATACAAAGTTGAATAGTTAAGGCTTGATAACAGAATGTATTTCCTTAGCCTATTTCCAACAGTTATGAGGAAAGAGCAATATATCTTGATGAAATAATCCGGAATCATAAAGAACTACTGTCATTTGAAGATTTTGCTGCTCAGGTTTTCTCTCCCTCTCCCAGTTATTCCTGTAATGGATGCGGTAAGTCTCAGTATTGTATTTATTAGTACTACAGTTACTATTATTGTTATTACTTGTGTTTCCCCGAAAATAAGACCCTACCTTATATATTTTTTTAACCCTGAAATAAACACTTGGCCTTATTGCCATGCACTCAAAAGCCTGATTGGGCTTATTATCAGGGGATGTCTTATTTTGGGGGAAACGGAATCATCATCACTAAGAACGACTTGAACAGCAGGTGTGCACCTGTTTTTCACTGATAAATAGCTGCAATTTTTTAAAAAAAAAAAACCACTTTCCCTGTGAATTAGCTAATGAATATCAAAAGGAATGATGACATTCATTTTAATTTGTTTTGCAATAGAGCTTTTCACTCAGGGTTTTTTTTCAGTACCCTGTTAACCCTCCGAATCTAGCAAGGTTAATGAACTTTCTCTCACTAATGTGTTCTGGTTCATTCAAGAGTGTAGACTTCTTGCTGAGCTGAGAATATGTTGTGCAAAAGCTATTTGTGAATCAGTGCATTCTTATAAAAAAAATACTCCCTCGCAGTAGGAGCCATTGCTAGTAATGTTAAATGGAGATTAGGCTAGGAGAGTGCAAGATAAATACAATGTTTTGTCAGGTAATATCAGTGCTTAGATGTTTGATTTATTCCAACCCTGTTTTTATTATGAGATTAATTTATTTAATAATTGTGTAATGTTTAAAACATAATTGCTTTATTTTAAATTTATTATTTAGAAGAATAGCAAACCAACCAGGTGCCTTTCTAGAAGAACATTCCTTTATTCCGTATAGTCCATGTCCATCTTCTGACACTGACATTTCCTAATTATATTGCAATGCTGTGTTGCATTGTTAAGTCAATGGATTATCCCTAGCATCAGTTAATGTCTGGGTGCATCTGTTTTCTTTCTTATTCTAACTGATCAGCTATTTTTTATATATGAACTAAATACGACAGAGATTAGAGTATTGAAATGAATCACTTTACAAATAAAACCAGACATGCATCACGGGTTAACATGACTGGCTGTACTTCTCGAGCTTTGTTAAGAGATATGGGATAGATGGACATACTGTATTGGTCGCCAATGGCAGCAGGCAGAAGGCTTTGGAGATAAGCAAGCTGGCAGAAGTATAGAGGAACTAGTGCTATTTACATAATCACACCTCTGTTTCCTGGAGAGGCGTCAAGAGATGGGAACGGCCTCTATTGATCTTTGTTGAACTGGAATACTAAACAACACTAGGCAAGCTTATAAATAAAGCTTTGATTAATCTTTTCTCTATTAAAATCTGCAGCTGTGAATTGATTTGTATATATTATTTATATATTCTACCAAATACAGATTATTTGTCATTGTTTTATGAAAGAGTTTCATAATTTTATAGAACAATTTATTATTTAAGCATTGTGAACAACTGAACTGATTATATAACAATAGTAGCAGAATGATTTAAAATAATACATTATCAAAATCTATTCATGAAAGTTAAATTTTATAAAACCGTGTACCTAGATTAGAGAAGAGAACTGTGATTCAGCTTGCATCTAGCTGAAATGGGTATACAAATCACATAAATGTGATTTATACATAATTCTATTTGGCTATTCTGGGATTCATACATGTAATGAAGGGAGAGAAAACATTCCCAGCAATTTAGATATGAAAGTTAATTAGTCAGTTTAAATAGAGGGCAGCAAATATCATAAAATTCAAATCAACGAGCCAATAAAATCTCTCTCCTTTCAACCAGCATTGTTAAATACAGTGAGAGGACATTCAACATGCTTAATGGTAAGACTGCAGTATAGGTGATGTAATTGGGAAAAATTTAAAATATGGACATGATTTATTTATGGCATGTCATTGGTGGTCCTCAGCCTCTTGGCTAAGATCAAATATGATGCGACCATGCTTTATTCCCTTATATTAGAAAAAATGCAAAAGCTACAGAAACCTATTAAGTGTAGCTAGGAGTGTGTGTGATAGAATTTTGGTTGAAAGAGTACAAGTGCTAGAATGGACAAAATTTGGGAAGGTCCACACAGTTTTATTTGTTTATTTTATTCATTAGATTTGTATGCCACCCCTCTCCGTAGACTCAGGGCTAGGCAGATGTCAGACGAGGTGTCTGCTCTTCAACAGGTTACTGAAATTGCATGAATGTGAATAATGAAAGGTTATTTTACAATCGTTGATTCAAAAAAAGATATAATAAACTTCTGTTGGATTAAATTGAATAATGGAATGCCTTGATTAATATAGAGTTGAAGATTCGGAGAAGGGCGGCATACAAATCTAATAAATATATATATAAATATATTGACTGACAAAAATAATAGAGAGTAAATGTTGAAAGTACATGATTCAAATTAAATGAAATATATTATTTCAATACAGTGATGTTTATTTAATATACACTTAGATTCTTAATATTCAGTTATGTGCCTTAGAATAAAGTATGCAGATAAGAGAAAGTCAGTTTTTTACTCATTATAGTTGTGGATATTAATATTACACATATTATGACTATTTTACTTTTTCAAAATTAAGTAAAACATTGAAAATGAAATTTAGAAATTAAGGAAAAAACATATATCAAGGTATTTATTTTCCAATAAAGATGTATGCCCTAATCTAAATAACATTATATTAATCTACATTGTGTTATTACTGAGGGGGCAGTATGTATATGAATGAATATGGACATATGTGTTTTAGACATGTTGATGAGGGGGAAAAAAGGAACTAAAACAAAACAAGTTTGGTAAACTTGAAATACTACAAAAGTACATTAAAAAATGCAATAGAGAGAATTAAAAAATAGAAAGAGAAAAAGGGGAGGAGGTAGAAGTTGCAAGGTTAGAGTGGCCCCAAATGATAAACTTGTACTTACAGGAAGAGTGCAAACTCATCAAATCAGGAATTATCTCAGTCTCTGAGTTCAGTCTCCTTACCAACAGCATCTCTATCCATACATTACTAAAACCTTCATGTCTGTAATCTTTAACAAGGTGAAGTGGCACACTATAATGTAAAACCTTTTTAACCAAGATGCCTCAAATAGGCTAAATTGCAGTATGTAATCAAAGGGTCCATTATTCCCTTGGAATTGAAATTTGACAAATTTTATAAAACATATTATGATATACAAATGTTGTAACAGATTTCCTAGAGGAAAATCCTGATATTTCAGTGGGCTATACAGTTCAATATGGGCTACTTTCAAGAGGCTTATGACAACTTGCCCCTGCCACCTCATAGCAGGACACCTCACCCTGGGCCAACATGCCACCAGAACTCACTGCAAGCCTGAGCCTTCAGCTTGGTTTCCAAAGCTGGCCCGACTTAAGAAAGGCAAAAGTTCCCACTCCTTCTTTGAAGGTTTCCTCACCTCGTTTTCCACAGCCCCCCTCACCAAGGCAAAAGGCAGGCTAATGAGGAGTCATCATTTCACGTGCACGCACACACACCATTCTGAGCTGGGGTATTCACCTGCATCCAAGCTGGAAGCTGACAATCTTGCCCGGATTTAGGGAGAAGCAACTCCCCACAAACAGCAAAAGGCAAATTATGTGGGACTCATTGTTCCGCGCATACACCCAGGGAGCCACCATTCCAAGCTTAGGGACTTTTATCAGCATCCAAGCTGGCAAGCTACCAATTGCACCCCAGCTTGGGAAAAAGTATCTCTTCACATGCTGGGCTGCATCCTGATGACTCCAAGGCGGGGAGAGAGGCCAGCAGAGACAGTGTTTGTTTATTTGATTGATTGATTGATTGATTGATTGATTGATATGCCGCCCGTCTTCTGAGACTCAGGAGCAGCAATGGGCTACGAGCCGGAATGCTAAACTGCGCTTGCCGCCAGGGCTCGTAAGTTCTTGCAGGACCAGCGTGATTTTGCTGCTGCACCTGTGGAGGTAGCAAAATTGCACCCGTGTTTTGGCGAGGTTTTACCTATGGCTCCGTACGCGATTTTGCTACCTCCACAGATGCAGCAGCAAAATCGCGATGATCCCGCAAGAACTAGAGTATCCTGCAAGAACTAGAGCCGCAGCAGTGAGCGCAATTTAGCATTCCGGCTCGTAGCCCATTGCTGCTCAGGAGTCTCCTGAGACTCAGTAATAGGGTGAGTTACTCCCAACAGCCAACAGCCATTGCTGCAAAGACTCTTCTCGCTGAAGCATCCAGCTTGAAATAATAACTTTCCTATGAACCACCTGCACTCCTCCAAAGGCTTTCGCACCTCACTTTTCAGCATGCATGCACACGCACACACACACACACACACGCAAAGGTGGACTAATCCGGGGTCATTGTTCCAGGTAGAGTGATCCTATCACTGTCCTTCCTTGCCCCTTTCCCTGCCTGGGAGCTGTCAGGATCCAGCTCAGATGCGAATAAAAGGCCCCAAGCTCAGAATGTGATGTGTGTGTGCGCTTGCTTGGGTGTGCACATACATGGAACAATAACTCCCACTTGGCCTGCCAGTTGTTGGTGGATGCTGGAAAAGGAGCCTTTAGAGGAGTGCAGTCTGGCCAGAACTTTTGCCTCCCTTAAACCGGGCCGGCTAAGGAAACTAGAGTGGAATTGCCAGGATCACAGCAAGTTGTCCCCACAGTGAGTTGTCCGAGCTGAGATGACCCTTGGCAAGGTGGCCCTGGCTAGATGATGGAGGTGAGGTGGTGGCTAGGTGGCAGCAGGAAGTTGTCCCATTCCAACTTTCAAGACAGATACATCTCTGAATATGTCCTTGAATTTTTAAGGGCTGGATTTTTTTTTTAATTTTTAAAGTACATTAGAAGCAATGCCATTATTGAAGGCATTGAGGAATCTGGAAAGGAAATACTGTATCTCTGAAATGATGACTGAAGAGGTCATGGGTTGTCTAATCTTACTTGAATTTATTTTCAGCTTGTTCTCCTTTACCCAGACCATTATTAAAGCTGAACAACATTCATGGATACAAATTGTTTTCTCAGAATTAGATTTAAGAAACAATAGAGCTGCATCCGTATATTGATGGCATTCTGTATCAAAGCCCTAAATGACCTGCCTTACTGGTTTCATGTAGATATTAAAAAGCAAAGAAGATGAGACAGAACCCTGGGATACCCAAGTGTCAGAAAGACATCCTCCTCCACCATCTTCTGAAAGGATGCCCTCCCCAAAGCCCTGTGCCCACAAGGCAAGCCAGGATGCTATGGTTAATGATATTGAAAGCTACCAAGAGAGTCACGAGATACAGCAAAATATCACCCATCTAATTTTCAATATGTTCCCCACAAAGTGATTAGAACAGTCTTGGTATCATATTTACACAAAATCCAGCCCCACTCTGATCCTGCCATCACTAGTCTCTATTGACATTTATTACAATATTGTTCCACGCCATGTCAGGGCAAAAAGGGTAACTAATATGAGCTTTATTGTGTTGCCTCCTAACATTTTATCCAGTCCTACATCTGGAGCATACTTTTTTCGTGATTAGTATCACAGAAGTCTGTATATTAAATGTAATTTCGTGTCTCAAACCACTCTGATAGAGATGTTGGATCCTGTATCATACATAGCTAGATTTTTTTTTAAACCCTCTTTTTATGCTTTTACAAAGAATCAAGTACTATTTAAGATGATAGGTCAAAATTGCAATTTAATCTGTATACCTGAAAAAGGGTGTTCTTCAACAGGAAGAAATGCAATATATTTAAGGAGGGAATATTGTGTCATGCATATAAGATAGGGGATTCGTGGCTTGGAAGCAACACATCAAATATATTTATTTTCACATTGTAGAAGGTTGTAACTTTTATGAACCCTTGAAATCCCACAATTCTATCATTTTGTCTATTCCTTTTTAGAGAATATTTCTGAATTATACAATGGTTAAAAGTTGCAGGTAAAGAGCAGGCAGAGCTTGGGGTGGGGAGAGCATTCAGTCGTGCTTGAATTCCATGGACTTTTGTCAATTTAGTCCTCACCATTGGTTGATTCTTGTATATAGGTTTGCATAAATCCGTGTGCAACTTAACGTAGTAATGTATCCTTTGCACCTGACAAGGTTGGATAACTCTATTTTTATGTGGCTATTTAATTTTACAGGTAGGTAATACTTTCAGCAACTGTTTTGATGGCACTGAATGAAGGTGAAATAGAATATCAGAGTTGGAAGGGACCTTGGAAGTCTTCTAATCCAACCTCCTACCCAAGCAGGAGACTCTATATCATTTCAGTCCCCTAATTGGGTTTAATCATAATCACCATATAATTTCTAGATCAGGGATGCCAAACTCGCACCGTCACATCATTATCAGATGATGTACCGTGAATTTCCCCCCCCTTTGCTAAACAAGGAGTGTGTGAGGCCAACGCATGACACATCTGGCCTGCAGGCTGTGAGTTTGATACCCCTGATCTAGATATTTGCAGATCTGGTTTTTTTTATTACCTTTTCCAGTATCTTCCCAGGTATTGATATTAGCTCATTGGTATGTAGTTTCCTGGGACTGTCCCCCCCCCCTCCCATTTCCCAATCCTGTTAGTTTCTCAGTGCTCCAGAATTTTTGAAAAATATGGTACAATGGTTCTGAAATAATATCTGCCAGCTCCTTCACAACTCTGGCAGGTCCTGATGATTTATATTCATCAAGATCAGGCAGGTGTTTTCTTTCCATTTTCTTGCTTATTTTAATTTTTAATTTTAATTTTTATTTCTAGTCTGTCTTCTACAACTATGTTTTTGGTAGACTGGGCTATTGTTTTTATGTGAAGTCTGATGCAAGGAATGAATTAAACAGTTCTTAAGGAACTTACAACCTGTGCCCAAAGTTATGACTGTTCCAGCACACACACATCCATATCACATGATCAAAATTCAGATACGCTGCAGCCCAAACACACTTATAATCACAAAGATACTTCAACTCCCCCCAATTTTGTTTTGTTTTATTTTATTTATTTATTTATTTTGTCAAATATGTATTTGATAGTACATATGAGTATAAACATGAATACATGAAATGTATATGAATAAAAATAAAAGGATACATTAGGACAGGGATGATAGGCATGCCCCTTACAGACCTCTAAAGTCTCTTAGGTCTCTCAGACCTCTAGCTTCCTCCCCATCTATGTCCTTTTGACCCCCTGTTGCCCTGTGCTTCACCAGAAATTGACCTTTGGTGTCTTCTTTACCCAATTGCTGACAAGGCATGCCCGGATTGGCTGCGGGGACTGTTCCCCCCAAAAACCCAAAGCAGCAAAGTCAAAGGGCATGCTTGTAGCTCAGGGGCTGCTTGTGGCTCCCCCTGCCCCCTGCAGCCGAAGTCACACCCAGCCCAGCAGCCAGACAAGACATCTTCTCATCAAGAAGAACAAGAAGAGCTCATTCATAAACAGGCTAATGATTTGGAAGATAGGAAATACTATTTTTAAAGGGTTAATACTATATTGTCATATGCAAAAAGCATAATACGGGCACAAATAATAAAATTTATTATAATCACCCAGACGTTTACAATAGAGTAAATAGGCTTCTCAGTAGTACAAGATAACTGACTAACATAACTTTTGTAAAGGAATTATACATAAATTATAGAATATCTGTGCAGAAGATATTAGCTGAGGACAAGGCCTGTGTGTTACAACTGATCAGGGTTCAGGGTTCAGGTTTACAGCGTACACATATACACACACACACACAAAAATGAACAAACCTTCAGAAATCTTAAATGTAAACTTTTAATCAGCTTTCAGTTCTACAATTATTTGATGGAATAAGTTTCTGAAGAAGAGAGATCATGGATCAAAGGCTTTTGGTATTAATTTTAGATTTTGCATGAAGATACTTATATGCAACAATAGCAATGAGCATTTGCCTTATAGCCTAGTTCCTGTCTTAAAAGCTTGTATTCCAGATCCATTGTTACCCAATTTTTATTAGTGATTTGGTGCAAAGACTTATGATAAAGGACTTTCATCTGCAAAACCAGATAAGTAAATCTCATTATGCTGTTGCTGAAATGCAGTTTGTAGTATTGGATTAAGAAAAACTTTGGGAGCCATTAATTCCTACTGTGCAAATGATAACCTGGTTAGTAACTATCCTTCACCAGTTTGCGAAGAGACCAGGAAGGTAAAATGGCAAAAAGGGTGAAAGTTTAGATCTTGATATCTTTTGGGGTTATTTTTCATGTCTCGGGCTCTTGGAGTCCTCAAAAATACTTAGTACAGGTTACAATGATAAAATGAGCCAAAGAAAATGTTTACATTATGCTTTAACCTGTGGCAGCCTTGCATCTTCTGTGCTGTTATTGATGGGATTTGATAGTGCCAAATGGTTCTTCAGTCAATATATTAGGGTTATTGAATTACAAAAGGGTATCAACCAGTTACCTTCATACTTCATTCCTTTGAGAATTAAAGTTGTCTCTCTCCTGCCTTGATATCTTTATAACATCGTGTTTATAACATCATGTCCCTGAACAAAGGAATAATCATTTTGACACACTGTAATGTTTTGCCATCTGTGCTCCGAAGAGTAGATTTGCTAATAACCCAAAAGATTGAAAATGATGAGCCAGAGAAATAGAAAGTATTGGGAGAGGGCCAAGCTACGTCCATTGAATTATTTGCTAGCTCATCAAAATTCAGAATCCTAAAATTATATTTTTTAGTATAAAACCTTGTTCATTCAGGTAATCCCCAGGTTATGAGTGTTCGAAGTTACGCAATAAGCACTCCCTAGCATTTGCGAACAAAAGTCCTAAAATTACAAGTTTTGCCACACCATGGCAGTTGTTCACCTTGCCTATTCACCACCACCACCACCACCGGGTCTTCTCAGGCATTCCTTCTAGGCCTTTTTCGTCACCAAAGCCAGCCCCAAGCAGTTTGGTGGCAAGACAGGAGGCCTGGAATGCTGTGTGCACCTTTCCAGGCCTCCATTCTTGCCGCTAAACTGCTTGAGGAAGATTTCAGCAACAAAAACGGAAAGAGCAGGCAAAGAAACGGGCTGGAGATGAGACAGATCTTCATCAGATAAGTGACCTGGCATGGCAGGATGTGGGGGAGCAATTGTGGGGATCCCAGGAAGGGAAAAACCTCACCAAAATCTTGCCTGCAAGAGTGTCCCCTCACGGGATTTTGCTTCTGCACATGTGCAGGAAGCAAAAAAAAAGCCAAAAATTCAGAAAAAAAGATGGTGCCATGCAATGGACTAGCGAAGACAGTACTGACCTGTCACGCACAAATTGCACAACCGTTGGGCCAATACCAGAACAGCATACCCCACTGCAGCGGTAGGAACCCACCACTGGTGATGGGTATCTTGAAACAGTAGTGATCATGTTTCAAGGTACAAGATTCATTCCCAACGAATCCTCGGGTTACAAATGGAATGGGCAGGTTCCATTACATTCATAACTCGAGGACTACCTGAAAAACCTTTAAAAATTGAGGGTGTGAGAAAATATAACAAGCAAAACAATATTCTATCATATTAACCAAAAATACAACCTTCCATCATGCTGTAAAAACAAAACACTAAGGAGGGATTTCTTGTTCTCCATTTCTGAATATTTTCTTACAAGTTCACAATTGTATAAAGAGAAACATTACTCTGAGTTTGGGGGGAAGATTGTAATAAATTTGAATATTCTACTCTATCTGCATGCTAAATCCAGGTACAATTGTCAAGCTTTTAATAAACTACTGTATATTAGACAACGTAGTCAAATAAGCAAAACCAGCTTTGTAGAATTATTACTATCTACGTCTTATTTCATAATGTTGCTGATGCTCATTAGGTTTATTTCCAACTTGTGTCCTCCTCTCCTCTAATAACTGTAATAATGTGTGTATAAGACTGTCATCAGAGCAGCAGGTGCACTATTCCCATATTTACATACATTTGTTTTCTTTCCCTTTAGATTAAAATATGTAATGATCTCGTTACGGTAATTGAGAAAGGTAAGAGTTTGCTCACATGGCGTCATTCTCAATTTACTAACTAGATTCCTTCTTTTGCTTGCATGAAGCTGAAATAGCTGTCATTTTATGTTGATTGGTTCCTTGCTTTTCCACTGGGTTTGCTCTGAGATCAAATGGTCCTTGTTTATGTCTGGTTTGCTAAGGAGCACTAGGAAGAATATTATTGGTAGCCCTCTGGTCCCGAATGTCTAAGCTTTGTTAGAAAACCCTCTCCCTTCTTTTCTTCCTTTCTCTCTTTTTCTTTCTTTCTTTTTCTTGCGCCTGTTTGCTTCAGGCAGAATTTGACACCAACACCTGCCATGGTGGAAAATGTCTTTGTTGCTTTGCACTTTTGTTTGAATTGCTGCAGGGGAGCCAATGGGAGTTAAAACCATTTACTTTTTTTTGTTGCCTAAGCACCATGGAATAGGATCTTGAGATGGTGCCGATAAGGAGTGGCACGTGCTGTGCTGGCCCTTTGAGTTAGCTCAGCTTAATAAGGGGCTCTTTTTCTGGGAAGGGCAGATTGCTGAGCTTGGGCCTATGAATGGAACAGCTGGGGGAAGAAAAGGGAAACAAAAGAGGGAAAACATAGGCTGCCCTGAACCTGGCAATTGGGGGTGCAGTTTTGGAGCCAGAGAGCAAGCTGGCCACACGCCAGGTGTGACCTTTGCAGTCTGCTTGGTTCTGCTTGTTTGGGCAATTTCCAGTGCAATCCTGAAAAGGAAGAAGGAAGCTGCTAGGCAGCAGAGCATTGCTGGATAGATGCACTTACTGGGTTGCTGGGACACTGATTTAACTCTTGCAAAACCAGCCTGCGGATAAAGAGAATTGAGTTTTCAAAGAACAGCTTCCCTAAATGGCCAGCTCTTCACATTGGTCAGTGAGTCTGCATCATATCCCTGCATCAACTGAAAACTAGTCTTCTGTATCAGAGTTACACAATCATTTAGCAAATTTCTATGAGGAACTATCCCTAAGAAAAGGAAGTCATTTATGTTTCAAAGGATAACGTATCAATGTTATAAATGTTTCATCGATTTAACTTTGCTCGCTTTCCCTTGGAAGTGATTCCACTTAAATCAGATAATTTCCTAATATTTTATTTGGAGACTGTGTCTTTTATTATTCAAAGATGAATGATGTTGAGACATACTTTCCAACCAAATATCTTTTTAATGGTTTACATAGACAACACCAGGCAAAAAACGCATTCTATTTTCCTTCTATTGTAATAATCTCTCACTATAACATTTGAATTATTTTGGGGACTAGTCTTTTCTACATAGTAACATAGGAATATTTATATAACAGGACTGCATTATTTGCATTTATTTCTTAATTCTGCATTTTTTCTATACACGTCAATCAAATGGGAAAGAGTATTTGCATTTTCCAAATTAGAATGAAATCACATTTCAATACAGTCATTTTTCAAAATCAAAAATATGTGGAAACTGTTTTATATCAAATTCAACAGATTAATCCACTCTTCCTTATTAACATGACACAAGAAAACACTGACTGATTAAATGTCTGCTTTTGAAATAACAGGCAGTCCTTGACTTGCAATGGCCCTACCTGAGTCTACTTATGACTGAGATTCAAGATTTATTTTGTTCCCGTAGTGCCCCCTCCCTCCCTATAATCATGTGACCAAACATAGCACTGTCACATGATCTTATTTTTATGATGGTTTGGCCAAAAGCCAGCTTTTATTTCTGGTTTATAGCAAAAATGGCACCCAATGCAAAGCATTGGTTCATTTAATGACGGAGCTGCTCCAAAAAAGATCATGAAATCATGACTGACCTATTTTATGACTGAATGGAATGTCTCATTTGTGACCATCTTTCCTTATTTGTCATGAAATATTTTCATATTTGTTGAACTGTCCTTGCCAGATTTTTGAATGAGTTTTGCTTGAGTTTCCTTACTTGGAGGGGGGAAGGTATTGTTTTAAATCTCTACTATTCAACTTAAATTTCCTAAATTAAATTGAAATTATCTTTCTAATTATATGAAATATCTAAATGTTCAAACAGAAAAAGTATTCCCTGTTAAATTGCTTAAATTAATACATCTGCATCAAAGAAGTTTCAGGATTTAAAAAACTTAGCAAAAGAAATAGCAGCAGACTGCTTGCTAGCCTAGAATTAACTTCAAATATCATTTACACATTCACAGATTTTTATTTGCGCACCTACAGAGAATGTTGTCCCAAAATAATTTTGGGGTGAAAATAGCCCAATTTTTTCACCAGCAAACATGCCACAACATAAATCTCCATTCCATTTGCTGTCATAATAACTGAAATAAAGCTACTTTAACTTAGAACATCTGATAAGAGAGTAGGTTGGCGATGAATCCTCAAAGGAGCAGAATTAAATAGTCTGTTTTAGTATTTCTCCTCTGCTCTTCATACATATATAAAGAGAAGTGATAACAAAAGCACTTGCCTGCTTATTTATCTAAAAGCCAAATCCAGTGGTGGATTATTATCGGTATGATCTGGTTCTACGAACCAGTGATGGCAGTGCAGAAGGCTCTGCCCACCTGCCCCGGATGCTTCTGCACATGCACAGAAGCTTCTGCGCATGTGCAGAAGTGTTGTGTGCACAAGTGAACCAGTAGCAATGGAATTTAGAACCCATGACTTCCCATATTTCAAATAATTGGAAATATTTAGGTTATAAGCAGGCGGTCAGAATGCCATAAACAATGTCAAACTTACAGTTGACAGCCAGTGTGATATATTGGTTAAGATAATGGAAACTTAAGTTCAACCCTACATTTAGTCTACCTAGGTGATTTGATGACTAATGTACAGTATTGCCTGCCCAATCTACATGATAAATTGTTTTTGTTAGGATAACATTAGTTTTGACATAAAACTTGATACCTGCAACATTGCCCATCGTGGTGACCGATAAAAGGCTGGTTCAAAAGCAATCATCACTTTCATTAAAAAAATTATATCCAAGCAAAGTACCGTGCATAGAGAAGCATGACAGATGTAGTACATAATACACTGCATCGGTGTTATATGGAGCTAATCTAATGGTGCAGAACTGCAGGACTATGGTCCTTGGAAAATTTTAACGTCCATGCAGAAGATGAAAGTGAACCCAAATTTAATGAAATCCATGACAATGGATTTCATTAAATTTGGGAGGCTATCTCAAGTTATCATTAAATCAACAAATAGGGCAGCATAACACCTTGTATTAGATTTTGCTTGAATTATCAATTATAATTTTTCAGACCTTCATGAATATTGAATGGTACCTTCTCTTCTTCCTAATAATGGAGGAGTATCTACTATTAGGCAGTTTGCATGGATTCACAAATGATGCAGTGGCTCACCAGTTAAAGATGCTGACTTGTCAGATGAAAAGCTGACAGGCCAGGTTTGAGACTCGAGTGCTGCATGAGAGGGTGAGTTCCCATTACCTGCCCTAACTCCTGCCTATCTAGGAGTTCGAAAGCAAGCAGATGTGAGTAGATAAATATGTATCATTTTAGTGAGAAGGTAACAGTGTTCCATGCCCCTTTGGCATATAGTCATGCTGGCCATGTGACATGGAAATAATTCAGGCGATGCTGGCTCCTTCAGCCAAGAAACAGATAAGCACCATCGCTAGAGTTGAAGAAGGAAAATAATAATAATAATAATAATAATAATAATAATAATAATAATAATTTATTAGATGTATGCCGCCCCTCTAATAATTAAATATAAAATCTAATTATTAAATATAAAATCTAATTATTAAAACTATGGCTAAAACACATTATCTTAAAAACAAGCAGTAATACATAATCAACACTCAATATTACAATCATACCCACACATAACTTTTAATGGTGAGAAGGGGGGGGCATATGCTAGAAAACCTTTCTCTTTACCTATGGATTCACAATAATTTGTCAAACAATAAACAATTAAAGCGGCAGCAATATATAATATTGGACCTCTGAAAACTATAAGCATGCATATGTACTCAGAACTTGGTTTGCAACTCAGAAGTTGCATTACTGAAATAAATGAACTTTTGCACGATATTCTAATTTTTCAAGTTTCACCTGTACATTACCATAATTATTTAACAAATTAACCCAGATTCTTAGTCAAAGTACAAATGGTCAGGCTCAAATTATCCGTCTTCAGAGTTCAGACACATTATATATTAGATCCCAAGAGAAGGCTCTGGTGCTGGGAAAAATGTAAAGAGAAGAGGATGGCCAGCAGCAAACTATGGCTGGATCCGGCTACAGTGGCAATGAGTGCCACTGTTGGGAGATAGCGCTGGGAGGAAAACTGCTCCTCTCAGTAGATTGTTGACCTTATTTACATAGATTTTCTCCGTGGTTGTGTTCCATCATGGAGCCTTTTGACATGAGGTAAAAGTGGGGGAGAGTTGATGTTTTGGGAGCGCAGACTTCTCTAATAGAGGAGCGTCGCATTCAATCAGTTTATCCCAGGTGCTTGATGGTTTACTCACTTCCAAACGGAATTTGGGATTATTCCAGTTTTTGATGACAAATCAACAGAGGCCTTACTTGCTGTCTAGAATGCAGAGGTGATGATGGCCTCAGGTCACATCACAATTGTGCAGATCCACACTACATGTGGATTCTGGTGAGCCCCCAGGTTCTCGGAGACACTCTAGAAGATAAATTAACAGAAGAAATGCATACTGTACCCCTGGAAAAGAATAAAGAACAAATTCAATTGAGCATGGCTAAAATTCCTTATTAATATTTATTTTGTGGCTGATAAGAGTGGCAAAATATAATTAATGTATATATTTGCAGATAAGTCTATAGAATTTTAGGTGATAAGTTTGGCTTAGCTATATATGGGCTTATCTCCAAGTATATACAATAATACTTCTTTCAAATACTGTACCTCTATACCCCATATACTCAGGTATAATCCATCTGCAGATAAGCTGACTTTCCAATTTTTAATCAAAATACCAACAGTGTGAACGATGGCTTATCTTGAAATGGGCTTATGTGTAGAATGTCATGGATTGTGTGGATTGACACATCCCCAGAGAGCTGGATGGGCAGCTCTGTTTAAAGTGGTATCAGAGGAACATGTAAGGCCACTTTGAGGAATATTCCATATTCCGCTCTGATGACAAATTACCTTTTGTCATTCCATAAATAGCATTAGCATTTTAGATTTATATACTACTTCACAGCATAGTTCCCTCTAAGCTGAGCAGTGAGCAATCGCTCACTTAAATCATCATCAACTCAGAGTTTTCCAAACCTGCCCAGAAGCCGAGAGGGAAAGAGTGAGAGGGAAGGAGAGAGAGAGGAAGAGAGAGAAACAGATAGAAAAAAGAGAGGAAGGAAAAGAGAAAGAAAAAGAATGGGAGTAAGGAAGAGAGAAAGAAACTCAAAATCTAGTTTGAAACTAGCTCAACTATTTAAGTGGCATTTTGATATTGATAGAGTTGCCCTATTATGAGCTCACTGTTAGAGATACACAGTACAGTATTTTATTTTGAAATTCTCTGAGGCAAAACAGGGTGTGTTTTTTATTTATTTGTTTGTTTGTTTACTTATTTATTTATTTATTTAATATTTCTGTGCCGCTCAGTCCCAAAGGGACTGCCGCTCAGACACTATACTTTTCCGCCCACCCCCCAAAAAAATTAGAGGGAACACTGCTTCACAGTGCTTTATAGCCCTCTCTAAACTGTTTACAGAATCAGCATATTGCCCCCAACAATCTGGGTGCTCATTTTACTCATCTCGGAAGAATGGAAGGCTGAGTCAACCTTGAGCCAATGGTGAGATTTGAACTGCTGAACTACAGCTAGCAGTTTAGCTGAAGTAGCCTGCAGTGCTGCACTCTAACCACTGTGCCACCACTCTCATTTGTATCTAATACGCTAGTTCCTCCATCAAGATGAAGCACTCTGTACAATGCAAACATTTCATTTAAGAATGCATTTTCCTGTATATAATTTTTAAAAAACCAGAGGAACTAGTGTGTTAGATACAAATACGTCCATCTTTTTCATCTATTTATCGGAGTCACACAACTAACTCCATTCTCAAAGGAATGTGTATATTGCATTTGGCATTCACAAACTCACACATGACGTTGCAGGAGAAGGATAACGTTGTTGAAAAGTTCTTTGCTGGGAGAGAGCTGATGAAATGGTATTTGCATTTGCAGAAGTCTCCTGGGGCAGATCAAAGACACAGTAGCAACAACTGTACTTGATTGCAACATGCATTTCTCTGTTCCTGGGAGCATTGATTATAATTATGCTAAGTAACTAACTAAAGGTCTTGCATCCTGATTGTCTTATGTACATGAATATAAGCTTTAAATAAATTTAATTACCTTTGAATTAAGTATTTTTTTCTCTTAAGTTAGAAGAGATGCAATTTTAGCTGAAATTCTATATACAAAAACTCAGCCTTTTTAAACAGCCTAGAATGTATTTCTAAATGAATAGACATTGTTAATCATTATGCCTGTACAAGAGAAATATCAATTTAAATATAAACTGCTTTATCTCTTTCAGGAAATTAAGAGTATGTATTATATAAAAATGAACTGTTTGTATATAGATGAAATTGCATCTTAAATAGAACATAAGGAGCAACTGTTATTTATAATGTTCACATTTAACCTCCCAATATACACATCCATCCGAAGATTATGAACTCGGGCTTACAGCAGCACAAATTGTTTATATGAGTGTAAGTTTATTTGACTTTAGGTAAATGTTCATATAAACAGTAAACAATAGATTTCCTGGATCAACAATACAGTGAAAATAGAAACTTAAAGTCTAGATGGGAAGCATAACTATTAGAAGTAGCTATTTTATATTTCCCTAGAGTTTCCCTTCCAAAGTATTTGTTTTTAAAAATCCAAGTGAGAAGCTGGTATTAATGTATTACTGCTCACCTACTGTATAGCCAAACATTTTGCAGTTGGCAGACACTGAGACACACATCACAGGTAAACTGTTAATTTTGCTGGTGATGCTGTCTCTGTTATGTGAGTGTGGTTATGTTACTCTTCTAGGAATTGCATCATATGGTAGCAGCAAGTTTCCTTTTTTCTTCGTAAGCTTTTCATGTTTGTCTGGAATAGCTGCCAATATGCTTTGCTAAGCTATCTAAAACTATTGCCAGTTGTATTTTTGATAGAAAAATATAAAACGGAGGGAATTCATTAAAATATTTGTCACTCTGCTATATTTCTGCTATAATGCCTCTATGTTTGTTGAGGCAGGCAGGATTCCTTTGAGTATCACTTTTTGGGGGTCAAGGGAAAGGGAGGGTCTTGCCTTCTCTTTCTGCTCATGATCCCCATGGACAATTGATGGACCACTGTGTGACACAGAATGCTGGACTCGATGGGCTTTGGCCTGATTCAGCATGGCTCTTCTTATGTTCTTATTTGTCACTCCAGATTTTGACCTTTCCTTCAATATCTGAAGCCAAGTAACCTTGCTTTATTAAAATATTTCTAAACTACCTTTAACATATATAGCCTTACAAGGTGATGTTGAATAAATATTGTATTATTAAAATATTAATTAGATCTGCATATTTTCCAATACCACTTCAACATAAAATTCACTCATGCTTTTAAAGTAGGAAAATGGATGACATTTTTAAATAAGTAAGTCTTGGGAGAACACACTTTCTCCCCAAGAATCAAAGGAAGATGGCCCAGCCATAGCACAGACACAATATAGAACACTGAAGTAGAATTCACCACACTTCAAGCACTCCATCACACCAGCTATAGACTTTACTAAAATCTGCATTTTCCTGCAAGGAAGTCAGTCACAAAGATTCTAGCCCTGAATTAACGCAAAGTGCTTGTCAACCATATTGGGTGAACATAATAGCAAGAACATTTATGGCCTCCATCAGATTCAATTGTTTTAAAATAACGATACACATTCAATTGTGATTATCATCAAGTGGTATGTAGTTGTATGTAATGTAATGTAAAAGAAACAACATAGAATGTATCTTTATTAGTATGGATTTTCTAAAATGATCTGGGGAGGTATACAATTTTGTCTGCCTTCCGAAATGTCCTAAGGCAATTATGTGTACATTTCTGAATATGAATTTCATTAGAGTATATAAGAAAAATAAATAATTTTATTATAAACCCTTCAAATACATACACATATTATACATATTACCCTCTTGTAACTGAGAATTTGTACATCTTTCAGAGATTGATTTTAAATGCATTCATTCAGATATTGCAAAGCTCCTGGCCAATTAGGTCTTTGGCAGTGTGTCAAGAGAGATAAAAGTTGATGATATCAGCCTTGTTCCGAAAGACTTCTGTTGGACTCATTATCATTGTTTGGGACTTATTATGACTGGGAATGAACATAATTCACAGCCGTTAAAATAAAAAGGGGTTTTGGACTTGTTTGTGCTTTATTATTTAACAGGAAGCCTAGATCAGAACAACTCCCCCCCCCCCAAAAAAAGTGGGTGGAAATGTCTGTGCATCTTATAAAGTGAATATTGCAATGGGGAGAGGGATTTGGTCTGGTGATGCTGTTCGCCGCCTGTCACTGTACCGCTGTTAGCGACCGCCGAGGAACGATGGAGCCTTCGCTGCTGATTGGTGGTCGGGTTGCCCTCCTGAAATACTGCCGATCAACTGTTCTAGGCAACGAGGATCGCTGCCACCACTGATTGCCACCACCTAATGGCAGCAGTAATAGGCTGTGGCAGCAGCGATAGGCAGCAGCGATTCTCACCACCTAGTACAGCTGATCGACAGTACAGTGATCCCTCGATTTTCGCGGTCTCGATTTTCGCGAAACGCTATACCACGGTTTTTCAAAAAATATTAATTAAAAAATACTCCACGGTTTTTTTGCTATACCACGGTTTTTCCCACCCGATGACGTCATACGTCATCACCAAGAGTCACTTCTCTGTCTCTTTCTCTTTCTTTCCTGTCATTCTCTTCCTCCCTCTCTCATCACAAGCGTTTTGTTTAGGGAAATTGCCTCAGTTTTAAACGCGAGGCTGCAAAAGAGGGAAGCCTCCGGCGCGCCATTTCCTAAACCGCGCACGCACGGAGGCATAGTTCTTTTTTGACAGCCGAAGCCGCCAGGGAAGGGACTGCATAAAACGCGCGGCCCGGCGTCGCCCTTGCATTCCTGGCTCCATCAATAAACACGCCGCCTCCGCAATTTCGAAAGGAGGGAGCCTCCCGCCCCGCCGCCCCCGCCATTGGCTTCAGCTCCGTGAAAAGTTCAGGCTTCGGACACTCGCCACCGGCTTTGACCGAACGGGGAGGAAGAGAAAGGAAAGAAGAAGGAGAGATGGTTTCCAGTTCGCCTCAGCTCTGGCTCGGGAAAATCGGCCGGGGGCGTTCGGTGAAATAAAAGTGAGCGAGCGGCCGGGCGAACGGCGGGTGGGCGGGTGCCTACGGGGAACGTGGTGGATCGGGCGGGCGGGCGGTAGCGGCGAGGACGCCGGAGGCGCTGGGGGGGCGGGGGCAGCCAAAAATGGTGTTTTTACTTCCGCGCCGCTACATCGCGGAAAATCGATTTTCATGGGAGGTCTTGGAACGTAACCCCCGCGAAAATCGAGGGATCACTGTATTCCAGGAGGCTGATCCAAACACCAATCAGCTGCTCTGCAGCAAATGCTCTAAGGTCCCCGGCGGCAGCATCATCTCAGCTGAGTTGACCAGTAGTGGGCACAACAAAACAGAGCCCTGATGAGCCACGTGCTGGGGTTGTGATAATGTACTGAAGCTGACCAGGCTGTTTGCTGCAATACTGGATGGATGCGGGAGGCAGAGGCAGATTTTTTCCCCTTGTTTTCCTCATCTTTTAAAGCTAATGTGCATCTTATGGTCCAGTGCGTCATATAGTGCCAAAAATACGCTACTTCATAGGCCCATTAATCAAGCATTTTCTATAGATGAAGCCATCTTGTGCTTTCAGAGCCTTGTTTTGTAAACAAGATATATTTTCTAATGAACTTCAGTCTTTAAGTTAGTTTCACAAGCCTTAGCGAATTTTAAAAATATAAAGACCTTGCAAAGCTGATGGGATGAAGAATCTCATCCAGCAATTGGCAGATTCATAGTTCTGAAAGGTTTTCAATCTTAAGAAAAATAAAATTCCAATTTTTTTAAAGAAAAAATGTATTGAAAATATATACATTTAAAAAGACAGTACCTAGTCTTTAGCATGTTTCATACTTATTTACAGTAATATTGTATTGTACAATGTTTTAAATCAGACAAGCGACTTACACAAACAACAATAGAGACAGAAAGAAAAGAAAAAGAGAAAAGAAACATATAAAACACACACCCCGCGGTCTGTCTTGACAGCTATTTCTTATATGTCATATGTTACTTTACATTGTAAAATTCCAATTTTTAAGCTAAAAAGATGACGTTTTGCTAAACCTTTAATCCTGAAAGGCTACATTTACAACTCAGATGGGACTGCCACTTCCAGTGGCTGCAAAAATGAATGTGTATGCTGTCTTTTCACAAAAATGCTGTCTAAAATACATATGGACAACTTCCAGATCTGTCCAGAGAGAATTTTGACAAGTCTTTATATCGCATTTAGCTGCCAATTTCAGCTGTCTGCAAAAAATGCAAGCATTGGCTTTCCTAACCTCACAGAAAATCATATGAATAAAATAACGTTATCATTCGTAATCCATGAGGATAATTTCATTTATTATAAAAATGTTTTTAAATCTGATCTTTGGGACTCTCAGGGGAAGCACAAACCTTATTTTTGTGAAGGCTCTGTAGAAGATAGAGAAAATATCTGGCATTTTCTCCATAGAGGTGTACAATTGGGGCATCTAGTTTTTGATGTCCTAAGTTTGGTGCCTTGGTGAGAGTTTGAGAGTCTGCAAAGGGGGGGGGGGTGATGTGCCAGCTGGGCAACAGGTTTAGATATCATTTGACAAGAGCAGTGCTTGTGTAGATTTGTCTTATTGCCACTTTCCTGAAAGCCTTTTCTATCCGCTTGTAGAGGGAGGGGCTGGACATACAAGGTGATATATGAACGCAAACTGATCCGCTTTAAATCTTGCGTGTACAATCTTTTTAACCAATAAACGTATAGTCGCCTATGTTGTAGGCTCTTTAATAGATGCTTTAATATGACTTTTTTTTTTCATTTTTGCAGACATTACTACATGTTTGACTGATGATTTTACTACTCCTGTAAAGACCGAATAAACAAATCAGATTTCACCAATGCCAGCAACTATCAAAAAAAAAACACCCACGTTTCTGGGAGGTTCTATTCATTCACCAGTACTCTCAATCAATCTTCAAGTTATAAACATTGTGGAAATTTGAAGTAATAGAAGAAACCTATATGCTCATCTGCTCTTTGTCCAGGTGGTAATTTTGAAGACTGAATAATGAAGGATTTTTCTATTTTCTGTTTTTGCTATGAAATCATTATTCCTTAAATTTCAATGTTAAATTTTTCATATTTTCTGATATTATTTCTTGGATCTACTTAATAACTTGCTGCTATGAAAGTTTGAAGACCAACTTTCTGTGCTAAAATACTTGCTTTATCTAATTTTAGTTTGCCAATTATATGTCATCTAAAGGAAGATTCAGCATAGTCACTGAAAGCTCTTCCTCTTAAAAATCTCTTAAATGTAACTTTAATAATCTCAATGTAAAGGTAAAGCTGATCAGCTCCAGCATCTATAACCACTGAGCCAGAATCCCCGTGTGATTTAAAATTTACTGGAAGAAAGTACTGTTTTATTTCATTGTTGCAGAGCCACATTTAGCCAAAGTGAAGGACTTTTGACTAGTAATTTCCTTTTTATATTAAATAAAAAATGCTGTAAAATACAAATTACGTAATATATAGATGAAAAGTGATTATGCTTTTACAGTATCTTTTCCAATATAGCATCATTTTATATTACTTATTTCCAAACTTTATTGTTGTGCACATAACCGAGAATGCCTACTTAACCATCAATAGCACTTTTAAATATTTATATAGTTAAATAAATAAAACAGTAGTAAAACCTACATTGAAATTGCCTGGTAAAATATTATTTCATATCAAGATATATAGTATGAACTTATGGCATTTAAATCTTATTGTGAGTAGTTAAGTGGCTCATGCCAATTCAGGGTTCCTATTTCTGATTGTTCTGTTTGACAAAACTACAAAGTAAATACTTTAATCCATTGTTATTATGAATACTGGCTACTTTATCAAAACAGAACAGTTACTTAACTGATCACCTGGGGAAATATGGCTCAATATAATGATTCATTTCATACTGCACACTACTTATGGTTTGCTCAATCCATCTGCCTGGATTCATGCAATACACTGAATCATAAACTCATGATACCAAGACACATTTCCTGGCAGCTTGTATCAAACCAGTCAGAATTTACAAGCAGAATAATTTCTATATGAAGAAGAATCAATTGGTTCAGGTATACAAAACCTTTTTGTAAAGTGCTGTTTGGGATATCGACGCAAACAAGCAAAGTCCTTGCACAATAGATACTTAGTAATCAGATACCTCTTACTTATGAACACTTGCCAATGCGGACTATCTTTATTCATTTTTTCCTATCATATTTGCTGAATATAGTTCCGAAGTAGAAAAAGTCTCCAAACTGAATTTGAAATCTGAGGATTTTATTGATAACATCCGTGCAGGATTTGCTTTTTATTACCTCATTAGAAGGTAACTGAACCTTCTTCCAGGGTGGTTTTTGACTTCCCAACAGAGCTTATAAACCAAGGGCTTCTTGATTGTTTCCTATTCAAATAGCAATTAGTCCTAACCATGCATAGCTACAATGAATACTGCTGAGTTTTATTACACAAATGCAAGAGAATAGCAAAACTTAGTGCTGTGATGTCTTGGTGTTTTCTGAACTTGGTGGTATCGCAAGCTTAAAGAGCAATTTGGAGGGCAGAACACCAAGGACCTACAATCAAATATTCTATTTGTAAATCTTTTATTTTCATCTCACTAGTAGCAGTAATAGTTTTTAAGGTACTGTACTCTCTTTTTTCAGTCATTTTATCAATTTGTTTGCTACAGATTACCTCCTAGGGTCTGCATAATAGTGATATAATGGAATCTGATAGAATGGATATTTTTCTTGTTCTGCCCTCCACATTGGTCCTGTCTGCTCCTTTCTTTAAATGGGCTTCAGAGCAGATTTAAGGAAAACACCATAAAAACTAGAGAAGGTACATGAGCCACCCAAATACCCATTAATTTCTATGGATCTACACTAAAGTCAAAATCAGTATGTAGTTTTTTAACCTTTATAATTGGTAACAGGCAAAAACACTTATAGATGAAGCAACAATATTTGGGAACAATGTTGGTGGGAATGGGCTGAGTGAAAAAAAACAATTGAAGACATAGCTTTAATTTACCGGTATTTTATTTCTGGTGCTATTTGCAATTAATGCAGCCCTTTTCCTTACATAGAACTGGATATAGCAATTCTAATTCATAACTACTGTACTAAATTGTAGTCATCATAGACACTGGTTTGTATTGGGCCAATTATCTTGAATATAACATAGTCAATGCCTATGCTATGGAGATTCTCAGTCATTAAGGTCGTAATTGTCCCAAAATACTTTCTCTTTTTAAAAAAATATTTATTAAGTATTTACATTAAAAACATGAGTTATACAAAAGTACTTTTTCATTTATGCATTGCATTTTTGAAATATATTACCATATTATGAAAGGTGCTTGGCATGTAAAAGAAGAGATAGAATTGTGAATGTTTTGCAAATGTGCTAAACCAAACAGAATCAAACTGCAACAATCTACTAACAGCAGGTTTAAGGTTTAAATGGTTAAGAAACTCACATGCTTCCGACACACTGTAGGCCAGTGATGGCGAACCTATGCGACAGGTGGCACGTGGAGCCATATCTGCTGGCACGTGAGCCGTTGCCCTAGCTCAGCTCCAACATGCATGTGTGCCAGCCAGCTGATTTTTGGCTCACACAGAGGCTCTGGGTGGGTGTTTTTGGCTTCCAGAGAGCCTCCAGGAGGATGGGGGAGGCCATTTTTACCTTCCCTCGGCTCCAGGGAAGCCTTTGGAGCCTGGGGAGAGCAAAACACGAGCCTACTAGGCCCACCAGAACTTGGATAACAGGCCATTTCCAGCATCCAGAGTGTCTCCAAGGGAGGAGGGAAGCTGTTTTCGCCCTCCCCAGTCATTGAATTATGGGGGTGGGCACTCACTCATGCGCAATAGCATGCGCCCATGCTCTTTCAGCACCCGAGGCAAAAAAAGGTTCACTATCACTGCTGTAGGCGTTTAATGATATTTGGGACATTCTAAAACTTCTCATATGCTTATTATAGTTTACTGACTATAAATACATAAGTGGATAAAAAGCTAACCATATGTTGGTTTCAGGGATAAAGTTACTTAAAAGCAACCGAATATGTTTAATGATTAATAAAGTCTTTCATTACTAAACAAAATAGCCAAGAATGAATTTGTCTTGATAAAATAATTTATTTTTATATAATCAATAAAATAATACGATAAATTATAATTACAAGTAGATAATTATTGTTTTCAAAAACACAATATAGTATTATTGGTTTACATGTATTATTTATTTATCAAAATTCTGCACCACCCATCTCACCTAAGTGACTAGACAGTTTACAAATACTTAGTGGAATGACATTAGCAGGACTTTAATCATAGACATGTCTAAAGATATTCTGGTGGGGGGAGCAAAGCAAAGCATAGCAACTGCATTATTTTATGATGAAAATTATTAATTTATTTACTGGCATTTACGTCCAAGTTCCTTGCATAATGATCATGCCTCGTGTCATCACATATTGACATATTTTCTCCCAACTACTCATATTTTTTCCAAGTAATGACCATTTACAAATAAGTAATATGTTATTATATTTGTATGCCACTCAACAAATGTGGGTGACTAATAAACAGAGAAAGTAAAACAAATTTATAAAAAATAAATTGCTTAAGAAAAAAAAGTGTGGTATTGTTGAACTCATTTAAATACTAACTCATTTGCCCTACTGAAGCAGGAAATTATTATTCTATTAATCATAAACTATTTCATCTTGAAGTTCGTGATAGATAATACCTTCAATATTTATATTCTAAAATTGATTTGTAAACATGCTGCCATTCATACATTTTATAAATGACAGCAATTATATGTATTTACATATTTATAAAATTATTTTAGTTAAATACTGGATAGCTTTTGAAAACTTTGGCAACTTTGCCATTTTACTGTTAGTTCACTTTGAGAGGAAAATTATCCCTTTATTATTCTGGATAAACTGATAGATATTTGGGAAGACAAATCATAACCAGTCTGGCCTTTGATTGAACACACCACAGCCTAATGCTGATCTAAGCTCAGTGTACAGAACACAACCGTTGTTGCTGAAAGGTCATCCCTAGCGGTGTTAGGGGTGTCTTATCCACACAGTATTTATCACCAGATAGTAAGTCATATGAAACATAGAAGATAGAACATATAAGTATACCAAGTTTGGTTGAAATTGCTGGAACATAATACATGCAACCATTTTTATACAACCATCGCCCAGAAAGTAATGCACCACATTGTTTTTCTTCAACAATTATTTATTGAACACAATGAAACTTATACACAAGAAAGAATGATGTTTCTTCTACACTCCCCATTTTTCCACGTAATCTCCATCCCGTTCTATGGCCTTCCTCCAGCGAGACACAAGGGAGTGTATGCCCTGTCGGTACCACTCCTTGTTCTGGTCACAAAACCATTTCTCCACTGTGCGAATCACCTCTTTGTCTTCTAATGACCTCTCCCTCTGTGCCCAGTGACTAACCGTACTTCTGTCGACTGCAGATTCTCCATAAACTCTACACAAACTTTGGTGAATGTTCCAAACAGTTTCTTTCTCCACAGTGAAGAATTAAATGATGAGACACTGCTTGTAATGTACATCACTTACAGACGCCATTTCAAAACACGGCTGCAACTATGCTATCTGTCTGAAGAAACGCAAAATTTACGCCCACACTCCTGACAATTCAAATAATGTATATCTAAAGTTTTACATCCGTACCATTACTGTAGGCTTAGAAAAAAATTAGGTGCATTACTTTCTGAGCGACCCTTGTCAACATTCAAAACTTTTCCCTATCTGTGGGCATGGCTTGTTGGGGGATGTGATTGGGAGGGTGTGGCAAACTTGACATCACTCACGTTGAGGGGCTCCTCACTGGGTCCTAGCCACTCTTTGTTGTGAATGGCAGGAAAATGGGGAGATAAATTTTGCTGCCTACCACCCTTCCCTCAGTCTGTGCTGAGCCTGAGGAATGGATGACCGGCAAGAAAATCCCCTTCTCCATTTTCCTGCCTTTCACAAAACAGTGATTATTGGTTCAGCAAACCAATGCCAATAATCCGTAGCAATTCGCCTGAATTGGTCAGTTTTCACCTCTGATATAGAAGATGGTGATTTAGGGAATTTATATTACCACCTATTCACACATGGTGACTTAAGGCGGCTTACAGAATATAAAATTTCATGTAAAAACAATAAAACTAATAAGAGTCATATAACAATATAACAAAATCACCCTCCACCACAGTGACAGCAGATCCCAAGAGCCATTTAATGGGCTCCATCCAGCTCCGGGTTCCCCACACCCGCTGGCAGAACCAGGTCTTCAGTGCCTTCCAGAAGAGTGCTAGAGTGGGGGCCATTCTAATCTCTAGGGGAATGATGTTCCATAGCGAGGGGGGTCACCACAGAGAAGGCCTTTCTTCTGGGTCCCACCAGGTGTATCTCCCTAAGGGATGAGACCCACACCATTCCCTATCTCCCCATTCTGATGGGTCAGGTAGATGTAACAGCAAGAGACGGTCCATCAGATAACCTGGTCCCAAGCCAAAGGGTTTAAAGGTGACAACCAGCATCTTGAATTCACCCGGAAGCAAATCGACAACCAATGCAGCTCCCGCAGGAGAAGTGATACAGGTACACACCAGGGTCTGCACAAAACCATATGGGCAGCTGCGTTTTGCACCAACTGGAGCTTCTGTATGCTCTTCAAGGGCAACCTCATGTATAGCATGTTGACTATTCAAGAGACATGAATGACTGAGTAAGGAATGTTGGTCCAGAAAAGGGTGTAACTTGCACACAACCCACAGTTGTGTAAAGGCCCTCCTGGCCCCAACCACAACTTGCTCTTTGAGCAGGAGTTGAGAACCCCCAGATTACTCACAGGGTTTGTTTGGGGTAGTGCCACTCCATCCAAGACCAGTGATGGCAATTGTCCCTGAACCAATGAACCCCAAACCCAGAGCCACTCAGTCTTACCAGAGTTTAATTTCAACCTGTTGCTCCCCGTGCAGCAACAGCCTCCAAGCACTGCAAGAGAGGACATGGCATCACTTAACTTAGCATGGGCCCAGACATACAGCTGAGTACAGAACCCTACAGAACTCTGCAAAGCAGTGGGCGAGGGCTGGATCTCTCCTATCACCACTGACTGAGAGCAAGCGTAGAGGAAGGACGTGAACTAGGATAGCACAAGGCCTCCCGCTCCCATCCCCCGAAGCTGTCCAGGGGGGAATCATGGTCGATGGTATTGAAAATTGTTGATAGGTCAAGTACAGGAAGGATGGATGTACTACTATCCTGCTTCCAACAGAGGTAATCCAAACGTGCAAATAATGCCATTTCTGTCCCATATCCAGGCCTGAATCTGGACTGGTAGTCTAGATAATCCGTTAGTTTCCAGGAAAGTGAAAAAAGAGGAACCAATAGCAAAAGGTTTGCCCCCAATTTCAAGAGAACTAAAGAACAAATCTCTTTGATAAGATATTCTAATCCCTGAACATTATTTCAAACACACTTGTTCAGATTTGCAAACCTGTAGAAAAGGTAAGTAAAAACCATCTCTGGTACTGGTGCAACTTTGAATGGTCATTAAATGATCTGTTATAAGACGAGGACTGCCTGTATTGGCTTTCATGAGCATAGTTTAAAATTACGATTAAATCGGAACCTTTGGAACTAAAAATAGTGGCTTCACCATTCTGAAAATTGCTTATCAGGAAAGCGAAGGATCCAAATGATGGATCAGCTTGATAAGAATGGAAAATTCTTATTCAATAAAACCTAAAACAGACTTCAAAGAAGCCTGAGTTTGCCTTAAGGTTGCAATATCTATTTTTTTAAAAAAAAAATTGGAGCTTTGCTTAATTTTTTCTGTAAGATTTTGTTTGCTTGCTTGCTATATGTGATTTATTGAATATTTGTATTGTCATGTATATCAAATAGTTGTAAATTTTCTCTCTTACATATCTTGAAGCCAAATAAAAATTTATACCTGACTCAGAACATTTGCTATACAAGAGAGTTTTAGAAAACATGACCCCCCCCCCACCCCAAAATAAGACAGTTCCTGTGAGCTTTTTTAAAGGAATCAAACCTCCATCTCTGCTGAAATCATGTTCTGGGAGTGCTCTTCAATCAGAGTATCTCTTGTGATTTTGTACAAAGCTATGATTCCTAGAGACTCTCACACTGCCTTGACTATAATTCATTTCAAAACACATCCTGTGTTTCCATTGTCCACCTGAATGTTATAGAGCGAGTAAGAGATTCAAGGATGAATGGACCACTGATCCTAGAAATTAGCTAAAGCAAACCTGTAAGTAGCCTGTGCTCACTCAGTTAGGCTTCCATAGAGGGAGCTCTGCTTCAGAGCTGAGTAAAAGAATTTCCCTTCAATGCATAACAAGAGAGAGAAAAAGGGATAGATTACTCTAAACTGGGAGACACTCTGCAGAAGCCCATTGCTTCTGTAAGCAAAGAAAATAATTAGACCAGACGAATGAAATTTGGGTTCATGGATAACACAAAAGTTCAAGACTATCAGAATCATGCAAAAAGGGGAAACAGTGTATCTACCCAATCTCTATTTATTTATTTATTTATTTATTTATTTAATTTATTTTATTTATTCATTTGTCCAATACACAAATACATAGGAAGACAAATAGACATGTGGTAATATAAATGAGGGTGAAAGTGAACTTAGAGGAGAGGATATATGAAAGGAAGAGAATATATAAGATAGGTGAAAGAAATGACTCATAAAACGGTTTTGTAATTTAGTTCATTCACACTTGCATATTAAGAATTTTTAGAAACCCAACAAGATTAAACAAAAAAAAAAAAAGATGGGAAACACTTCATGCTTCATTCCCCCTAGTAGGGGGTTCTAAAACCCTTTGCTAGTGATTTGTGCATGTGCAGAAGCATCCCGGGCAGGTGGACAGAGCGTCCCGGGCAGGGGTTAGGAGCCTCTCACTGCCAGCGCTACCGGTTCTTAGAATCGGCCGAACTGGGAACAACCCACCACCAATTCCCCCAGATGAGAACTATGCATTGCCTATGTATTTCAGCATTCCTATAGTGATGTTTTATTATAGCAAATAATAGGGTAGATGAAAGATACATATTCAGTATTTGTAAAAGGATAGTTCATTAACTTACTAAAATAAAATTTTCCAACTCCTCATTCCAGCTATTACCTGTAGCAACTAGTATTAATACTCTTCACTTGTATATTTTATAAAAAAAAATTAGAATCTTCCAAAACTCTTTCCATTTATAATTTAGGGCACTGATAATTTGTCCTGTTCAAATAGTACAGTCAAATATATATATAATTAATCAATGGCCATTAACCTTTTTTACATAACATAAATTCTTCTCACACCACTGAAAATATTTCTAATAGTGATTGAAAGTAAGATATTCTAGGCAGTGGTATCAAACTCAAGGGCTGTGGACCGAATCCGTCCTGCAAGGTGTTTAGATGTGGTCCATGGGGCCGTCCTGGAAATAGCAAAGCCCTAGGTGCCTCTGCTAGCAGCCCCCCCCCCAGCCCATTTTTGGCCTGGACCGTGTTGTGTAGCATTCTGCTGGCCAAAACAGGCTGCAGGGACCTCCAGCTGTATTCTAGGATGGATCTGGCAAAAGTTTATAAGCTCTGGTGAGTAATGAGAGATTGCCAGAGCAGAAACTACGTAGGATTAGATTAACAACTCTTGAAGCCTTCTTGGTGATATTGTTACAGTGGGCTTTGGCACTAAGGTCTTTTGAAATTAGTACTCCGAGGTCCTTAACTGAGTGGGGGTTACCCCCATCTGAATAAAACACTGGCTTCTCTGCCATGGGGGCCTACAGACTTAGTTTGGGTCCTGTCTGGCCTGTCTCCTGCTTGCTACTGACTGGCTAGTTCAAATGAGCAGCTTCAGTGATTGGGGCATGGTAGCCAATCAACAAGGGGCTTACAGTTTAGCCTGATGAGACAAAGGAAGCAAGCTCCTTGTTAATTGGCTGCTGCTTCTGCTGCCGCCTTAATCCCTGAAGCAGGAGACTGCTGCGGCCCCAGCTGGAGTCTTTTACTCAGAAGCTGGTGAAAGTGTTTTCTTTAGATTTCACAGTCTTACAACTTTGCCATCATTTGAATAAAACACTTTGGCTTCTCTGCTAGTGGGTCAGCCTCTTCTGGACTTCTGGAGATCTTCATGAAGTAATTAATCCATGGGGAATGGGGTGGGGAGGAGTTAAGTAGAATCTGTGATGCTAACAAAGCAGGCCCTGTCTGTGGAGACCTGATGGGGCAGAATGGGGGGAAAGCAATTATGGGGACCCCAGGAAAGCATGAGGTATCTCGGTGGATTGGGGTGGGGGTCTTGGATGGCCTGCTGCAGCATGAGGCCCCGCATGCTCTTCCCCACTCTGGTACACCTCGTGTGCATTTAGTGACCTGTGAATTCAATTAACAAATGCATTGGGGAAAGCAGAGAGTGATCACGTTCATTTAATGTGATTCAATCAAATGAATCCTCAGGTTACAAATGTAATTGGCAACCTCTATTACATTCGTAATTTGAGGATTTCCTGTAAAATGAGAGTGAAGGAGGTTCTCAGGGAAGTCCTGCCTTAGCACTTGGACACCACAGATGCCCCCCAAATCCTGTGCCATGCCCACCATGGCCACACACCCTGGGCAAGCCCTCCCCCAGCCCTCTGAGGTCAAACACAGCCCTGATGTGGCCCTCAATGAAATTGATTTTGACACCCCTGGCCTAGAGGCTAAATCCTATGAACAAGGGCTAAGAGAACGAGTATGTTTAGCTCAACAAATAGAAAACTGAGGGGGAATATAATAGTAGTTTCCCAATCCTTAAAGGGCTGCCACAGAGCAGATGGGCGGAACCTCACCAAGAGGTAATGCAATCTGGAAATAAGGAAAAACTTTCTGACAGTAAGAACTATTAAGCAATGGAACATCTTGCTTCCTAGAGTTGAAATTGCTCCAATACTGGAAGTTTTCAAGAAAGGATTGTACCACCATTTATTCAGTATGGTATGAGGATTCTTGCCTTGAGCAGGGAGTTGAATCACAAGACTTCCAACGTCCCTTCTAGCTCTTTCATTCTATGTTCAGATATATCCTACTTTCTCATTTCTACTACTTTTATAGACATAAATCGCATATATCTTTCTTTTATTCATAGGTTGCCTACCTTAATCACACTGATGCCACAAGAAGCATTTCCTGTTTTTAATTTAATTTAATCAAAATGAAATGGCACCCTTCTTGGGCCTATAAAATCCACAAAAAACACTAAAACAGATAAAACAATTAATAACCACAAAGACATGCAGCCCAGATTGAAGCAACTATAGACCACATAAATTTAAAAAAATATATCCAAGAGAGGCCCCACCAACAGATCATAGTCGTATTAATGTCTGGCCTGGAACAGAACCACGTTTTAAGGACTTTCCAGATCTCCCCACCCTCCTTCCCCAAAGAGTAAGTGTATTTCTGCTAATAGTGAAGAGAGTGAGAGGCTGGCTGGGACATGTTTTGGACAACAAACTTTAAGTACAACAAATTTACCACAAGCATCCTATTTATGCTTCGGAGAGGGGCGGCATACAAATCCAAATAAATAATCCAAATAATAAATAAATAAATAAATAAATGCATGATAATCTAGGAACCACCTTGTAAATTACTATAATTTTACCAGCATTACTTGAGAAAGTGTATGAGGCCACATAGATGTTACATGGGTCCCAGCAGCCTGATGCAACATTGTAGAGATATCCTTTTCAAATAAATGTAAGGTAAGCAGTAGAAGACCAGAATAAATGGTCATCTGTAAGAACAAAAAGACAGATAAAAATATTAAGCAAAAATTGCAATTATGTTGTAAACATTCAATAACCCATTAGCTTCATGGTCACCATGCACTAAGTAAAGTACCGTAGCTATTAATTCATGGAAGGAGCAAGAGAGAAAAGCAGTGAGTGTAAATCATGCTGAGTTCTTATACTGGCAAAGGATAATCAACTGTTTATTAATTCTTCTTTACAATTGAAATTGTTACACAGTCAAGATGCAGTTTCGAGATTTCTGCCAAGTTCTAGCCTAAGGGGCCAAAATTCAGCTGTAGTACATCAAGAAATTTATGTTTTACTGTTTAGTCTGACATTCAAGAAATTCCACTGACCAGGAGCAGGGCTACCGAAAAGCTGAGTAGACTTCTATACAATTCCCTTATGTTAGAAGAATGTATTCACTTCCATTTGTAAGTACTATGAGTGCATTCTTTCCAGGTATGCATTAATTTATAATATAAAATTATAACATATGGATGATTTATTTTGTGGATTACATTCGTAATATCAAGAGTCAATCTTATGTGTTCAAGGCCACATACAGCATCTGTGATCTGTAGGTTTATTATGCAGAAATAGAACATCAAACATGATTTGGGCACTTCTAAATACTAACATTGTATGGTATGCCAGGCTTTGGAGTCTTCAATGTTGTGAAACACAATTTGAATATTAATAATAGATTATGATGAATAGGAACTTCTCAAATACTGTATTAGTGACAGAACCATTACTGTACCATTTACATACTCAGTAGGCAAGAAAATAGAATAGTTGCTGTTGCTATGACATTTTACCAGGAAAACATACTTGAATGTTTTCCAGGCACAACAGTACAGATTTAAAATGAACTCCACCACCAAGCTGTGTGCAGTTACTTTGTTGGGTCCTTTTTTTGGATTCCCCCCCTAGATAAATAAGGCAGCTATGGGTTTCAACAAAAAATAGCTCTTTAAAATGATAAATATCAAAGTATTGGGACATGCCAATGCAGCTTTTGAAAAAGTGTATATTTTCAGCAATTTTTTTTAAAAAATAGAATCAATTAACAGTTACATCCCTAACATTTTCCAAATATCTTCTTGATTTTTATTTATTCTTTGCCTTTAAAATGTTTTCCTTGTTTAACTTCACTTTGAGACATGCTCTGTAATATTGCTGTTCCATATTTCAGATATTCAAAGACATTATTACTGGCCGCTAAAAGACATGAGCTGCAATTCGGAATTCATTAACCACAATTCTTAGAACTGCGTTGAGGTAATATAATTTTGAATCCAGATTCCTTCTGTACTAAATAGGCAGAGCGCCCACAAAAAACCTGGAGGACATTGTCATTTATAATTGCCAGTTTTCATCTATTTAAAAAGAATCAATAGAGTGTAATGCTTCCCTAGGTGCTTAACTGCAAAAATTTCAATACAACTAAATAAAAAACTCCAAACGTACAGAGAGGATAACCAAAATTGCAGTTCTGTCAGGCTCTACATAAACCAGAGCAAAAAGGCTACATAATATCTTAGTACTAAATCAAAAATGAAACATTCTAGCTTGGAAAAAAATGTAATCCTAATTTAGTGGAAAACTTCCATTTTCATTTGATATGAATTTTTGATCTTAACTGGAAGACAGATTTTGATTGTTTTGCAAGACAAAGGGAAAAAAAACCAATTCAGATAAATTCTTTACCCCCCTAAGTTACCTCTCAAATATCTAGGACTAGGCGTTAGCCATTTTCTCAATGTGTCACTAAGCAACAAGGTCATGAAGCATGATGTCACATGGCCACATCACTTAGCAATTGAAATGCGGGCAATGACAGTTGCCGTCTTAAACGCAGAAGTGCATGGGGCTCTCAAGTGACTCATATAAGGAAGAGACAAGAGTCCAAGACAAACATGCCGGTTGGCAGGTGAAAGCTACAGGCTGGGAGGTGGGTGCTGTGGGCAAGCACCAGGGTGTGTGGGTTTGTTGAAGCAGCCCTCCGAAGTGGTGGTCTCCAACAATCTAAGCCTGCTGCCACTTCCTCCTCTACTTCAAGCCCAGCACCAGCCAGAGTGTCATCTCAATCACTGCACCAGGAGTGTTCCTCACTTCTGAGGAAGCAGTGACAGACTGAAGGCCATAGCAGAAAGAGTATTGGTGAATGGATCAGCTCCTCATAATTTCTCTTCAGAACGAGGAGAAAACCAGGATCATTCATAAGGCTTCCCCTGAGAAGATTGGAAAATAGTGGTCTCTGGCAGGGTTTAGAGCTCTTGGAGCTAGGGAGAATATCATGCTGCCTGGTAGGGGTCCTCAATCCTTGGGCAAAGATTCCCTAATGCTTCATGTGCCTACCTTAAAGAATGAGAGCGTCATGAACTAGGATGTCATGCCAGCTCAGATATTTGCATTAGATATTGAAGAACTAGGACAACCTGATGATAAGTGGACTACTGGAACAAATCATTCATGGAGGAGACAAGAAAACCTAGTATTGACAGAATGCTACTACAACAGCAGATCTAATTAAAGGAGTGACAGGAAACATGAGGGAACTCTAGATGGATAGACCTCCTGCGTCCACACTAACTGAGAAACAACTAGTTACCCAATGCTTCAACACAGTGAAAAGGGAAATTGCTCTAACAACTTGAGGTACACTAACTATACATTACATCCCATACACAACAAGACATGAAAGAACTGGATGTGCAGCCAACCCCTGTCACTACCACCTTCTCCATTATAGAGCCCAACAACTGATACTTTATAAGAACATGGATAAACTAGCTGCAATAAACCCTTGAGACTGTTTACCAAGGGTCAATAGAGAAGTACCATCAGATAGTATGCTAGAATATGCCAATAGAGCCCTCATAACAAATCCTACTACCACAATAACTCAAACCAGTAAATTGATATATGCTACAGCTGCTATAATCCTGAAGATCTCTCTCTCTCTCTCTCTCTCTCTCACACACACACACACACACACACACACACACAGAGGAATTAAGGTTAAAGGCTAAGATCAAGGCAACTTGGGGAGAGTTTGTTGGTTGGTAGAATTACAGAAAGGTATGAAGATTAGGGATAAAACTCAGCTACTGAAAAAAATCTGACTTCATCTGAAGCCCTTAGGACAGTTAAACAAAGGCTACCAGGCTAAGAAGATAAACTGGAGAAAAGGCTAAGAAGATAAATGCTCTGTTCTCCAAAGAATGTCCAAAGTGCATTCCCAACAGCAATGCAATAACACAGCCTGGGTATTATCCATGCCTACTACCTAAACAAATTAATAGCAGTGCATAAAGGCCTAATAACACATACAAACCAGGTACTAGCAGCAGGATGCTACCCAGACCGGCTAACACAAAAAAACAGTGTTCATCACAAAAGACCCACACAAGGGAACAGCACCATCCAGTTATGGGCCAATAATCTTCTTCTCCACAATATGGAAAGTCCTATCAGGCATCATAGCCACCAAGTTATAGGACCATATAATCGAATACATGGTAACAGCTCAGAAAGGTATTGGGTATGACACCAGAGGTTCAAAACACCAGGTGTTCATAGATAAGACAGTTGTCCAAGACTCTAAGTCTAGACACACCAATCTCAACACAGGACCACAGGATCTGGACCACAGGAAAACCTACAACCCACTGCCACACATATGGATAATTCAAAGTAGAGAAATGTTGGTCAGATGATCAAAAGAGGGAAAGTAGTTAAGACTAATGGGTGGAACTATTTGCGGGTCATATAGCAGATACACAGACCAGTTTCAATTTCCTTGGAATCCCACAGTCACACGGAAAGCATGACAATGAGGCAAGAAGACAGCAACATCCAAGTATCACCAAGGTTCTGATAGGTTCTTAAGAGCCAGTTCAATGAGAAGAACAAGAGCCATGCCATTAATATGTCCTGCCAATCATCAGCTACTCTGTCAGTATAGTGAGTTGGCCAAAGAAGGAAATGGAAGCTGTTGATGTGAAGATCCGGTAGCCCCTTGCAAAGTACAGAGGTTTCCACTGCAAGTTCAATACCTAAAGAGACAGTACTAGCTTGAAACAGGGCAAACGGGGCATGGTGTGTGTCAAAACCTCTATCCTAGACAAAATCCAGTGTATCCATAAATATATCAGTAAGATGCACCCAAAACTGAGCTGCTGAGAGAATGCCTGAGGCAGCAGCAGACATGGGAGGAAGATCAAACAGAGGAAATGTCATGGCAAGACAAGACCCTAAATGGGATTATCATCATTATTTATTTATTTATTTATTTATTTATTTATTTATGTATTTATTTATTTATTTATTTGATTTGATTTGATTTGATTTGATTTGATTTGATTTGATTTGATTTGATTTGATTTGATTTGATTTGATTTGTATGCCACCCCTCTCCGCAGACTCGGGGCAGCTCACAGCAGCAATAAAACAATATACAATAACAAATCTAATATTAAAAATCTAAAAACCCATTATTTAAAAAGCATACACACAAACATACCATACATAAAACTACATAGGCAAGGGGATGTGCCATCAACAGATAGTTGAGGTGGCAGACATGGAGGAACCCCACTATTGTCTGGAAAAGGCTGGACTAAAAGACAGCACTGAGGCACTGATCATAGCAACACAAAAACAAGCACTAAGCACCAGACCCATAGAAAGAAGGGTCTATCACACCTGATACTAGGATCCAAGTTATAGACAATGTTCAGACGCCTCAGATATGTTCAACACATAGCGGTGGGGTGTAAGAAGCAGACAGGAACAGCATACACTGAACAGTGCAACCAAATAGCTAGTATTGTGTACAGAAACATCTGCACGGAATATGGGCTAGATCTTCCTAAGTCCAGATGGGAGATCCCACAGAAAGTGACAGGGAATAAGAAAGCTAAGATCCTGTGGGACTTCCAGATACAGACAGATAGGCAGATACTAACCAATCAACTGAAAGTTATGAAATATGAGGCTCGATGGATTGGGGGGGGAGGGGAATATGATAGGAAGGGACCTACAAAGTTGACTACAGTCAGACAGAAAACTAAAAGAAGACACCGTTTGATACAGAATGGAGTCACTTTATTTGACTTTGGAAGAACTGAAAACTAATGTTTCAGAACAATGCACCAGGAAATTACTGTTAAGAATGTCTGCTATTAGAAAAATGGATTTGGAAGAATTTATGGGAGACAAAGATTTTACTGGATAAAACAGAGATTGATACTGGCGTGAATGTGGATCTAAACATGGATTTTAAAATGTTAAGCTACCAGAAAGAAATGGAAAATGTTACACTAAATTATAAATGAAAGCAACTAATATTCTAATAGTTAAAGGGGACCCACCAGTAATACATCAGAAGAATGATTTTGATAGATTTCTTATCTTATGTTTACAAAAGAGGGATGGTAAACTTGTAAAGGAGTTTCTGAGAGAAGGCAGAAAGCTGATGCTTTCGGGGCTTTAATATATTGCCTTCATTGGAAAAGTTCTTAAAAATTAAGGGAAATATTCAAAGAGATATCTGCCTTGAAGATAGCTCATGTTGAATTGTATAGTATAGTTGACCACAGGATATGGTTTATGGCATTTTGTATTAAATAATAAAATGCTTTCTGATAAATTTTATGTCATATTTTATAGAATTTGCCAAATTTCAATTCCACATGAGTCATAGCTCCCAGATTTTGTTGCATTCTATAATACCCCATTTAAAATACTTTGGTTGAAAATGCTTTGCCCTATGATGCCCCATTTCATCCAGTTAAAGATTACCAGCACAAGAAATTTAGTAATATGTGACTAGATAGTTAAAATGTTGGAAGACTGTGTGGGCTTCATCTTTTTAGAGAAAGTGATAAATTATTGCATTAAAAGGAATGTAAAACTGACTTTCTGGGTTAAAGTTAAACTATATACAGTGGTACGTCTACCTAAGAATGCCTCTACTTAAGAACTTTTCTAGATAAGAACTGGGTGTTCAAGATTTTTTTGTCTCTTCTCAAGAACCATTTTCTACTTAAAAACCTGAGCCCAGAAAAAATTCCCAAGAAATTTGAGAGCAGCACGAAGGCCCGGCCAGTTTCCTGCCATTCCCTCTTTAATCCTGGCCATCTCGGGCTTTTCTGGGCTGCCAGAGGAGCCTTTCGGTGGTGCTTAAGGAGGCTTTGGCAGTCCAGAGCGAACAAAGCATTTTCCTTTCTCTGGAGGGGGAATAAACCTCTGCCAGCGCCCAGAAAAAAGAAACACTCCCTTCGCTTTGGGCAGCCCAGAGCAAAGGGAGTGTTTTCCTTTCTCTGGGCGCTTGGAGAGGAAATAAACAACTTTGCTGTTGTGACTCCCTTGCACTGCCTTCCATATACCTGGCGTGAGGTTGCCTCCCGGAGCGTCTGGGTGCCGAATAGCAAAAGGGGGCGCTTCGCCCCAGCCGGATCAACTCAGCTTCAGCGAGAGGAGAGGGGAGTCCTTCAACATGGGAAGGAAGAGGAAGCAGGTAGCAGCAGCAGCAGCAGCCTTTCGGTCAAAGGAGTCGGAGGTTTCCCCCCACCACCACCTGGGTTTCTCTCTCTAGCACAGAGTATGGGAGGCAGCCTTGGGCCGGGTGTATAGGAGGCATGTGCTCCTCCTCACCAGTTCAGAGTGCCTCTTTTTTTTTTTTTGAGCCTTAAAGTTTTGGATTTTTAGGATTCCCTTCACCTCACCTTCTTCCTTTAGCAGTGTCTATCTTCCTCCTCTTCTTCTTCCTCCTCCTCCCACCCAAATTCCGAGATTTTATTTCTTTCCTAATGGGTTTGCACACATTATTTGCTTTTACATTGATTCCTATGGGAAAAATTGTTTTTACTTATAAACTTTTCTACTTAAGAATCTGGTCACAGAATGAATTAAGTTCTTAAGTAGAGGTACCATTGGATGTTATTATATCTAGTAATAATGGTCTTTTGCTGATCAGATTGAGTGACAAGGCTTTAGATTAAAAAACGGTATCTTCTGTTGAAATATCAAAGGTGATAAGTTACTGAATGTTGTATTTGCTTTGATGGAGGAAGAAGTAATTTCTTTATCTTTTTTGTTCATTATTTTCTTTTTCTGTACTTTATTTTTACTTTTTATATTATTCTAGTTTGTATTAGTTTTTATCCTTATATTTATACATTTTAATGAACATTATTGTAAATTAGTATCATGTGACTATAGTGATGCCGCTGTGGCCTGAATTTTGAGGATCAGTAATAAATCTTTCCATTTTTGTAACTTTTCAGAAAACAAAACATAGTTCTAGCAGGTGAAAGGAATTTTTTTTAATCCAATTTTTGCCATCTTGCTGACATGTAAGTCTGAGGGTAGTTTGTTTCCTCTTTCTGAATGAAGACAAAACACTACATATCCATTATTGACCTCAAAGAAGCCAGTCTACGGAGAGGGGCGGCATACAAATCTAATAAATAAATAAATGAATAAAACCTTGAGGAAAATAATTATAGGACCAGTGTCACCACAAAAGAGACATTTAGAGATTTAACACTTCTCTTGATTCTTCCTTCTACAGTATTTTACACTTAACCAGCTCATTAATGCAAGGATTTCTGCCCAAGGATTTACAACACAAGAACATTCCTTTTCTCATCCCCAACAGAAGTTGATATCAATGTTATATATAACATAATTCATTCCCTGAATGGCATACTGTACATCTGTTTAAAATGGATCCATGGTTATACTTAGCAGAAGTCATTCTTTTATCATAATTTTGAGTGCAAGTAATCTGTTTAAAATAGAAAAAGGCTATTACAATGCCCTAGTGAAGGTTTTCATTTGAATTATAAGTGCTTTGGAGTCATCCAAGTTAGTGGCATAAAAATAATTACCATAAATTATAAATAATAAATTGTGAAGAGGGGTGAGGCTTCAAGTGTAACGGTAGCCACCCATTTGACTTTTCAGGTACCTTCCCCACCTACTTGTGGGTGCAGGGTAAGAAAAGTGCACCTGCTGGCATCCTAGCAGCCATTGGGAGAGAAATTTCTGAACCCTCTGCCCAGGAGAGAAATGTCTCGAGATTACATAGAAATTGCTCGGTGCTGCTGAAAAAAAACTTAAAATCCTCTCGGATAAGGCCTAGTATTGGCAAAATATACAGAGATAAAGAGATAACTGTTCTAGACTTCTCTCTCTCTCTCTCTTTTTCCCCTACGAAATTTAACGTCAATTAAGGTAGGCAGCCCTGGGCCAGAGACAGCGCCGGATGACGAAACACTTTACCTCACGTTTCGCGCCTGAACGTATGAAGAGTTTACAGCCCGGGTGGGGAGTGTAGTGGGCGGAGGGAGGGGAACGCGCTGAACTCGAGAGCGCCTCAGGCGAGGGGAAGGGGGCTCCTAGAACTGCTGCCCTAGAGCCAAAGCGGGGAGGGTGAGCAGGAGCGTTGGGGAGAGGTGGGGGCGTATTCCTTTGACCAAGCCAAGTCCTGCCGTTTTACCCGCTGCTTCTGAAATATCGGAAAGGAATTCCTAAGAGTCGCCGCCCTCCGCGCGTGGCCTTCCTTCCGAGACGCGCCTTGCACGATGCGGAGTCTCCTCAGCTGCCTGTAGCGAAGGGGGCGCTAGACAAGCCGGAAATGGGTTCCGCTATGATGAAAACCCAGAGAGCGGATCTTCGGGGTCACCTGGCCTGGCAACAACCTGCGGGGCTCTCCTTCTGCGCAGTTCCCGCCTCGGTCTCTGGAGGGCAGCCTTAAACACACACACACACCTGCTTGTGCAGGCAAGGGCTTCCTTGGGTGTCCACTCTGGCCACCAGAGTCCCTGGCTTTGGAAGGGGCACCAGCAGCTATGAGAAGGCGGCTTTCTGCAAGCGGGAGGGGAGGATTTTTCAGAGTCATTATTATTCATTATAAAGGCTTTCAAGCCAAAAGGAGTTTCCCCCCTTGCTTTGGTTTCTCGGGCCAATCCACGCTCACATCTAGCCAGGAAACTCCATCCAAATGAATGAGACTCACCTGGAACAAACCCGGAAAGGACCGGGCTGTAATTCTATAATACTCACCATTGGATTCTATGGAACCTAGTCACTTTTTCTGTCCCTGGAACTGGTGGATTCCCGCTATTGTGTTGTGCCCAAACAAATTGTTCTGGAAGACATTTCCACTCCCTCCAGTGCTCCAAGGCACCACGAAGAAACCCCATAGTTTTTCGACAAAGAACTTCCAAACCACTTGGAAAATCTGCCGAAAATTTTTGTAATAAAATATTGTTGAAGTCAACACTTTGGAGTAGTTTCTTGCATTCAGTACAATAAAGCAATAAGAGGAAAATGAAATTTAGGTGTTGTTGGCAAATAGGTCTCTGAATGGTGAACTGAAGCAAGAGAGAAAGCTTGAAGGCTCTAGAGGGCTTTTCTAAGAAGCCCTGTTAATTGTTTTTAGTACCGTTCTACCAGAAACACTCCCTTAGTCTTACTCAAAGGGTGGCCAGCAGGGTAGTGCTGTCATTAAGGTCACCTCATATTTTTTTCAATGACATTTTTTAACCTCCTTTTTCTGCTTCTGGTGCTGATCTCAGACACTGAAATAAGAAATCAGGAATGAATGTGATGAGCTCTGATACTTATTAGGCATTTGCCCCTAGGTTGAAGAAATAGATGTGCCCCTCAAATTGCGGATAATTCTGCCAACTCAGACTTATTTAACTGCTAAAAGGCACAAAACTTTTCTTTTTCGATTGCAGCCTCAGCAATCCCAATGAGTAAACTTGGTCCATCAGAATGGTTAATGGCCATTCTGTAGGAATGGATAAAGCACAGAAAAATGAAGGGGGGAAATCCCAACGTACACTTGAATTTGAAAATATTTTATTTGAATAATAAATAATTATACAGTTAAAACAGTTCTATTGAAGCATTCTATAAATAGCTAACAGTTAAGAAAATAATGTGTGTAGAAAAGAGATTGCATCTAAAAGTAAGCTGAGCTGTATGAGAGCTCTTCAAGCAAGAATAAGAGTTGTAGTTGTATGTTTATTCTAGATATAAAAGTTAAATCCCTTTTAGCAGATTTGTTTCTTTTTTTTAAAAAGGTAATCATACAATCCCATGTATATTTACCTAGAAATGAGCCCCACAAATTTCAGAAGGACTTATGTCCAGGGAAGTGAGTTTGGGACTGCTGCATTTAAGAGCACAGAAAAATGGTAAGAGAAAGGCAAAGCACATCAAAAATGATATAAACACCATAATTAATAAATAACCAATAAATAACCATTGCGCATAAATCAACATATACACAGTGTCAACAAATATCTCTAGTTCAAAAACAAAGAAACCCAAAGGGTTGGCATTTTATAATATTAAGGCAGCGTCTACAACATTTTTAACAACAATAAAGTCAAGGCAATTGTGGCTAGACTAACCAAAGTTATATCTTTAAGCGATTTGATTTTGTTCACATACAAAATAAAATTTAAGGAAACGAACCAACCACCAACAACGAAAAGGTAAAGCCAGATCCCAGCAGTTCACAAGCCATAATAAAGCTAATCATGTAGGTAAATGTTCAGTTCACAGCCTGTGAAATGTAAAGGCATCCATCATCATTCCTTAAGATTCACTTGGGGTAATTGGGGAGAGAGAGAGAGAGAGCGGGGATCCCCCCCCAATTAAAATAGCTCGGACCTCGGAGCAGCTCCCGGGTGCAGGGGAAAGAGGGAAGGGGCTGCTCCAGAGCGCGCCCTCCGAGCGGCACAGAGAGACGCCTTAAAAACCCCAGCATCACTCGGATGCTCAGTGGCTGGCAGGGGTCGGCGGCGGGGGGAGCCCTACGAAACAGCAGCAGCAACTGAAGGAGGACCGTCGCTGGTTGGCAAAGTGACCCGGCCGGATCCCCGCAGGAGAAGGGCCGGCCGAGTCTAACAGTCCTTGTCATTCCGCAGGGCGGGCGCTGTGGTGCTGGTGCTGGAGGCAAGGCACTGCGGGACTCCCTCTAGCAGGCTGGGCGCACGGGGACCTGGAGCAGGATGACCTGCCGGTTCTCCGAGGGGTGGCATTTGTTGATGTGTCGGGTGAGGCCCGGCGAGCTGTAAAAGGTCGCCGGGCAGTATTTGCAGGGGAAGGCTTGGGCCGCGTGGAGGAGGCGGAGGTGACGCTCCTGACCGCTCTTGCTGGGGAAGGTCTCCCCGCACACTGGGCACAGGTGGCACTCCCCGGACAAGCTCAGCGGGCTGTGGCAGGTGGCCGCCGCCTCTTCCAGACAGGCCTCGAGAGGCGGCCGAGTCTGGGCCAAGGCGTCGAGGGGCTCGTGGTGGAGCGGCAGGTGCTTCCGAAGGGCGCTCTGGCGTCGGAAGCGCTTAGCGCAACGCGGGCAGGCGAATTCCTCGGCTCCGGCGGCCTCCGGTTCTCCGCCGCTGCCGCCTCCAGGGCTCGGCGTATCTCGCTCGCTGCTGCTGCTGCCGCCGTTGCCGCCCGGTCCTCCTCCCTTGGCGGTCTCCTCCGGAACCGGCTTGGCCTTGGTCGGGGGGCCGCTGACCGGCCGCGGTTTGTGCCAGCGGCGATGCGAGGCCAGGTTGGCCGGGCAGCTGAAGAGCTTGTCGCACTCGGGACAGCGGTACTCGACACGCACGATCCGCGAGCACTTGTGCTGGGCCAGAGCCAGCGGGTCCGGGTAGCGCTCCTTGCACAGTTGGCAGATGAACTCGCCCAGCGGCTGTTGTGCGCTGCCCAATCTCAGCCCCGCGGCCGAGCCGGTCGGCTGCTGCTGCTGCAGGCGCTGTTGGGCGACAGCGGGCTCCGGCGGCCCTTCTTTGATCCGCAGCCCCAGCACCGGCGACGTCGTCACCTCGTCCTCGAAGTGCAACTTGCGGGCCGCCTTGGCCTTTCTGCCCTGCGAGCGCTTCGAGGCGGCCGGACTCGGCCCATGGATGCGCTGAGGAGCGGGCGGCGGGCCCGAAGTGAGGGCGGCGGCGGCGGCAGCGGCAGCGACTGCCCAAAGCTTGAGCTCTCCTGCCGGGCCCAAGAGTAGCGACGGTTCCGGCGCCGGGAAGGACTCGGCCGAGACGGGCGAGGCCAGGTGGAGGCTCCGTTCCTCGCTCACCGCTCGCGCCGGACTGTGCAGCGGCGCCGGCGAAGAGGGGCCCTCGGGCGTCCCGAACTGCGGCACGGCGGGCGCGGGCAGCAGCGCCGCTTCAGCGGGTTCCGAGGCAGAAGCCGCGCTGAGGAACTGAGGGGCGGGAAAAGGCGGAGGAGCCACGAGCTGCCCCGGATCGCCGCCTTCCAGCCCAGCTGCCGGGTAGCAGGAGCAACGCGTCCGGTACGAGATGGGCGTAGGTCTGCGACTCCTCTTCACCAAAAAGCCCCGGGGCATCCTCGGGCAGCTCCGGAAGGCGTCGGCGGCTGGGGATGTTGCGGGAGCCTCGGTCGCTGAGCGGCAAACGCGGTGCTAGAGCATCCAGCTGGGTCCTCCTCCGACCAGCCCGCCTTCCCGCCCTCAGCCGAGCCAAACGAGAGAGAGAGAAACGGAGGAGGAGGAGGCGGCGGCTTCGTTTCGCCTCCTCACTTCGCACGCTCGCGGTCTGTACTGCGGCGGGCTCCCCGGGCGTCCCCGCCAGAACGCCGCGGCCGCCGACTCTGCCGATGTTGCCCCCCCCCGGTCGCCCAGCCTCACCGCCCGCTTTTTAAGGGGGGAGGGCAGCATTGTTCTGGCCTCCTGCTCCTCCCCGGAGCCAATCAGCGCTTCCCGCGGCTGCTCCATTGGCTTTGGAGGCAGAAAGGGGGCAAGCGCCCGCCGAGCACAGTGGCTGAGCTAGGTAGAGCGCGGCAGATGTACCTGAGGGGGTTCGGTGCTCCTTTCTTTTTTTTCCCTCCCTCCCCCTTCTTTTCTTTTCTTAGGCCTCCCCTTTCCCCTCCCTCCCCGTCCCCCCAAAAGGCACACGCCCAGCTCCGCCTCCTTTCACGGTCTGCTGCTTTTCTATGGGAAGGCGCACGTGCCTCTCTTTTGTGTCTTTTTTTCCCTCTCTCCAGGCGGGGCACTAAGAGCTGCCAAATTGAAATATCCATCAGCATGACAATAACGGGATGGGGAGGACGAGTGTGTTGGCAGTTGGGGGGTGGGAGAGAGAGAGACGCCCACACCTCCGCGAGCGAAATAGCAACAAAAGAGAAAGAATGAGTCGAAATATGTCGAGGAGAGGGCAAAACACAGGCGCGAGGGGGAGAAAAAAGGAGGGAGCCGCGAACGGCGCCAATTGTTTAAAAAGCCCTTGGCCGGGGGGGGGGGGGGCAGGAAAAATCCTGAGGAAAAGGGACGGCTATAGAAACCGTGAGGCTCGCGAGCTTCTAGTGGCCCAGCGCTACACATGAGGGGGGCGGCGGGGGGGCGGCGGGAGGGGGAGCAAAGAAGGGCAAGGCGACGCGCGCGCAAGCCTCCAGCCGCTCGGTTGCCTTTGCTGAGGCGAAGGTTTCTCGCGGCCGGGAGCTTTGTCCGCAGAAAAAACTGCGGCTGCGCTGGCGCTTTTGAGGAAACGGTCTCCCCCCCCCCGCCCTCCTCGAAGCTCTCTTCCCTTGCCGTCCGGCTTAATCCTGTGCAAACCTCCTCGACAGTAAACCCGTGAAGTTCAGCGGAGTGTCGCCATTTTTTATTTTATGAGGAAAACCGATGTGTGAGGGGGTGGGGTGAGGAAACGAAAATTTAGGCGCTCATAGGAAGGGGTGGGCTGCTAAGGTTGAACGGTGAGGTGTGCTCGGCCCCGTGGCTCTGAGTGCTATTGGAATCCAGCGCAATTCTGCCACTGCACCTGGGCAGGTAGCGAGATCGCGCCCAGGTGCAGCAGCAGAATTGCGCTGGACTCCAATAGCACTCAGAGCCACGGGGGCGAGCACACCTCACCGTTCAACCTTAGCAGCCCACCACTGGGTAAAGGCCACGCTGAGCAGAGCGGAATGAGCTTTTTGTGTCTTGGCTCGGTGAGACATTTTGAGATAGAATTGCACCGTAAATCCAGGTAACATCCAGAGCAATTGAGCTTTTTCAATCACCCATCTCCTCTCACTGACGGGTGTGTGGCTGTAACTTGTTGCTTGCATCCTTCAGATTTTTATTAATAGTTTCCTGGTTGCTTATTTGACCCTTATGGCAACCATTAAGTGTTGGACCTCATGTTTATTGACAAATGTATATACTGTATTTTCTTTTAGGTACACTGAGAGCAGATGCACCAAAGACAAATCCCTTGTGTGTCCAATCACACTTGGCCAATAAAGAATTCTTATTCTGTTCTATTACTGTACTTGCTTTTCTAAGACCATCCGGGAGGGAGGGATCTGTCTCTTCCAACAGTCTTCGGATTCTAGTTAGGGACGGAATCTGAGTACGAGGCTTTGCAACAAGTCCCGTTCTAAAAACCCAGCGGCTTTCTGAAACAGCGTCTGTGCAGCTCCCCGGCTTAAATTCCCCTCCTGGTTAGCTTTCCACCCGGCTAAGGAAAGCCATTCCCCCTCCTCTTGCAACCGGAGGCTCTATGGGCCCCCCACAAGCGACACCCGGGGACGCCCCCTCCCCATCTGCCGCGTCTGGATTCTTCTGCCTTCCACCTGCCAGGTTCGCAATTCTATTTCCTAACCCCCGTAACGTGTAATTTGATGGCGAGCCGAATTCTTTGGAACCCGCGCCCGTTTGTTTTGGCTTTCCGTCGGTAGATGGAGGATTGTTTCTTTCCACCTTCTGCCCTTGATCCTATATTCTCCCGAGCGATCTTCCAAGGAGGAACTGAGCTGCATTTCAAAAGGGGTAGAGAATCGCCCCCCCTCCTTCTCCTCCTCCTCAAAAGCACCAGATGGTTTCAAACCGAATTCATTCGGTTTAAGTGGGCTGACGGTGGGTCGCTATTCTAGGACAGGCTCTTTAAAGTTGATGAAGGCGCCCTTGGCGGCTCGGGGAGGGAGCGAGAGAGAGAGAGAGAGAGAGAAAGGACGGAGCCGGAGGGGGCTCATGCATTTTAATCCAGTGAGGGCATTTTGCTGTTTGACATCTGATGCTAAATCAAGGGGTCTAATCGAGCAGCTCAAGCGGGAGAGAGAGAGAGAGAGGCTCTGTCTGCCCAAGGAGGTCTTCCTCTGTCTCTCCCCCGCCACCTTTGTCAAGGAAATTAACCTCTGGATATTGAAAAGGGAACCGCGGCCAATCTGGAGCAGCAAGAGGCGCGTGCTGCTGGGCGCGGGGGGGGGGGGGGATCGGCGGGGGTGGTGGTGCAGCGGCTAGAGAGACTCCGCGCTAAGCCTTCCTCGGCGGACGCCAAACCCAAACCCACTACTAGCGGGTTCGGATCTTCGGGGCGCCGAAAGGCCATAGGAAAAAGAAGCTTCTCCCGTCAGATCTCAACGCTCGCCCCGTTTGAAAAAGAAAAGAAAAAGTAGGAAAAGCGCGATCGGGGAAAGGAGAGCGGGAGGCGCGGTAGAAGCCCCCTTTTAAACACTAGTCTTTCAGGAAAATCTCAGGGAATTTTGTCTCGGGAAAGCCCAGATCAATTTTCCAACCTCGCCCCAAAGCGTCCGAGAATCGCTTTCGGAGATCTTGTTTCCCCAAAAAGGGCCCCTTTACTCGCTTAAAGCTGGTAACAAAATAAAAAAAGAATAAATGAGAAATAACTACTTTAATTGTATAGCAGGAGAAAGTATTGCATCCTTTCCTTCTATATTAAACCCGAGCGTTTTCTGCATTCGGCATTGCAATCTGTAGTTTGGGTATGGATTCCATAGATTCTCACAACCATTCTCCGTATTGATTCGGATACTTTTCTCACGCACCGCTAATATAAATGTAATTAGTTTTTTCGTTTAGATTTAGGGAGCTTTTCAATTGCCAGGGTTAAATGCATTGGTAATTTGTCCCAATTAAATTTGTGGTTGTCATTAAATTTTAGATGGATTTAAAACCAAGTGGGTTATTTTAATTTAAATCACTGGAGAGACTCAAAAGATGTAAGAGGTTTTCACTCACACATACACACACACACACACACACACACACACACACACACACAGTAAACTCTTTGCTTGGGATTTTTTGCCTATTATCCAATGTCACATGTGAATAAACATGAAGAAGAATATCTTGTCCTTTCAAAAGTATTTGAAAAAAAGTCTAAGTGAAAATGAGAAAAAGGAGGAGTGCCATTTTTCAAAGCAAATGCAAGTAGCTCTTGCAGAAATGTGCTCAACTAGTCAGGGGGAACCCACTTTGTCTCCTTTTTGCAAGCCAGCAATCTTAGGGTGCCTGGCAGCCTAAAGCCTTCCTCCACTTGCATGTAACCCTTTTGAGAACATAGTCTAAAACTCTCTGCTGTCCAGAGAAGGTGAACTCGGCTGGACTGTTGTTAAAAATAGCCTTTCCCCCCTTATCATGTGTGCATCTAAGCTCCCCCCATTACAGGAGATAAAGTCAGGTGACCAACAACCAATGAGGCCACTGAGGTGCTTATTGGCCATTTCAGGCTAATAGAGCCCACCCTCTTCCCTGGTCTGTACTTGACCTTGCCAGCCACCATTCTGCTGCAGTGTCCAGTTCCACCTCGGGAATTGGACACTGCAGCAGATGAAACCCAGCTACCTGTCTGGGCTTGAAATAGAATAACAGTGAAATGATATAATTAGAATATTGTAATAGGTTCAAATAGTATAAAACTGATTGGATGGTACATCCTCTCTCCTGGCCTCCCAAACAGCACAGAGGAATACATAAATAGACATCTGGGGCTGGTGATGTGTTTTGGATGGTGTTATACTGAAAGAGGGGAGACAGTAGTTTCAGAGATTTTAACCAGCAATCTTGCCTCTCCTATGCTGCCTATGTAAAACAACACTACTCAGCCACTAGACAGAAGACTGGCAGTAGGTGCAGCAGATGGATCAGCAGTGGGCACAGCCATTTTTTCCTGCATCTTCTAAATCAGCAACAACAGTGAAGAATGCCTCTAATGCAAATAGCAGAGATTAGGGCTAGAAATGTTGTACTTCACAAATTATTTATTGATGAAATAAAATTATGTTGGTTTCTGAGGATTTTTAGGCTCTTGAATGAAGAAAAATTGTGCTTCCTGTGTCATTCCAGTCAAGCACAAAGCCCCCAAAATATGCAAACAAAGAGCAATTCCCAGTGGTGATTTATGACATCTTCTAGCTCATCCAACCATGCAATAATCCTGAGAATGGGCTTCAGAGTGCCACAGTGATGCTGTGAAATAATGCTAGATTATTGCTAATGGGAATCACTAATGGGAAAAGGCTTGGTGAAGAATTTTCAGTCTTGTGTATCGGAATGTAGATCCCATCAATTTAGACTAAAACATGGGAAGCAACAGGTTGAGTATATGTATACGTGATTAAGAAAGAATAGAATCCACCACTGAAACATTCCAGTGAGAAATACCAATTTTTCTCTTTCTCCCACTATAATAAATGAGACTTTCTTCACTAATTTACCTGGAAATTAAGCTTTATTTGGAGCCAGACAACCTTAAATAAACTTGTATAGTATTGCACCATGTACTGCTCTGAGCTTGGCTTGAATTGTAAATCAATCTCTCTCATCAATGGAAGATTTACAGTACATTGCAAACTAAGTGTTAAAAGAAATATTGATTGGCTGAATTCACACAGTACAATTGGCCGTAAGCCAGATTAACTAAATGCAATAGCTGTGATTATAACACATGCTATGCTCAAACAACTAAAATATAGCTTAATGTGATACAATAATCTGAATCACTCAATATGCTTAAGATAATCATAGAATTTCTTGCAATATATTGAACAACACACTATCCAACACTAATTCAGCCTGATTCAATGTGCTGTTTGAACTTAGATATTATTAAATGAGTCACAAAAACTTTTAGCTAAATTGTTTACATGTAGATTACATGTAGGATTACATGTAGGAAGATTAACGGGAAAAGAATATTTTCAGTACTGTACTTGGTATCTTTAAAGAACATACTCTGTCTTGAGTACATAAAAAGATTGGTGCCATCTAAAGGCTTCCCTTCAATCACCAAGGTACTCCATTGAAGGAGGCAGAGCAGACTAGATTTTTCTATCCCATTTCTTACGTGAATTTCCCCTAACATTTGCCTTTAAAAAAATCATACTTGTATAAATCATACTCTTTTTGAAAACAAATCATGTATTGGAATTCAATAAGACTCCTTGGAAGCCAGGCCTCCAAGCTCATTTTCAGAATTATTGCCATTTTTAAGGCTTCTGGCTCTCTTATTTGTAGAAGTACCAGGAAATCAGATTGGCATTATTTCATCTGAATGTTCAGCAAGACATAGATCTGATCTGTTATGCTTGCCTTCCAGCATTATGGCCAACTGGCAGAGCTAACTAATAGGTGTCAGAATATTATTTAATGCCACAAAATCCTTTCCAACAGAGGAGGCTGTAAATGTTTAGGTTCTTGGCATTTTCTCTCAGTTTGCCCACTCTTGCTCCATCCTTAGTGCACACACAAGATTTGTAGCCTATAAGCTCTCTAGTTAAGAGTCCCTGTGGTCTGATTGTAGTCCTATTGCAGCAGACTTTATGACTGCTTCCTATCAAAATGGGAAATGTTTCATTTAGCAGGAAAAAATGTTGCCTAGACATTCTGCAGCCATAAAAAGAAGCTATGACCAGAGAAAGAACTACTGGAGTTGTACTAGGATGCACCATGTTCAGGCTTGAGGATTAGTTTTCTTAGGCACTGGTTAAACAGGAATAAAACAAGTATGGTGTGTGGTACAAACATTAAAATGAGAAAATGGAGTAGACCAAAATTCTCTACCATATCACAAATATCTTTGCCACCTCCAGCATGATGATGATAAATAAAGTATGGGCCATGTATTGCCTTTGAGTCCGTCTTCACTTTAAAAATAATATCAGCATCATAATGTCCTGGTATCTCCTATGTTGTCCTAGAACATTGTTCCTGTTGTTTCCAGCATCAAACACATATGAGTGCTTTATGACTTCATCACTATTTTGATACATCAGTAATAAGGACAGGGATAAATTGCCACAATAAGAGTTGGTTAAATCAATAGAAAAGAAATGCCATTATTAACTGTATACAATAAAGGAGCTTGAAAAGTGAAAAATATTTCATGCACATAAGTTAATACTGTACTCAGAATTTAACTGAAGTTGAGACTGACAATCGCTCCATAGGAAGGCACTTAGTAGAGTTAATAAGTAGCGTATTTGAGCAAGTCTTCCATTTAAGTCAAGGGAAACATCTGTTCAATGGCCGAGGATCAATCTATGCTATCAATCTATCGAAAAATGCTCATTCCCCCCTCTATTCTTGCTTTGCAAGAAGGTCAGCTTAGTTTCATTTTCACTTTAAAATACAGTGGTACCTCAAGATACGAACCCCTCATCTTACGAACAACCCGTGATACGAACCCGGGGTTCAGAAAATTTTTGCCTCTTCTTACGAACGTTTTTCGTGTTATGAACGCCAAACCCGAACTTCCGGGTTCGGCATTCCGGAGGCTGCTGGGAAGCCCCGCAGCCCGGCTGTCACCTTTTAAAACAGCCGGGGGGCTTCCCAGCAGCCTCCCGAAGCTGAACCCGGAAGTTCGGGTTTGGCATTCGGCTTCGGGAGGCTGCTGGGAAGCCACCCAGCTGTTTTAAAAGGTGACAGCCGGGCTGCGGGGCTTCGCGGAGGCGGCAGGTTGGTAAGACGGAAAACGTTCGGGAGGCCGCTTTGGGATTTTGGCTGGGAGGGAGGGCAGGAGGTCTGGCGCTGGGGAAGGGAGTCAGGAAGGTCCTCCTGCCCCCCCCTCAGCATGACAGGCAGGGCGGAGCAGCATGGAGCAAACGGAGTCTGAAACCGCCAGCGGCTTCAGCTTCCCATTGCTCCACGGGCGGCGGCAGACCGCCTTTGTATTTTTGGCTGGGGGGGGAAGCAGGAGGTGCAGGATCGGGCGGGCGGCGGGCGAGGCATGACCGAGCGGGCCCGGCTCAGGCTCCGGCTAGGACGGGCAGCAGCTGGGCGCGGTGGCGAGGGTGCGTCCGACTTGGGGCTGGCGGCGCCCGACGCAGCAGGGAACATCAGCGTGGGAGGCAGGAGAGGACCAGGCAACCGGAGAAGCATCGCCACTACTCCCGGCTTGGCTTCCCTCGCCGCCGCAGGCAACGTGCGTTGCGATCTTCCGGGCCGGCCAGGCTCAGCGGATCAAGCTGCGCCTCCTGGGCCAGGCAGCTGCTTCCGTCACTGAGCCTGTCCGGCCCGGAAGATCGCAGCTCATGTTGCCTGCGGCGGCGAGGGAAACCGAGCCAGGAGCCGCGGTGATGCTGCTCCTGGCTTGGGTTCCCTCGCCGCCGCAGGCAACGCTCACTGCGATCTTTCGGGCCGGCCAGGCTCAGCGGATCAAGCCATGCCTCCCGGATCAAGCCGCGCCTCCCTGGCCTTCCGTCACTGAGCCTCGCCAGCCCGGAAAATCGCAGCCCGTGTTGCCTGCGGCGGCGAGGCAAACCGAGCCAGGAGCCGCGGTGATGCTGCTCCTGGCTTGGCTTCCCTCGTCGCCGCAGGCAACGCTCGCTGCGATCTTTCGGGCCGGCCAGGCTCAGCGGATCAAGCCGCGCCTCCCGGGCAAGGCGGCTGCCTTCCATCACTGAGCCTCGCCATCCCGGAAGATCGCATGTGTGGAAGAGGTCCGTGGGAGAACTGGGGGGACCCCAGCCCACGCCTGCTGCTTGCACTCCCGGAAAGACCCCAGCCCACACCTTCGGGAGCTTCCCAGCGGGGTCCCTTCCACGGGGCAGTGGCCACGGCTCCCCCCAGTTCTCCCGCTGACCCTTTCCACACACACACACCATCCCCAGCCTCCGCGCCGCCGGTTGGCTGTCATCTTCTAAAGAAGCAAGAAGAGGAGGAGCTGGGCGCCGGTGGTGGTGGAGGAAGGCGCCCAGCTCCTCCTCCTCTTCTTGCTTCTTTAGAAGATGACAGCCGGCCGGCGGCGCAGAGAATGTGGCCCGGAGGCTGGGAGGGAGGCGGAATACAGGAGGAGGAGGGAGGCCAGGAGGGAGGGAAGAAATCAGAGAAGACGCACGTACAAACAGCCCTTGCGTTTCCCTCCCTTCCCTTCCAGTCATTGCAAGCCGGACAGTAACTGTTGACTTTTCCCTTAATCCACCCACGAGGCTCCCTCCGGGCAGCCTGCGCTGTCTCCCCCGTCTCCCCCCCTCCACCCACACCCGAACAAAATCTGAATGCCGGCGGAAATGAGGCAAAAGGGGTGAATTTTGGGCTTGCACGCATTAATCGCTTTTCCATTGATTCCTATGGGAAACTTTGTTTCGTCTTACGAACTTTTCACCTTACAAACCTCCTCCTTGCACCAATTAAGTTCGTATCATGAGGTATTACTGTATTGTGCAAATCATTGCTAATGACTTCTATCTTTGGCTTGTTCCGGACATCCAAGCTAAACTGTTCTCCACCAATACATGACGATCAGAATATTTAGCTTCCTCATGTTGCCAGACCTTGTTCTATCATAATATTGAGGTTTACAAATGGTCTTCCCCTTACTCATTGTTGTAGCCCAAACAATTGAAGGAGAATGATTGTTGATTCTCTGGCTTTGTTTTCCCTTCCATCAAGATCCACCATCCATCATTTTCCTTAATATGTGTTCAGGATGAGGATAATTCAAAGGAAAAAGAACAAAACTTTTCAGAAAAGTTGCTTAATGAATGGAAGGTGATGAAATGGAAAGGTGCTCTCCCTCCTCACAACTCCTCTCACATACATGCCCACTGACTGCCAGCCGAACTATGTTTTAGTATAATTACAATAAATCTCAAAGTTATTTACCTTGTTAGTCACACTTATTTGTATTACACGTGCTAAAGAAACAAAAGCAAGCAACCTCTATGTGTAGTGGGAAGTGGCCTTCGGCTCGGTAAAGAAACCATGCAGATTGACGGGCAACAGCACCTCGGCTGGGTAGATTTGGAAGGCCGCGTTTGCCCTCCCCTTGATCCGAACAGCCTCCTGCATCTTTTCTCTCCACCGCCTCCTCCCTGCTGTTCTCCGGCGGGCTAGCCGTGCACCTTCCTCGGCTTTGAAACCACTGCTCTTACTCCCTGCGCGGCGGAAACAATGGTGGCATTGCTGAGTACTATTTGACCCGGGCCAAGCGGGGCCTCGGGAGAGAGGCCTTTGTGTTCACAGGAATTAGCGATTGTTGTGCCAGCCCGAGGGACACGCGAGGGACACGCGAACGTCCTCCGCCCGCCTCCTGGCGCCCAGCTTCGGCCTTTATTCTCCTTCTAAGCTGCGCGCCCTCCCTCGCTTGTCAATCTCTCCCCCCACACACACTTTTGTTCGGCGCTATTAGCATAAAGCTGCCACGGATCTCCCGTTTAAATAATTACGCCATAAAGGGAGGGGGGGTTATGAAAGACCGAAAACAAGAAAAAACAAAACCCCTGAAACCGAGGGAGGGAGGAAGAGGTCTCCCGTTTTTTTTCTTGTTCTATTTTCATGTCCGCCCATCGAATGCCGGGACCAAATTAGGTCCCACTGCAACGTTAGGTGAGGAGACACTTCACTCTTTTGGTGGTAAATTAGGTTGAAGTGCCCCCCCTCGCCCTCACACAAACGGAAGGGTCGAACTGAAGCGTCCTGAAGGGGAAGAAAGAGCCCAGTCGGCCGCAACATATACGGCCAACATTGGGCCGCATTTCCCGCCTCAACGAAACCGGGGCCTACAGACTTTTCCGATAGGCGGAGCCTTAATTTTCATCAGCCTGAAGAAACTCTTTCGAGAAAACTGGGGGGGGGGGGGGGGGGGGGGGGGGGACTCGCTCAGGCCGCGCCGTGTGTGTGTGTGTGTGTGTGCGTGACGACTGGTGGAGTCGGGGCTCAAGCCACCTCGGCGCTAATTTCCAAGCGAAGCTGCTTTCGAGAGACAGTTTACAGGCCATTTCAGCGGAAAGGTCAGGCGCCAGCTGCCCGCCCCCGCGGCAGGAGATGCGGCGAGGCTTTGGGCGCCCCCCCCCCCCCCCCAAATCTCTGGCCCTCTCCTTGGCGGGCCTCTTTGTTTTTTGCTCTGCGGCGGCGTGTGCGGGAGTGCAGTGCGTCAAGGGCGCGCGTGTTTCATTTATCCCGGCGCAAATGTGTTTGCTCAGCGATGTGTGCCTTCCCTGCCTAGTCTCTACTTAATGAGGGAGGCCGTCGCTTCGTGTCCTATTAGCATACAGCTGCGGTCCCTCCTCCTCCTCCCTTATGTGTGAAGCACACTTTATCCGGCCTTATCGTCTCTTTCCTCAACTGGAACAATCAACAGCTTCTCACACATGACTGAGCCCACTCCCAGCTCTGCCCTCAGCCCGCCTCTCTCTCGTTTTGCCTCCATCACCCCAGTCGGAAAACAACATAAGCCTGGTTTACATCAGTGTTTCCCAACCTTGTCAACTTGAAGATATTTGGACTTCAACTCCCAGAATTCCCCAGCCAGTGAACACTGGGGAATTCTGGGAGTTGAAGTCCAGATATCTTCAAGTTGCCAAGGTTGGGAAACACTGGTTTACATCTTTTTTCAGAAGTTTCCTTCTTACTTGCCGAGAAGGAAGAGCCTGTGCGCCCCTTCCAAGCACCGATTCTGTGCCAGAGTTGGAGAAGATTCATCCTTGGAGATTCACAGTTGGAAAAGATCGGCTAATAGCCATAGCAATAGCATTTGGACTTCTGTACTGCTTCATTGTGCTTTTATAGCCCTCTCTAAGCGGTTTACAGAATCTGCACATTCTCCCCAACAATCTGCATCCTCACTTTACCCACTTGGAAGGATGGAAGGCTGAGTCAACTTGAGCCGATGGTGAGATTGGAACTGCTGAACTACAGCTAGCAGTTAGCTGAAGTAGCCTGCAGTGCTGCACTCTAACCACCGTGCCTCCCCAACTAAGTTTGTAACCTATGTCCTCTTTTCAGAAAGGAGGCATTTTGCAATGCTGCTTTGCATGTCCCCACAATCCCAATCTACTGGGGGGGTCACTCTTTAAAGGTTCAGGTTGGGAAAGTGATATAAAATGGGCTTTTTTATACAAAATGCAAATTGCTGGGCCCGTTTCTGTCTTACTCTTTAGTAAAACCCTGGCAACATGTTATTTCTTCCCTCTTGCACTCATGATTGATCTTAATTTTGCTGCAAGCTCATCAATAAGATAAGTCACCCTTAGCTGTATTGCTATTAATGCCCCCATTCTGGCACTGTCCATAGGCAGCTTGAAGATGTGCAACCTTCGTTTGACTTCAGTCTTGCTAAAAAAAAAAACAACCCAACCCATCCCATAAGGGAATTGTCTCATGTATGCTCTTAGAGAAATGTATATTTTCTTTTATGTACACTGATTATTGGCCAAGTGTGATTATGTCCAATGACACTTTGCCAATAAAGAATTCTACAACTACTTCTACTACTACCTAATAGTTTTTAAAATAGTTATGTGTTACCGCCAGTTGGATTCTCAGTATAAATTGTTTTGAAGATTGATTGGGAAGGTGTCTTTATGTTTTTCTTGTGGACGTGGTCTGCTATAAAAGGTCCATGTGAAAGATCATCACTGCTGATAAAATAATGGACAGGAGTATAGTCAACCACTAAAAGTGAAGAATGCTTCCACTATATACCTCTTAAAGGTTGAGGGGTAATATTCAATGGAAGACCTCTTGGTAGACTCTATGGAGCTTAGTTCCCTTTATGGAAGTCTAACAGAGGCTCCTCAGGAAACGGCTGAACCTCTGCCAGCTCCATGCTCAGAGGGGGAGGATGAGGAACAGGAGGAGGAGGAGGAGGCCCAGGCAGACGGGGAGGAGGAATATCAGGCCGAGGGAGAGGGAGAACAGCCTGAGTCCCCCGGGGTGGAGCTCTCCCCAGCAAGTAGCCTGGAGTCCTTGGATGAAAATGCACAAGCCATCATCGATCTCAGGCAGAGAAGAGCAGCACAAGGAAGGGGACAATTAGCCAGGTATTTCCAGCCCTAAATAGGCAACAGCTGGGTTTGGGTGTGGTTCTCCCCAGAAAGGCTGAAAAGGCAGACCCACCCTTCCTGTATTGTGGAGTATTATCTTTGGGAGTCCTGGGACCTGGCTGTGATCTTTGGCGTTTCTGACTCTGGCTTGTGGCCCTGAAGGCTGAAACCTTGGGGGGAAAGACGTGGGTCTTATTCTCTACAGTGGTGTGTGTGCCAGCAAGAAGTCTGCTGTATTGTCTGGCCGTCATGACTCTGCTGTGAAGCCTCATAGCCTGTCTGTTGGGAAGAACAGGTTTTTCTCTGTGTTTGTTTTTCCAACTATAAAGTGCCTTTGCTTTTACCAGCGTGTCTGGCTGCTTTTTTCAGTTGGTGTTGAAGTCTGGGGGCACCCCGAAAGAACAAGACTGAAGTACAAATATGTCATCACTTGCATATAATGACAAATGCCCAAGGGCCACGCATAGACATAAAGATCAGATAGACAAATAGGGACATATAGAGAAAAATAATAACAGGCTAGTTGGCAAAATGGCATTGAACAGGTCAATATGTAAGCTAAGCATTTAATAGTTCATTTTGAACTTTAATGGATCATGCAAACCCAAAATGTAGGAATAATTTAGTGACCAATGAAGCTTAATGCCGAAAACCAGGCAGTGAAGAGTAAGCACAATGAAACACATACCGTATATACTCGAGTATAAGCCGACCCGAGTATAAGCCGAGGCACCAGTTTTTGCCACAGAATTCCTGCACCAGCCATGCTACTTCAGGAGTAGGAGTTGAAGTCCACAAGCCTTAATCTTTCCAGGTTTGAAGACTCTTGCATTTCTAACCCTAACCCAGGGCTCTTTAAACTTGAGTTTTTAGAAGCCTGGAGAGAGCTCATGCCGTCTGCCCCCCGCCCTTTAGCTTGCTGGCTGGCTGGCTGGATCTTCCACCCCTGATCCTCCCTCCCCCTCGTCTCCCTTTACTGCTCCATGTGTTGTGCAGGGAAGCAGATTTGCTAAAGAGATCCACTTGGGAGGGCAGCAGGGGGAGGAGGAGGAAAGGAAAGAGCTGTTCTCCTCCTCCTTCCCCAGCTGCCCTACCAAGTGGATCTCTTTAACAAATCTGCTTCTCTCTCCGGTTGGGGGCTTCTAAAGCCTGGAGAAAGTTCATGCCATTCCCCCCACCCCCACTTTAGCTTGCTGGCTCTCTCCTCCTCCATTTCCCTTTATTGCCCCATGTGTTGTTCGGGGAAGCAGATTTGCTAAGGAGATCCACTTGGGAGGGCAGCAGGGAATGGAGGAGGAGGAGGAGGAGGAGATCCAGAGTAGCCTGCAGCCGCAGAGGAAAAGGAGGAAGAGGAAAGAAAGAAGAACCCTTGCCGACAGCATAATTATTTATTTAAGTACCGGTATTTTAAAAATAAATTTAAACTCCTTGTAGCGACAGGAGAGTGAGAGAGAGAAACGAGCCTTTTCCTCAGAGGAGGGGGAGCAGTTGGCTAGCGTCTTTGCTTGAGCCGGGGAGAGGAGGCAACGCCCCCCCCGCTCGGCTGTGGGGAGGGTGGGGCCGTTGCCTCCTCTCCTCGGCTCAAGCAAAGACGCCAGCCAACTGCTCCCCCTCCTCCGAGGAAAAGGCTCGTTTCTCTCTCTCGCTCTCCTGCCACTACAAGGAGTTTAAATTTATTTTTAAAATACCGGTACTTAAATAAATAATTATGCTGTCGGCGAGGGTTCTTTCTTTCTTTCCTCTTCCTCCTTTTCCTCTGCGGCTGCAGGCTACTCTGGATCTCCTCCTCCTCCTCCATTCCCTGCTGCCTCCCAAGTGGATCTCCTTAGCAAATCTGGAGCTTCTGTCTTCTCGCAAGTGCCTCCTCTCCCCGGCTCAAGCAAAGGCTCCAGCCAACCACTCGAACGGCGCGCAAGAGGGGGAAAATGGGAAGCCGATGAGGTGGGGGAGGGGTGAGAAGACAGAAGCAGGAATCCACCCCCCCCAACCTCACTGGCTTCCCATTGCGTTTTTCCCTTCTCACATGCCGTCGGAGCTGTGGGAGGGGTGGGGCAGGTGCCTCCTCTTCCCGGCTCAAGTAAAGGCACCACCCAACCATAGCCCCAAGAGATCCGGCATCGTTGGAGCTGTGGAGGGTGTAAAAGTGTGACCTTCACAGCCCAGTCCCTGCGTCCAGCCCTCGCAAAGGCGCCCCCGAAGCTGCCTCAGCAGGCACCTGCCATAGCTCCCTCATTCGCCCAAGCCAGAAATGCCTGCCGGGCTCCCGCGGGGCGCCCTCTTGTGGTGATTCGGCGCCCTCTTGTGGTGACCCGAGTATAAGCCGAGGTCGGGTTTTTCAGCCCATTTTTGGGGCTGAAAAACTCAGCTTATACTCGAGTATATACGGTACATTGAGAAAGACAAACTTATAGATTGGGATCCACGGGGAAGGGTTAAAAAAGCCTAAAATCCTCCTTCAAGATTCTGTTTCATATACAGTATAGTCTGCCCTATGTCAATAGAGTCAGCATTCCTGTGGAGTCTGTTTTCTGATAGGGTCTAGCTTCATTGTTTTCATTTTGAAAACCTTCAATCATTCTTATATCCAGATAGTTAACGTGGAATTAAATTTCTAGGGTTCTCTTAATTTCTTGGTCTTAATGTACTTTTGTAACTGCCCCCTTTTAATTCTTTTAAGATAACGTCTGGCTTTCCAATAATTATTCTCTACTATTGTTTATATCAGGATTTCTCAACTTTAGCAATTTTATGATGTGTAGACTTAAATTCTCAGAACCTCCTAGCTTGCATGTTGGCTGGGGAATTCTGGGAATTGACGTTTACACATCTTAAAGGTTGAGAAACATTTATATTGTTGTTGTCTCTCCTGCATGTTTTTACATTATGCTTGCGTATTTCTTATAACAACTTTTGATTTTGCTTGATGTGATAAAGCACTTTCTTGCAGACTGACCTTGGAATGAGAGGAAGTGACTTGCTCAAGGTCACCCAGTTGGCTTTCGTACCTACAGCAGAGCTAGAGCTGGGTCTCCATGATCTTAGTCCAGAATCTTAATCACTACACCACATTGACTCACTTTTACTTATTATATTTAACACTTCTATCTTTTAAAGGCTTCCTCCATTGAAAATAGCATGCGTAGCAGGAGTGAAATTCAGCAAGTTCCGACAGGCTCTGGAGAACCGGTAGTAGAAATTTTAAGTGGTTTGGTGAATCGGCAAATACCACCTCTGGCTGGATCTAGAGTGAGGTAGGAATGGAGATTTTGCAGTATCCTTCCCCTGCCACCCTCACCAAGCCACCCCCACAGAACCAATAGGGAAAAAAATTGTGTGGAAGGAGTGGGTTGCTTCCTGCACTACTAAGGGAGAATTCTTGCTGCAGTGGAATTCTAACTTCCCAGAGTTATATTTAATTGGGATGCTTCCTCCCCATTCGAATAAATGGATATTTTCCTTTGACGACATATGTGAAATAAATAGCCTGACAAGAACCTCAGTACAGCCATGAGCAGAATAGCACCTATGGCACTGTGTTGAAAATACTGGAAGTGATAGACAAGACGCATTTGAGGAGTGATACTAAAAGGAGAAAATACTAAATCTAGGAAGAATGTGATGGTGAAGCAGGACTGATAAGTCAGCATACCAAGCACTTTTCCACACACTCTGGAGCACAGGTGGATTCCTCCTGGTTCGGACTGGTTTGCCCGAACTGGTAGTGACTGGCTGATGATGATGATGATGATGATGATGATGATGATAATAATAATAATAATAATAATAATAATAATTTATTAATTTGTATGCCGCCCCTCTCCGAGGACTTGGGGTGGCTCACAACAATGTGATGATGTCACAATGATGTTATGGACTCAGTTTAGTTGGTGCCTGTCCATAGGCACCACCACCTTGTTTTTGAATTTTGTGTGTGTGTGTGTTAACATTTACGTTTTCTTCTGATCACGTGCTGAAGCAGAATTTCTGGCACTGCACATGCATCACCTCCTTGTTTTTGCCTTGTTTTTTCTATGGATTTTTCAGCACTCTGCATGTGTGTGTGTGTGTGTGAGGTGCAGCAACATGGCGTGAGAGGAAGCAAACCGGCAGCTAGGTAAGCTAGAATTCACCCCTGCTCTGGAGCTTCATGGTATGCATACCCAGATAATCTACAATTGACCCATTTTGTTAAGATACACTACTAATAAAGACAGTGGTTTTATGCACACAAAGACCAAAAAACATATAAGAAAACAGAGAATAGGGAATAACAAGCAAGAGAAACACTTTCTTCTGAAAGAAACCAAGGCTCTTACAGTAGATAGTAAGTATTTTACTATCACTACAAACCAAAATAATGATAATAATAATAATAATAATAATAATAATAATAAGTGAAGGGTGTCAAACTGAAGGGCCATGGGCTGGATCTGGCCCACGGGGTGCTTAAATACGGCCTGCGAGGCCAGCCTAGAAATATCAAAGGACTGGCCTTCACTGCCTCTGCTAGCCAAAATGGGTCCTGCAGCACGTGGCCTATTTTTGGCCTCCCAGCCTCCAGCAGCACACTGCCAGCCAAAAACAGACCACATGGCGATCCTGCAAGGCTTCCATGCGGCCTGTTTTCAGCCGGCAGAGTGCTGCTGGAGGACTGGATAACAATTATCGGTACATAGCATGAAGTAAGTGCCTGATCTGGATAGAAAACAAACAAGATCTTATGTTAATGCCAGATTTTACATTCTGTAGAGCCATTTAATCTATAATCAACAATCTATAATTGCAAGCCTATTTGCTATCCTGGAAATTTACCTCTTCTGTTAGATTTTGTATTATGTTATTTATACTATTACATTTTTATTACTAGCTGAATAATAAAAATTCAATAGTATATGTTGTATAAATAAAGTAAAATAAAATAAAGTATAAGTATAGTAAAGTGTAAAATAAAGTATAAATAGCTTTTCTGCCTTGAAAAGCACTTTACTATTAAACAATGGTTTAAATTTAGAAATAAAAAGTTTAGTGGAGCATGAAAAATAAGTAATAAATGTTTGCCAGTAATATCTGGTAGAAGGGATAGGAAAATGGTTATAGTAAAGAACTGTGGAAAGAAAGAAGAGAAGGGGGGGAAATGCATTTTGAGCTTGTGTCAAACATCCACTATGGCCACCCCAACCCCGGCCATACACCACCACCCTGGCCCTCCGAGATCAAACACAACCCGGATGCTGCCATCAATGAAATCAAGTTTGACACCCCTAATCTAAGTATAAGAAACTGAAGTAATGCAAGCAGAAATTCTCTTTGTATATTCTCCCCAAACTCAACTGAGCACCGAGAAGTATGGGATATAACACTTGAAAAAATTAAAGTGATAGAAGAAACCCCATTTTAGTAAATATAGTTTAGTCAAGCAATAATGACATTCTTTATTTTTATTACAAAAGGACAAAAGCTATTAACTCCAAGGAATTAGCATCTCTTTATTTTTGCCAATTTAGGAAAAAAAGATAGGCAAACAGAAAACAGAAGAAACCATCAACATAGTACTGTATTAAAATGAAGAAAATATGCATACAGTGATCCCTCGATTAGCACGGTCTCGATTAGCGCGAAACGCTGCAACGCGGTTTTTCAAAAAATATTAATTAAAAAAATAAAATATTAAAAAATAAAAAATAAGTCCACGCTAGTTCTCTCTCTCTTTCTCTCCCTGTTGCCGGCGTGGTATATGAGAGAGAAAGAGAGAGGCAGAGGTCGGGCGCATTACCGGGAGGTGGAGGCGGCGTGGGGATGCTGGGTGCCGGGGACACCGAGGAGGGGGTGGACGTGGCCTCTCAGCTGCAGAGCCGAACAAGGGCGGAGGCAACGGCGGAGTCCGGCGCTGGGGCCATGCGGGGCTGCTCATCCAGGGGGGCGTGGACTGGCAAGTCGCCCTCCTTTCTCTTTCTTTCTCTCTCTTATACCACACCGGTAACAGGGAGAGAAAGAGAGAGAGCGGAGGGCACCTTGCCGGTCCACGCCCCCCTAGATGAGCGGCTCCGCATGGCCCCAGCGCCGCCCAGGCAAAGGGGAAACCCCAAGATCGCTTGCCGCTTGCCGTATTGCAGCGAAGGAGGCGAAGCAAGGCTCCAAGCTGCAATACGGCAAGCGGCAAACGGCAAGTGATCTTGGGGTTTCCCCTTTGCCTGGGCGGCGGGAAGACCAAGGGAAGGTTCCTTCAGCCGCCCAACACCTGATCCGCTCCGCAGCGCGGCAACGGGGAAACCCCATCTTCGGCTCCTCGCTGCTTCCGCGCTGCGGAGCAGATCAGCTGTTGGGCGGCTGAAGGAACCTTCCCTTGGTCTTCCCCGCCGCCCACACGCAAACGCCACCATCTGCGCATGTGCGGCCATGAAAAAAATGGCGCACATGCGCAGATGGTGGTTTTTACTTTCGCACCACTATAACGCGGAAATCGATTAGCGCGGGAGGTCTTGGAACGTAACCCCCGCGCTAATCGAGAGATCATTGTATTACTGTTCTGTCTGGGTGCCCCCAGACTTCAACACCAACTGGAAAAAGCAGCCAGACACGCTGGTAAAAGCAAAAGCACTTTATAGTTTGAAAAATAAACACAGAGAAAAACCTGTTCTTCCCAACAGGCAGGCTATGAGACTTCACAGCAGAGTCCTGATGGCCAGACAATACAGCAGACTTCTTGCTGGCACACCCACCACTGTAGAGAATAAGACCCACACCTTTTCCCCCCAAGGTTTCAGTATTCAAAGTCACAAACCAGAATTCCAAGACGCCAAAGATCACAGCCAGGTCCCAGGACTCCCAAAGATAATACAGTGGTCCCTCGATTATCGCGAGGGTTCCGTTCCAGGACCCCTCGCAACAGTCGATTATTCGCGAAGTAGCGGCGCGGAAGTAAAAACACCATCTGCGCATGCGTGATCTCTCTTTTTTTAAAAAAAAATGGCAGCGCATGCGCAGATGGTGGGGCGACGGCAGTTCGGAGGCTGGCAATGTTTACTTTCCATGCCGGCCACCCCCCCCCAGCGCCTCCGAGCTCCTCGCCGCTACACCCCGCCCGCCCGATTCGCCCCTCTCCCCGATTCGCCCCGGTTTTTTGCCCTCCCAAGTTGCTAGCTCTCCCCGATTCGCCCCTCTCCCCGATTCGCCCCGTTTTTTTGCTCTGCCCAACCAAGTTGCTAGCTCTCAGTGAGGAAACTTTAGTTTGTGATTCCAAACTTCATTTTTAACCAGGTTTTTTGCCCTGCCCATCCAAGTTGCTAGCTCTCAGTGAGGAAACTTTAGTTTGTGATTCCAAACTTCATTTTTAACCAGGTTTTTTGCTCTGCCCAACCAAGTTGCTAGCTCTCAGTGAGGAAACTTTAGTTTGTGATTCCAAACTTCATTTTTAACCAGGTTTTTTGCTCTGCCCAACCAAGTTGCTAGATCTCAGTGAGGAAACTTTAGTTTGTGATTCCAAACTTCATTTTTAACCAGGTTCGTAAAAAGCACTTAAACAATGACAGAATAAAAACCCCCAGCCCTCACCTGTGTTTGAATTTCATTCACTCAGTCATTCATTCATTCTTCTCTATGCCACTCAGTCCCAACACTGTCAACCCACAAATTACCATTTCCCATCCCCTTAATGTACTGTACTGTACCTCTACCTGTACCTGTAACCTGTACTGTACACATTGAATAACACTTAGTCATCCTGATAGAAATAACAAAAATATTTATTTACAGTTTTACATTTTTTTGGGGGGGTTAGCATAACTAGGATAAATCGGGATCTTCTTCTATCACCATGTCTACAATGGACGCTGCAGGTGATGTTGTGGCAGACCTCTTGGTTTTCGTGACAAACATAGTTATGGGCAGTTGTTGGCGCTTTTTCTTTTCCTTGGCTAACATGGCTCTGTATGGTGCAATGGTGTTGTCAAGGGAGGCCTTAAATTGAAAATAGGGAGTCATGTGGGGATCCCAAAGTTCCGCCATGCGTTGGAGATTTGCAGCAGCTTTGTTCATTTCTGCAAGCCGCTCAAGCGTTAGGCCAACATCTTCTTGTTCCTCAGCTTCTTCAGCTCCCTCTTCCTCCTCTTCTTCACTCGCTGACCTGGTCAGCTCCTCCAGATCTCTGTCTGTCAGCGGTAGGCCATGCTCATCAAGCAAACCATTGACTTCCTCTGGTGTCATGTCAACGAAGCCTTCTCCACCCAGTGCCTGTGCCAGCTTCACAGAGTTCTGGACTGCAGCATCTTGAATTTCTTCGGGATCAAATCCCCTGTGAGCATGCACCACTTCTGGCCACAATTTCTTCCAGCAGGCATTCATTGTCTGTGACTTCATATCCATTAAGGCACTCTGAATGTTCGTCAGACAAGATGCAATTGTGTACTGACGCCAGTAGGCCTTCAATGTGAAGTTTGCATCAGCATCCATTGCTTCCACGATGCTTGCAAGAGAATTGCGCATGTACAGTGCCTTAAATGCGCGGATAACACCTTGATCCATTGGCTGGATAAGCGATGTGGTGTTTGGTGGCAAGAATTCGACTTGCACCCCATCATGTTCATGTTCCAGGTGATCATGGCCTCCAGCATTGTCCATTAGGAGAAGCACTTTGAAATCGAGTCCTTTGCGAGCCAAATACACCTCCACCTGTGGGATGAAGCACTGATGAAACCAGTCCCGCGTGAGGGGTTTTGTAATCCATGCTTTAGGATTATGCATCCAGTACACTGGCAATGAATTCTTATTTCTGTTCTTGAGGGCTCTTGGATTTCGTGACCTATAGATTAGCCCTGGCTTCAGCAAAAAGCCTGCTGCATTCCCACACATGATCAAAGTCACCCGATCTTTCATGGCCTTAAAGCCAGGGGCTTTGGCTTCATCTTGCATCAAGAAAGTCCTTGAAGGCATCCTCTTCCAGAACAGGCCTGTTTCGGCCATGTTGAACACCTGTTCTGGAAGGTAGCCCCCTTCTGCAATTAGGTCTTTAAACGTGCCCTGGACAAAGTTTTCGGCTGCACCTGTATCTGCTGAGGCAGCTTCTCCGTGCAATGACACACTCTTCAGGCCATAGCGCCGTTGAAATTTCTCAAACCACCCTTTGCTTGCTGTGAATGTGGCTGGGGCTGAGGCTGAAGAAGCAGAAGATGTTGACGGCTGGGGGTCTCCAGGGTCATCAGCGCCTTCATCTACAGAGAATGACAGGAAAGGGAGAGAGAAGTGACTTGAATGAAAGCATACAGTCCTTCCTTCCATCCATCCATCCATCCTTCCTTTCTCTCCCTCCCTCCTTCCTTCCATCCATCCATCCATCCTTCCTTTCTCTCCCTCCCTCCTTCCTTCCATCCATCCATCCTTCCTTTCTCTCCCTCCCTCCTTCCTTCCATCCATCCATCCTTCCTTTCTCTCCCTCCCTCCTTCCTTCCATCCATCCATCCATCCTTCCTTTCTCTCCCTCCTTCCTTCCATCCATCACTCCTTCCTTTCTCTCCCCCCTTCCCTCCCTCCCTCCTTCCTTAAAAAACACTTAAATACACTTATAAAAAACACCAGTCCTTACCTCGGTCTACCCCATCTGCATCTGTGTCTTCAAGACGGTTGTACAATTGCTGCGCTTTGGTTCGGATAGTGTTCGTATCCAAAGCAATGCTCTTTTTTCGGCAGTCTTCTACCCACACAGACAAACCAGCTTCCATCTTCATAAGGCGTTTGTTTCTAGGCGTCACTACTCTTTTGGCAGCCTTGTTGAATGATATCAGAGAAGTTTGCCTTATCTTCTTCTCATCTTTCTTAATGTATCGCACAGTCGATTCGTTGAGCCCATAATGGCGACCAACCTGTACATTAGAATGTCCCGCTTTCAGCATGTCCAACAGTTCAATCTTTTCCTTGATTGTCAGCATCTTCCGGGTCTTTTTAGCATCGCCGCCTCCACTCCGCATGGAACATTTAGGTGCCATCTTCAAAGAAGTCTTCACAAACAGATCCAAGAAACAGATCCCAGACACAGATCCAAGAAACAGATCCCAGACACAGATCCCAGACACAGATCCAAGAAACAGATCCCAGACACAGATGCAAAGCACAACAACTCCAAGGCACAGATGGAAGACACAGCTCGAAGGAACGGCTCGAAGGAACGGCTCGAAGAAATGGCTCGAAGGAACGGCTCGAAGAAATGGCTCGAAGGAACGGCTCGAAGGAACGGCTGCAAAAACTTTTGCAAAAGTTGCAAAACTGATTGCAATGGCAAAGCTGATTGGCCGAGATTTCGGCCAACCAGCAATGATGCGTGACGTCATCGGGCGGGAAAAACCAAGCACGTATTTTTTATTTATTTTTTTAAATTTTCCGGAAAATCGTGATGTAGCGTTCGCGATGATCGAGATGGTAACAATTGCTTTAAACATAGCGAAATAGCCCTTTCGCGATGCTCGAGGACGTGAAACTCGAGGGTTCACTGTACTTCACAAGCCAGGAAGGGTGGGTCTGCCTTTTCAGCCTTTCCAGAGAGCACCACACCCAAACCCAGCTGTTGCCTCTTTAGTGCTGAAAGTACCTGGCTAATTATCCCCTTTGTTGTGTTGCTCTTCTCTGCCGGAGATCGATTATTGCTTGTGCATTTTCATCTAAGGAATCCAGGCTGCTTGCTGGGGAGAGATCCCTCTCGGGGGACTCTGGCTGTCCTCCCTCTCCCTCAGCCTGAGATTCCTCCTCCCCGTCTGCCTGAACCTCCTGTTCCTCATCCTCCCCCTCTGAGCAGGAAGCCGGCAGAGGATCAGCCGTTCCCTGAGGGGCCTCAGACGGAATCACAACAATTACTAATATGAGTTATAATTTCAGAAAAAAGATCATGGAAAACTCAAACTGCAGATGTCATGTTCTTGACCTAATACTATTAGTATCACAATTTCTTATAATTTCTAATGTTTTAAATATTTAATTATTTTATGGACTTCTAAACGATAAACTTTATATTGATAAATATTTTTATTTTATTTTATTTTATTTTATGTTATTTACTTCTTAATTTTCTTTCAAGCACAGACCAGAAGTTTTTATTTAAATGTATATGCAGTAATTTTGAAAAAAAACCTATTTTGTAATCCATTTTCTATCATTTCCAGGTTTAAGATGAAAAATACCTTAGGCAAGGAAAACTAATTTTCTTTCTAGCAAATGGAACAGGTTCTCAAATATCCTAATTTAATATTAACCATAATCACACTGGATCAGACAAAGTACTTTTACCCAGGGCCACCATCAGGAATTTTGGGGTCCCATACAGCCTAAGTGTCTGCCCCCCCGCCATTTTAAAACTATTTTAAGTCGCCAAGCCACTCCATCCCCCAGGGATCATTTCCCGCTTCACGCCAAGCGAGGTGGTCCCATAGGCCAGTGTTTCCCAACCTTGGCAAGTTGAAGATATCTGGACTTCAACTCCCAGAATTCCCCAGCCAGAGAACGCTGGCTGGGGAATTCTGGGAGTTGAAGTCCAGATATCTTCAAGTTGTCAAGGTTGGGAAGCACTGCCATAGGCTATTTCAGGAACTGGGTTAAGCCGATTGTGTGGACTTGTCCAGGAGAAAGAAAGAAGCGGGAGCGACGAGGGAAAGAAAGATCCTCCTGGCATCAGTCAGGCGGAGCGAGGCTTATTTACGGCTCCTTGGCACTTCTCCCTTCTTGGAAGAGGCCTTGTTGACAAAACCATGTGCTTTCTAGCGAGGGGAGAGGGGAGGGGGATCCCACACCCGGCAGCCACTGCGAGGAGCTGGAAAGGACGAGGGGAGAGAAAAAGCAGGGTACCAGCAGTCAGGCGGGTGTCTTGAGGGGGCACTCCCATCTGGAAGGAAGGGAAGAAAGGCGAGGGTGAGCTATGAAGGAGGGAGGGAGAGAGGAAGGAAGGAAAGGTAAAAGGGGCGATCAAGAGAGGAATGGGTGAATGAATGGACGGAGGGTGGGAAGGAAGGAAGGGAAGAGGGAAGGGACAGGAACAGAGGAAGGGTGCAAAGAAAGCAAGGAAAGGTGTGAAAGGGGAGAGTAAGAGAGGAAGGAGTGAAAGAAGGGAATGAGGGAGGAAAGAAGGGAGGAAGGAGAAGGAAAGCAAGAAATGGAGGGAGGGAGGGAAGGAAAGAAAGAAAGAAAGAAAGAAAGAAAGGGGGAAGGGACAGGAACAGAGGAAGGAAGCAAGGAAACTTATGAAAGGGGAGAGTAAGAGAGGAAGGACTGAAGGAAGGGAGGGAAGAAGGTAGGAAGGAGAAAGAAAAGAAGAAATAGAGGAAGGGAAGGTAAAAGAGAGAAAGAAAAAGCAAGAAAGAAAGCAAGAAAGAAAGCAAGAAAGAGAAAGAAAGAAAGAGAATGAAAGAGAAATAAAAATAGAGATGGGGAATGAAAGAAATGGAAGGAGGGAAGGAAGGAGAGAAAGCAAGAGAAAGAAAGCAAGAGAAAGAAAAAAGAATGAAAGAGCAAGAGAGCAAGAGAGAAAGAGAAAGAAAGAGAGAAAGAAAGAAAAAGGCAACTTCAAAGAAAGGCTCACTGAGCATCTCTCACTCTCTCTCTCTTTCTATCCCTCTTTCTTTCTCTCTCTTCCTTTCTATCTCTCCTCTTCCTTTCTCTCCTCTCTCTCTCTCCCTCTCTTTCTACCCTCCTTTCTCTTCCTTCCTTCTCTCCCTCCCTCCCCTCTCTCCTTCCTTCCTCTCCATTTCTCTTTCCCTCCCTCTCTTTCCCTTTTCTTTCTTTTGGTCCACTTCTCTCTCTCTCCGCTTCTCCACTTGCCTCCCCCTCGCGCCTCGCCCTTCCCACCCGGCCACCCGCGCGCGCTTACCTGCTCCCAGCGCCAGCAGCAGGAATTCGAGCGAGTAAGCCCAAAAGAAGCCATTGGCTCCGGGCGGCGGGCGGTGTTCACGCCCCCCCCGAACCCCCAGCCCAGCACTTCCGGAGGCCGAAAGGCGCGGCTCTCTTGCCCTTGCAATCCTCGGGGGGACACAAGGCCGGCGGTGAAGCCGGCCGGGCTCAGCCCTCTCCCGGCTTCCCCAATTCCGCTTCCCCAGCAGCGCGGCTTGGCTTCCGGAGGGCCGGCTTGGCTTCCGCGGCTGCCATCGGGGCTCCCTGCCTGTCTGCCGGCCTCCCTGCCTTCTTTCCTCGCGGGGGTGGGAAGAAGGTGCGGGCCGCGGTCAGAGAAGCTCCGCAGAGGCAGAGTTTGTCTCAATCGGAGTTGGAGAGTTTTTGGCGGGCGCCGCCCCCCCCCCATTTTCCAATTTGGCCGGGCCCCTGACGCCACTCCCAGTAATACCGGTGTATTGGCGGCCCTGCGTTTACCTGAATTGAATAAATTGTATACACATAGAATTTGAAGCACTTAAGTGCATTGCCTTCAATCAGTTTTTCAGATAATAACGAAACAGAAGTTCCCTTTTCTTGGCGTAGTCTGAATCAATACCCAAAATTATAAGATATCTCTCTTATTAGCAGCCATCTTTTGGAATTAGTACATAATTTTCAAGGGCAGAAATCAACTTCCAGTGTTTTTTTTCCTTAGTCCACTTCTTTTTTTCTTTTCCCCTTTTCTTATTTTTGTTTACATTTTTACATTTTTATGTTGTAATAAAATTCTAATTAAAATATTTCTTAAAAGAATCGGTAAATAATTTTAATGAAGACAGATTTAGGTGCAACCTCAGAATTCAAATTTCTGTTGAGTTTTGTATAATGTAGTAGTAGTAATAATAATAATAACAACAACAATAACAGCAACAACAATAACAACAGAGTTGGAATGGGCCTTGTAGTCCAATCCCCTGCTTAGGCAGGAAACCCTACACTACTTCAGACAAATGGTTGTCCAACATCTTAAAAACTTCCAATGTTGGAGTATTCACAACTTCTGGAGGCAAGCTGTTCCGCTGATTAATTGTTCTGTCAGGAAATTTCTCCTTAGTTCTAAGTTACCACTCTCCTTGTTCAGTTTCCATCTGTTGCTTCTTGTTCCACCCTCAGGTGCTTTGGAGAATAGGTTGACTCCTTCTTTTTTGGGGGAATCCCTGAGATATCTTGTCTCCCCTTTTTATTAAACTAGCCATGCCCAGTTCTTGCAACCATTCTTCATATGTTTTAGCCTCTAATCCCCTAATCATCTTTGTCGCTCTTCTCTGCATTTTTTCTAGAAGCTCAACATGCTTATTGCATCGTGGCAACCAAAACTGAATGCAGTATTCCAAGTGTGGCCTTACCAAACCTTATAAAATGGTATTAACACTTCACGTGATCTTGAGTCTACCCCTCTGTTAAGCAGCCTAGAACTGTATTGGCTTTTTTGGCATTTGCTGCACATTGCTGGCACATATTTAAATGGTTGTCCACTAGGACAAGATCCCTCTCACAGTTACTACTGTTGAGCAATGTACCACATATACTGTACCTGTGCGTTTTGTTTTTCTTGCCTAAATGTATAATCTTACCTTTTTTTTAACCATTGAATTACATTTCATTAGATAGCACCCATTGTTCACGTTTGCCAAGATCCTTCTATATTTTGTGCCTATCTTCTGGAATGTTGACTATTCTTGCCAATTTGGTGTCATCTGCAAATTTGATAAGTTCCCCATCTATTCCCTCGTCAAAGTCATTGATGAAGATGTTGAAGAGTACTGGGCCTAAAACAGAGTCTTCCGGTACTTCACTGCATACATCCCTCCATGTAGATGTATTTCCATTGGGAATTACACGCTGAGTGCGGTAGGTTGGCCAGTTTTGAATCCATATGGTGGTGGTGTTGTCCATCCCACATTTTTCTACTTTTGATGCAACAGTTGGGTACTGTGTTTTGATGCAACAGTTGGTACTGAGTGTTAATTCAAGGAAAGTTATCCATGCTCTTTTAGACCAATTTACTTAGCTCCATAGACTGGGGTATTTTTTTATTTGAGATTTTTTAAAATGTAACTATTATTTTAAGAATTTGACTGGTTTCATTTTCAAATTTATTGTACACTATTTTGTGGTGTCATTGATATGGCAAGTACACAGAAATTGTTTAAATCAAATAAATGAACTGTACAATTTGTTAAATAGTATATGCGGCCTCTTTTACTTCTCTATGTACTGTACTTCTATTCTAGTGCTAAAATGAAACAATACCACAACTTTTATCATTACATGAAATAATTCAAGAAATAATCCTTTACCTATACTTCATAAACCGCACTGATGTTAAGGGATTGTATTGTGACTGGATATGTATAAGATTATTCTTGATTAGTCTTCCGAGAGGGGCGGCATACAAATCTAATAAACTATAACTAACTACTATACTTGACAGGCTTTTGTGTTATAATATTCATCTTCCATCTTTGACTATCTCTTCATACTATTACACCATTTCTTTTAAAAGATTTTAATTTATGCCAGAATTCTTGATCTCTTTAGTTCCGCACCTGACTATACCAATTCATTTTCACCATTTAGTATACACAGAAGTCACTTTATTCACTTTATTTTCCTTATTTTGGAGATTTCCCCCTTCCTATTGGCTGAAACAATCCACTACTTTCTGCAGCTAAGCTGCAATTGGACAGAGTTTCTGAGCTGCCCCTTGAAAGAGAGTTAACCCTGCAGCTGCCAGGTCACTAACCAGTACATTAGAAAACTGACCTTCCCCCTACTACAATGTACCTTCTGTCCAGGAAGACAGAGAGATAAAAAGTTCGCATTTTGAATGAACAATTAAAAAGCTAAAATGCAATATGCAAATCTCACTAGCCATCTGTCAAGTTCTGCTTGGGAGGGAATCTCCAGCACTGCCCAGGAGGCTACAAGATTTAAAAGCAGCAAAATTTAGAAACAGAGTCAGACTGATGAAATGAAATACTTTATTTTACTTAGTGTCTGTAGCACTGAAACATACTTCATTATTGATGTTGTTGGCCTCAGATCACATAAATAGAACTATATTTTATTTTTTTATTTTAATATATCTGCATGCATGGTTATGTACCATTGTCTAACATTATAGTTTGGTGGTTTGCTTTTATTTTTTTTAATTATTTAACATGTACAAATAGCATGGATACCTGACTGACAAGCTCTAGTTTATTCATTGGCTAATCATAAAAAAATTGAGCTTAACTATTTACACTTCACTCCTAAACACTTTGCTGAATTGTATATTCATTGCAAAAATAGTCACAATTAGTCATTTATACCTAAACTATTCCTGGCCAGGCAAACATTGGTAAATGATAATTATTATAATTCAGATAATTGAGAATGCTTTTTTGTACCATGTTGTTGCATATACTTTGTTTAAAAGCTTGTTTGAGGTATTCCTTTGGCCTTTCAAGTAATGTAAGTTCACCTTCTACTATTTGACGCACAAGTTCTTGCATTGAAGTTGTATCTTCTTCCTACAAGCAAGAAATGAGAAAAGTAAATGTCTGAAGATAATCATTAGCTGGACTGAAGTTCTCAATGCAGCATCACCATCTTCTATCAATCTAATAAGAGTAACGCACAAGGATTTTCAAATAACCCACAGATAAATAAATTTAGCACACATTAGTAAAATGCTGCACCAGAAAGAGAAATCTTATCTAAAACCAAAGTTAACCTGGGATTTATAGCTTTGTGTCTTTAGCCACAGGCTCCCTCTTAAGCCTCTCTTTCACCTTCACTTATTCCCAAAGCCCTGACAACAAATTCAGAGAAGCAGCTGCTCACCACATTCCCTGGAACAGGCAAACATGCCAATTGATCTTCAAAGTGCTGCCTAGCACATGCCATGTTCATTTCAATAGAATCGCTGTTGACCAAACACTTTTATTACTCACATTTAGGGAAGTCTGATGTTAGGGAAAATGCAAAGTTTATCGCACAAGTATGTGATAAACTGTGAGTGTGAGAGGAAAATTTCTCATTAATCTATAATGAGAAAGGAAAATGCACACATGCTAAATTTTTATTACTTTTTTCTTTCCCCATTTTTCCTTCCTAATCCTTTATCAGTTATATCATCTATTTAAACTCACAACGTTTACTTTTAAGATACGTTTAAGATATTTTGTAAAGCACCATTAATGCAGGATGTACTATGTAACATACACCAAAAATCAATATATGTAGGTCTGTAGGTATGTATTATGTATGTATGCATACATATAACAATGTCCAGATGTACTAGCTTTCTTCAAAATAACCATTTGAATTATAACTGAGAAAAAATTAAAGACATGTCACTGTATTGAAATTAATTAATGAAATTAATTCAGGCACATCTGTAAACATCCAGTGTTATCGTTTAATGTCACTGATCAAGATAGAAAAGGAATTTGGTCCACAGAAGCTAATGCAATTACACTGACAGAATTTCATCTTATGTTTGACAGTGGGCTCACAGTGCTTTATTTACCATTAATATATGTTAAAATCCTCTAGGCTACCCTAGTACTGGAGCTCAAAAATTGCCCAAATTATTAATCTGGGTGCTTTGACAATAGTTCATATTCTCTCTAAGCTGTGGAAATAAGTGGAAGTGAGCTTCAGCAATACATATTAGTTGGTACAGTTTGCATTTGTTTCATCTAGGATAGTGCAATATTGGGGATTAAGAATATAAACAGAAAGAGAAAAATTGCAGATTTCAAATACAAAGAGTAAGGAGAAAATAAAATGAAATACCTAATAACCATATGTTAACAATAGATCATACTGAATAGTATAGAAATTACTCAGAAAATAGTGACTATAGAGAAGGTAGTTTCTCAGAAAATAAAACATGTATTTATCAAGAATTTATATATATATATATATATATATATATGTCACATGTTTAAGCTGAATTTGAAAATTAAGGGAGACTAGGATAGATCTATTTCGGCCTTATTTTGGCCTCATCAGCTAGCCATACCCACTGGGACTTGAACCTGCAACCTATATATATACAGTATTTTCTGCCGGCGTATTTCAACCACCCGGAATTACAGGGTAATTAGTCCAGGAAGACACACACCACACGATAAAAGGGAAACCCAAAAGTTTTTATAAACAGAAAAACAGAAACAGCTCCCTTTTTAAATGTCAAAGGGATTTTCTGGTACACAAACTGGCACAGGTTAAATGCAATCCAATTGCTCACCCAATAACTGGGAAATTGAGTCCTATTCTAAAGTCCAGAGAGTCCACACACAATCTTGAACAGCACAAAAACCACAATCTTGACGAAACAATGAATCAGATAAACTGCCATGAGGCTAAAACACCAGGCTGCACTTTTATCTGTAGCACTAATTACAGCAGCTCCATCCAACCACATATGGCCTCATTTTCTCTTGTAATAATCCTTCAGTTGTTGTCTCCTATGCATCACTCTACACATGCGTGGATGTGTCATTAACTCCTGTTCAGAATCCAGGGATGATACAGATGATTGATCTCCTCCTGGGCTGTCTGCCAAACTCCCCTCTTCCCCTCTTCCTTGGTCAGAGGAGGCTTCATCGGTAGATTCCATCGGGAGCAAAACAGGCCTGCAGCATGTGAATGTCTCCCTCACATCCACCTGCACATTCCTTGGGACAGGAGCTGAGCCAGAGCTAACCACAACACATATATAATAGGTTTGTATATTTATATCCACCTTTCTAATTATTATTATTTATTGCATTTATATGCTGCTCAACTCCAAGTGGACTTTGAGCGGCTAACAACGGTTATAAATACAAGTTGTATACAATACAAGTTGTATACAATATAAGTCATGGGGCACGGGGGGGGGATTTGGCTTCCAGGGTGGTGTAGAAAATAGTTTGCATTTTTGCATGATCATAGAGTGAGTTTGAAACCTGGAATACAGACAGGCAAGGGCACACATGCCAGGCAACATGGCTTTGCATGCCACTTTTGGCATGTGTGCCATAAGTTCACCATCACAGGTATATAGTAAAAGTTAAGAGAAATATAGTATATGGGGGCGGCAATGGGACAGACGTGCAATCAGAATAGAGCTGCAAGGGACCTTGGAGGTCTTCTACCCCCTACTCAAGCAGAAGACCCTATATCAGTGATGGCGAATCTTTTTTCCTTGGGTGCCCAAAGTGTGTGCGCGCACACTGTCGCACATGCATGAGTACTCACATATATAGTGCAATGTGCCTCCTGCATGTCCCGCCCCCTGCACATATATGTGCAACCCCCCTGTTTTGGAGCTGGAGGGGGGAACCTTGTGTGCCCTAACAGCACTGGGGTGCAATCTCCACAGATCTGGGAAGCCATGGGCCACAGAAATTGAGGAGAAAGCATGAGCTTGTCTGACCCAAAAATCAATTGGCTGGTGGGAGGCAGTCACACATGTGCAGTGGAGCTGAGCTGATCAACGGCTCACGTGCCTGCAAAGAGAGCTCCAGGTGCCACTTCTGGCATGCGTGCCATAGGTTTGCCATCACGGCCCTATATCATTTCAGAAGGTGATGTCCAATCTTTTCTAAAAAAACCTCCAGAGATGAAGCCCCTGCAATTTCTAAAGGCAAGCTGTTCCACTGGTTAATTATTGTCATTATTAGGAAGTTTCTCCTTAATTCCAAGTTGATTCTCTCCTTAATTAGTTTTTATCCACTGTTTCTTGTCTTGCCTTCTGGTGCTTTGGAAAATAAATGTACCCCCTCTTTGTGGTACCCCCTCAAATACTGGAATATTGATATCATATTATCCCTAGTCCTTCTTTTTTTCTAGACTAGCCATACCCAATTCCTGTAACCATTCTTCACATATTTTTGTCTCCAGTCTCAACATCTTTTTTGTAATATTGTAACCAGTATCAGGTTCCTACCAATACGGATAAGGACGCCACACCGGTAGTAAAACTGGAGCTGCACATGCAGCTTCGAGTCTCTGGCACCCGCGTGCACATGACCCAGCGAGATTTTGCTTCTGCGCATGAGTAGGAAGCAAAATCTCGTGAGGGGAGGCGTGTGAGAGAGAATGTTGGGCAATTTCTTTGCTTCTGCGCATGCGCACAAGCAAAAAATAAAAAAGCCAAAATCTCACACACAGTGATGAAAGAAATCTCTCACAAGGATTGTATTAATTTTTTTGACAGCTGCTGCCCACTGCTTTCTCATGTTTAAGTGATCGTTCACTAGGACTCCAAGGTCCTTCTCACAGTTACTGTTTTTGAGCCTTTGTTTTTTCCTGCCCAGGTGCAAAACCTTGTTTTTTCCCCTCACCACTGAATTTCATTTTGTTGGATAGGGCCCATTGTTCAAGTCTCTCAAGATCTTTTTGGATCTGGAGCTTGTCTTCTTGGGTGTTGGCTATTCCTGCCAGCTTGGTATCTTCTGCAAATTTGATGAGTTTCTCTTCTATTCCCTCACTTAAATAAGTTATGAAGATAATGAAGAATACTGGGCCTAAAACAATTGTTAATTATAAGCTAATTGTAATAGTTATACAACACTTTTTGAGAATTGGTTACCAACGAAATTGATTACATCATTATTTCAACCAATGAGTTTAACTTATTGGATTCATTTTGGATGATAATGAACAGACCAGATGGTGGCCACCTTCTATTGATCCTGGATTTATAGTTTCCGCACATCTGCATATAGCTTGACAAATTTCAGCATACTGGTTCAGAAGGATTGCATTGCAATGAGGATCAAATGAATTAATAGGTTGAATAAAAGTTAGGCATTCATTCCATTCACACCAGCTACAACAAATTTCATTTAAAACACTGTAATAAATGAGGTACCATTAATTTAGCAAAATTTAAATTTTTGACTGGAAGTCTGTAGAGCCCCCTGCTGGAAGATGAAGAGCTCACATCCTAGGACCTACGGTAGGCAGCCAAGATCTTGGTTTAATCTAGAATATATACACATTTTAAAATAACATATTAGCTCCTGCCCTGCCCATTATTTTGAAAGAACTGAGATCAGAACTTTGTCGTATACAAAAAAACTGATAGACAGTCAATTTAAGATCAATAGAAAAAAATAACTTGTTGATGGAATTTTTAATTTACTTACAGAATTTTTGCCTCAAAATGTAGAAGTTATTCCATTGTATAGCCAAACTACTCATTACAACACAATTTATTAATCTTTATCCAAATTTATATTACTGCTTTTCCTAAAAATGATTAACACAGAGATCCCTCTTCTCCCCAACAAGTCTGATAGAGATGCTGTACTATTTTAGATTACATTTGTGTACTTTTAATTAGGACCAATGTTCCCTCTAATTTTTTTTTCGGTGTGGGCAGAAAAGTATAATGTCTGAGCAGCCCATTTTCATAAATATGAAACCGCAGCCAAGTTTTGATCCTGCGATGATCGGGCTGCTGTGAAGGTCTTAAGTGTGAAAAGAGTGCATAAGTCACTTTTTTCAGGGCCGTTGCGACTTTGAACGGTCAGTAAATGAACCATTGTAAGTCAAGGACAACCTCCCTTCCCCCCTAGATGTTTTCTGTGGAGCTTCAAAATGGACTCCTGATCTGCTTCTAAAAGAGTGCACTGGTCAGACAGATAATCCTCGACTTCTGTTCTGACCCCAATGGAGGCCAACGTTTCTATCTCCTGTGTAAGACGGTTCTTAAGTGAGTTCTGCCTCACTTTACCACCTTTCCTGCCACAGTCGTTAAGTGAATCCCTGCAGTTGCTTGTCAGAAGATCACAAAAGATGTTCACATAACCCTGGGAAATTGCCACCATCATAACTACATTGTCAAGTGTCCAAAGTTTGATCCAATAACCCCTTTATTTTTCTAACAGTCCTTCCTTCCTAGAAGGAAGAATAGAAAGAATAAAATGGAAAAGGGGATTAAAAGGAAATACAAAAAAAGAAAAAAAGAAAAGGGTTCGGTTCAAAGTTCTACTCAGATTAAAGAAATTGGAGTTTCAGAAGGGTTGATTAAGCTTGGAGTATTGTTTTGTTTGCTCTTTTTTTAACTTTAATTATTTTTTCTTTTTAGATATATGAATTTAGGAATTGCTGATCTGTTTTAATAAAGTTAGAAGTACAGTAATACCTCGTCTTATGAACTTAATTGGTTCCAGGACGAGGTTCGTAAGGTGAAAAGTTCGTAAGATGAAACAATGTTTCCCATAGGAATCAATGGAAAAGCCAATAATGCGTGCAAGCCCATTAGGAGAATCCAAAATATTAAGGCTTAAAAAAAAAAAGCGGCAGCCAGACAAAGCTGAGGCGAACACCTTTCTTCTCCCTTGAGCTCCATGAGCTTTCCCTCCTGTTTTTGCCCACCTCTCTCTCCTCATCTCCCCCACACTTTTCTCCTCCCTTGAGTTCCATGAGTCTTTTCTTCCCGTTTTTGTCCACCCCACTCTGCTCATCTCCTCCACACCTTTCTCCTCCCTTGAGCTCCATGAGTCTTTTCTTCCTGTTTTTGTCCCCCCTACTCTGCCCAGCAGAGCGCCCGTTTTTGCGATCCTGGGATTTCCCTACAGCATTGCAAAAACGCAGAAGTCAGGAGGTGGGGTTTCCCATGGAGGGGAGCCTCAGGGGATCCCAGGATCGCAAAAACCTGCCGTGGCTTGCAACGAAAGTCCGGGGAATCTCAGTGGCGGCTTGGCAGGTTCGTAAGGTGAAAAAAGTTCGTAAGAAGAGACAAAAAATTCCAAACCCTGGGTTCGTATCTCGAAAAGTTCGTATGATGAGGGGTTCGTATCATGAGGTACCACTGTATTGATTATAATAAGATATGTAGTAGGTGATACTGATTTGGATTAATGCATAAATGGAATTGAATTTAAAATTGTTGGGGAGATTAATGATATTAATTATTTGTAATTGATTGAAAATAGAGAATACTTTTTTTCCTTTTTTTCTTTTCTCAAATTGACTGAAATTTAAGATTAATAATTAAGTAAGAAATGTAGATAAGTATTAATTGGCTAAATGTTTGTTTGTTTGTTTGTTTGTTTACTTATTTATTTATTGATTGATTGATTGTTAGAGTTGAAAGGGACCATGCAGGTCATCAAGTCCAACCCCCTGCCTGAGCAGGAATCCTAAAGCACCCCAGCCAAATGGCAGTCCAATCTCCTCTTGAAAGTGTCCAGAGTTGGGGAGTTCACAACCTCCGCAGGCAGGTTGTTCCACTGGTTGATCGCTCTGACTGTCAGGAAGTTCTTCCTTCTAGGTTGAATCTCTCCTTGGTCAGCTTCCAGCCGTTGTTCCTCGTCCGGCCCTCTGGTGCTCTGGAGAATAGAGTGGCCCCCTCCTCTTTGTGGCAACCCCTCATTTATTTATTTATTTATTTATTTATTTATTTACTTACTTACTTACTTACTTACTTATTTACTTACTTACTTACTTACTTATTTGATTTGTATGCTGCCCCTCTCCGTAGACTCGGAGAGTATACCTATATACAGCTATCATGTCCCCTCTGGCCCTCCTTTTCTCTAGGCTATACATGCCCAGTTCCCGCAATCTGTCTTCGTAAGTCTTGGTTTCAAGTCCCCTAATCATTTTGGTGGCTCTTTTCTGCACCTTCTCCAGAGTTTCAATGTCTCTTTTGAAGTGTGGTGACCAGAACTGGATGCAGTACTCCAGATGTGGTCTGACCAGGGCGTAGTAGAGTGGTATTAATACTTCCCTGGTCTTGGAGTGTATGTTAGATGGACTGAAATAATTTTTAAATTTGGGATTAGGTAAATGTGCTATTTAGAGGGATAGAAAGAAGTCTGAAATTCCTATATGTTTATGTTTTGTTTTTAATTTTCTTTTGTTAACATCTGATCGGCTATACAAGGTTTTCTTGGTTTATAGAAAATGTATATAGAAAGAAGAAAGCACTTTGGCATAATGGTTAATAGGTTAGAAATATAATTGGTGGTGTACATTTTGAAGGAACATTAAGGAGGGAATTTAATTAAAAGAAAATTATGTACCTGGATGACAAAATTAGGAAAAAAACATTTGCAACTTTTTTGATGATTGATATTAGTTACTAACAAAATACCACATTTTATTCATGGAAAATTAGATGGTACACTGTATTGTTTGAATGTATGTTGAGAGAATTTTTTTTTTTAAATTACACCCCCCCCCCAAAAAAGTCCTTCCTTCCACTGTCCCTCCATTCATTTCATTCTTCCTTCCTTGTTCCGTCCATTTGTTCTTCCTTCCTTCTTTCTTTCCTTCTTTTCTTCCTTCCTTCCCTCCCTCCCTTCTCTTTTCCCTCTCCCCTTTTTTCCTTCTCTCCCCTTCTCTCTCATTTGTTTCTTTTTCCTCTCCCTTGTTCTTTCTCTCCATTTGTGTATTGGACAAATGAATAAATAAAAATAAAATAAATAAAATCATTTTCTCATTTTTCTTCAAAAGGTAAGTACACTATGGGTAATGAGGGTGGGATAAAGACCCAAAGTGAGAGTGAAAAGGCCTGAGGGGACCTGGCATGGGGGAGAAAAGGCCTGCAGGGATCCAGAGGAGGGGGTAATCAATCAAGGAACCACCAAGGATAAAATGGCATTCCCACCAACACTGGTAGGGCAAGCTACTGTATATAAATGGGGAGCAAACCCCACTCTTACAAACACCAACAATGTTACCTAGTCAAGTAATGAAACATCTGCAAGCAAAATAAAAATCTGGTAAAATTCAATGGATGCAAAAACCATTTTTATTTTATTTTATTTCTATAGCTGTACATCTGAACAAGTGACTCTGGGGAGTGTATATCAAATATATTGAGTAGTTGCTGAAAAGCAGATATAACTATGTATGGGCATACAGGTAGAGGCATGTGGGAACAACTTTCCAAGCAATCACACTAGGCTATGAGACACCACTTTGTGAGTTAATAAGAGGTGTTTCCTATTTCCTTCTTGCTCCCATGCATGGAGAAGTACCTTATTTGAATGCTTTACGCAGCTCTATTAACAATTACCTTCACAGCTTGGCTATGGGTTTTCTAGGTGCCAGCTATGGAAACAGGACTTTGCATTAATAAATTGTTGAACTGATGCTGTAGGCCTCTTATGTTTCTAAGTAATTACTCTAAGAAAATTAAAGCAATTAATCCATTCAAAAGAATGCAATGCACGTACAGTAACAGAAACAACAGGGCACTGAAATTGATACCAACTGAATATAAAACTTTTCCTAAAGTTCATAATTATTTGTTTGTTGGTTTGCTTGTATACCACTTTTATTATTTTAACACATAACTCAAAGAAGAATTGGCCGGAAACAGAGTGACTGGCCCAAGGTTGCTCAGCTGACTATCATGTTTTTTAGCCTGGCGCCTTAACTGCTAGATCAACCTGGTTTTGATAATATTTTGAATTTTTGTAGTTTAAGAGTAAAGAAGAAACAACAAACTTCCAGTTTCTTGAAATATGAAAGCAAATAATCAGAAATAATAAATGCTTATATTAAATGCATATAGAGGGATTTTTTTTTACCTGAGCAGATACTAAGATCTGACGTAGTTCCTTCTTCAGATCACTAAAACGATCGTGATAGATGGCCAAGGCCCAAGGTTCCTTAAAGTAGCTGGTTAAAAAAGACAAAATTTAGTTACCCAGTGTGCCTCTCATTAAGGGCTAATAAAGTGTTTACCTGCTTTTTTGCTTTCATAAATTACAGTTTTGGACCCATCATGATAGTTTGTTCATAAAATGCCTACCATAACAGCATGGTCAATCAATTCTTTTAATGGATGTTCCTGATGTACAGCCAGCTTCAGTAATTACATTTAAAGTGGCTTAATTCAGAGCTGTGGCAAGAGGCAGTGAAGAATCCTGATTTTATCAGAATTTAAAAGCCTGAAGACCTGTGAGGAGCTGTGTCTCCATTATCTGTTCTCATTTGAGAAAAGCAGATGGTAGGATTAACTGAACTTCTGCATAAACAAATTACATTTGTGTAGACAATGACACAAGTGTTGTTTATCATTTAGGTTTCTGGATTAATAAAGCCAGAAAACAGGCCATAATCATGTTGCAATATGTTCCTTGCACTAGTGCATTGTAGCTAAATTAATTTGTCAAACAAGGAAATCCTCACTATGTCTATTCTCAAAATTTAAAAAAAAACTTATGTAAAATAATAACGCACGGATAGATATTTATGTAAATGGCCCCACATTTTATGATAGGCAAAGGCTAAAACTGAATATATATTTAAAATAAGAGATAATAAATAAAAAGAAAAAAATCAAGGAAACAATTGGTCCACTAAAGAGAGAAGACAACAAGGAAGTAAAAGGCAGCAGAAAGAAAGCAAAGCTGCTTAACTCATTATTTGCATCAGTCTTTACACAAAAATAAACTATAGCCCAACATACCAAAAACATAACTGTAAAAGACAGTTAATAAATAAAAGTAAAAATAAACAAAAAAGTAAAAATAAGCCAAAAAATGGAAAGGGAACACTTGCTTGATCTTCATGGATATAAATAATCAGAATCTGATGTATTACACCCCAAAGTTCTAAAGACATCATCTCAGAACCACTGTGGTAGATGAATTAAAAATTACAGCCAATCTGTACTATGTACTTTGGATATAGAAAGGTGAGGCTAATGATAGAGTGAGTAGGGATGGTTTGGTAATTTCTATCACACAAATATAGCCAATTTGTTAAAAAAAAAACTATGCAAGGACAATTAAAGGAGGTTACAACAACCACAAAGAAAGAGGACAAGAAAATAATTAAGAAATACAGAGGAAAGCTAAACCTCAAGAGGAACTGAGGCTGGTGTGAGATGTTACAAATGCTATAATAGATTTTTTTAAAAAGAGGATAATTATTACAATTTAAAGAAATTAGTCAATGTTTGGAAACAAAGGCTGAACTGCTCAGTTCCCATTTTTCATCATCCTTTTCTCAGAAAGCAAATATAATGAGTTGAAGAGACATGAATGCAGTTAAAGTGGATGGAAAGATGGTTATAGAGTGCCTAAGGGCATTAACTGAATTTGCTTCTGCAGATGCTGATGAGCAATTTCTCAGTCTGCTTAAATAATTTGGTTTTGTATTATTTTAACTTCTAAAATATAACAAAGGTGTTCTTGGTAACTAAGGATAAACATTCACAAAAAACTAAACATGAAGGATCCATGAAATTACCAGATATATTCAATCAATCCTTTATCTATATTCAATAATAGAATAAAAAAATAGAGTTGGAAAGGCTTTCTGGAAGTCTTCTAATCCAATCACCAGGAGATCTCATTCCATTTCAGACAAATGGCTGTCCAATCTCTTCTTAAAAACCTCCAGTGTTGGAGCAACTTCTGGAGGCAAGTCATTCCACTGATAATTGTTCTCACTATCAGGAAATTTCTCCATAGTTCTATGTTGCTTCTCTACTTGATTAGTTCCCATCTATTGCTTCTTGTCCTGTCTTCAGATGCTTTTCAGAATATCTTGACTCACTCTTCTTTGTGGCAACCTCTGAGATATTGGAACACTACTAGCATATCACCCCAGTCCTTCTTTCCAGCAACTGTTCTTTATATATTTTCACCTCTAGTCCCCTAATCATCTTTGTTGCTTTTTTCTGCACTCTTTGTAAAGTCTCAAAATATTTTTTACGTTGTGGTGACCAAAACTGGATGCATTATTCCAAGTGTGGTCTTACCAAGATATTGTAAAGTAGTATGTACACGTCTTAATTCTATCCCTGTGTTAATGTAGCCTATGATCGCACTGGGTTTTTTTGGTGGCTGCAGCACACTGCTAGTTCATATTTAAGTGATTGTCCACTGGGACAGATAATAAAATTAACTGTATAATAATACTGTATTTGAAACACCTTGAAAAGAATGCACCAATTATTTAGTGAAAACATGAATTTGTTAAGAATAAATAATGTCAGACTAATTTTTTAAAATTTTACTTCTGAATTATATAACTTCCCCATCAAGTTTCGCTATGTCACAGTGAGTTCTTGGTAGAGATGAGCAAAAAACATTAGGAGTATATGACAAAAGTATACACTTCTAGCAGAATGTAGTAGAGTCACTCACAGAGTAAAAATCATTTCAACTGCCAGCTAAACAGAACAGGCATCTATATTATAAAGTGACTGATGATACAGTGTCAGATAATGGGACTCTCAGGTCAGATAGTAATCAACATGCTATTGAGAAAATGCTGAGAATCTTTTGAAGTACTAATGGTGTTTATTAATGGCTAGATTAAAGCTTTTGGGATACAGGAAAAGAAAATCCAAACCTTCAATCACTGAATTATAGTAGGAATAGGTACAACAAGAAGCGTGAACAAGACACAGAAAGATGAAATGAATTGACTATGCATTCAATCTTGGATATCAGTGGTTTGTAAGAGACTTTCACTTAGATTATACTCTTTATACTATTAAGGACATGAAAAACAATGAGTATATGGTGCTGTTTTCATAGTCAGTAAAAATATGGTAAAGAGAATATTTGGGTACAGAGGGAGTCTACGGAATCCACGGAGAGGGCGGCATACAAATCTAATAGATAGATAGATAGATAGATAGATAGATAGATAGATAGATAGATAGATAGATAGATAGATAGATAGATAGATAGACAAACAAACAAACAAACAAACAAACTTACAAGAATATCAGCATTGATAAAATTGAGAAAAACAACATCAATAAGCTGCCAATATGCTTATGATACTGACAAAGAAAATGGTTTGAAAGTTTATAATCATTTTCTGCACTTTCTGACAGAGATGTGAAGGATAGCTAATTACCTGAGGTACAGAGTCTAAATTAAAAATATCTCACTAGATTAATATTCTGAAAATAAATGCAGTGGGATAAATTATGTCCTTATAAAACAGAAAATAAGGTCATAGATATAGAATGAAGACAAATTGGGCTTCAATTTCATTTATCAAAAAGATGACAAAAGATAAAGGAAATGTAGGAAACAAGAATAGTTTCAATTTATAAGAAGGTTTGTTTCAAAAAACAGAAATTTTTTTAATGATAACAACAGTTCAACAATAGCCCTTCAAATTGCTTTTGAAAGCTACAGTATACAAGCATGTAAACTACGCATTCTGACACACTTTTCTAGAATAAGCTGTTTTATCAGTTATTGTCTTCTATTTTTTATTAGTTGGTGCATTTAAATTCATGCTTGATAAAAGAAATAAGATTATTATTAAATCCAAATACTTGTATCACTAAAATAATATTGTGATTCAATAAAGCAGCATTGTATACTTTTAATGAAATTCCAAAGTTAAGTAAAAACCACAGACTGTATCAATAAAACGGAGCTATGGAAACCCAACAAGATGAATTAACACTACAATGTACTGTTGTTGCAATAAAAGATGAGAAGGAATGAAATGCAGAAGGCAAGAATTCAAATAAGTTCAGAATCCCCACAGTCATGCAGATAACTTTTGGGATAAGTATTTACAATATTTAAAATATTCCAGAAAACAGGGATTTGATCAGCCACCTTCGTTGAGTAATGTAATAATGTATGTAAAAGTCTGATAATGACAAGGTCAAGCCTACTCTCTTGCTTATCCCTCTTACCTTATCTTGTAATCTCCTCTCTAGTATTAAAGTTATACTGTAAACCACTGAAAGTCATGGGAGGACTTGCCTCAAACCTTTAAAAATTACAACACACCTGATTTTCAGTCATTAACAGGTAAACAATCATGCAGGTCTTTGAAATGTGAATTCCTCTAAAGTAAGCCTTTTTTAAAGAAAAAATTGTAATTATTATTGATGGTTTACAGTTTTCAGCACATTATTTCCTTAGTTTTGTTTGTTTATTTTTTAAGAAATAAAAGTATAGTGGTACCTCTACTTAAAACGCCTCTACTTAAGAATGCCTCTAGATAAGAACCGGGTGTTCAAAATATTTTTGCCTCTTAAGAACCATTTTCTACTTAAGAACCTGAGCCCGGAAAAATTTCCCAGGAAATTTGAGAGCAGCATGAAGGCCCGGCCAGTTTCCTGCCATTCCCCCTGGGTTTCTCTCTCTGGCGCAGTATATAGGAGACAGCCTTGCGCCAGGTGTATGGGAAGCGCGTGCTCCTCTTCACTGCCTCAGAGTCCCTCTTTTTTTTTTAAGCCTTAAAGTTTTGGATTTTTTGATTCACCTCACCTCACCTTCTTCCTTTGGCAGTGACTGTCCTCCTCCTCTTCTTCCTCCTCCCACCCAAATTCTGAGCTTTTATTTCTTTCCTAATAGGTTTGCACGCATTATTTGATTTACATTGATTCCTGTGAGAAAAAAATGCTTCTACTTACAAACTTTTTTACTTAAGAACCTGGTCACGGAACGAATTAAGTTCTTAAGTAGAGGTACCACTGTATTGACATATTTTCTTTAATGCTGACTGTCAGGCTGAAGCCATTTTAGTTAGCGTCTTTGGCCTGCCACACTTTATGCTATTTTAAGATGTATTCTTAGCTGCATGGATTTGGGAGGGGTAGTTACATGAGGGATGTCCGCAAGTAACAAATTTCTTCTAAGTGGTCAAAGTAATCCTTTGTCTTCACACTCCTGCACCTGCACGGAAGGAAATGGGAGTTGCTGCCAAGTTGGCAGATGAAGATAGGTCAATGTGATGGACTTGGGGGGGTGAGGACAAAGGACTAAACTTTCAACTGGGTGGAGAAACCCCTGGAACTTCAGATTTGGGTTTCTCCCAGATGTGCCAACATGGCTCTGTTAATAAATTGGAAGTTTGAGGAATCCTTTGGCTCGGACTCTGATTTGATTTTGGATGCTATTTGGAACCCTGACACTTACATTAACAATGGAAATGGAACACACATTAGTAGATTTCAAAGCAGAAATTTTCATTAATCTTTTGTATTAATGAAAATAGGGGAAGGTGATACGGGTAGTCCTCACTTAACAGCTGTAATTTGGATCAGAATTTTGGTTGCTAAGTGATACAATTGTAAAGCATGATTTCAAATAACTGTGCTGTTTAGCAATGACAGTTCCAGCAGTCTCTGACTACTGGGTTTAAGCGAATCACCACAGGTCATTAAGTGTGGACTTTACATGATTGACTTTTGACTTCCTACAGGCTGTCCCATTGATTTTGCTTATGGAAACAAGTAGTGAAGGTTGCAAATCATGATCATGAAACTGCATATTCTGTGATAGTCAGAAATATAAGCCAGTTGCTGACCACCTCAATCATATGTTAATGGAGGTGCTGTGATTGCCAGAACTTTGGGAGCCAGTCAGTCAAAAGTACCAATCAATTGGTGCCATCATAAATTCAAATAATTATTGAACAAGATGTCATTAATTGAAAACTACTTGTAGAGCTTCCATCTCTTTATTTGCATGGCTACTTCTGTATATATTGTATTGCTACATAAAGACAACATGACTTGTTATATTTTTAGAGAAACAAGAATTAGAGTTTAAAATTTTGAAGCACCAGCAAAATTGTTATTACGCAAAAGTCTCTAAAGAAAATTTATGTGATAAATTATGGTTTGGTTCTAAATTCAGTTAGTCATGCTTAGGTCCTACCTAAATCATTAAAACTAGTTAGTCATGGCTAATTGAAATGTCACTCTAATCAGTGGGGGAAAGAACAATTAACGTCATCAAAATTGAACCTACTACTTCTGCCCTACAGCTTTTTGCTTATGACTGTACCTCAAGTCTTAGTCATTTTCAAAACTTTATTGAATGAAATGTAATCCATTTTCAACATAAGAAAGCCACACAGCTGCTTTTTAATCCTCTGATTTCTAGGCTGAGCTATTACTCATTAGGAGTATAGTTGTTCATTTAAAAATCCAGTAACATAATACAAGAGTGATATCTCTAATGCTTGTTAGTGTTTCTTTACTATTTATATTGATCTACTATAGAAGTCTACTTTTAATAATACAATTCAAGGTTGGGATTTGATTTGACCAGAAAAGGGAAGCTCTTATAGCTTTTATGTATTCTTTTTATTCTGTCTTTTTTCTTCAAAATGAACACCTCATTATCCTAATTAGAGTTCAAAGTCTACCGAGTAGCATTAGACACATCTAGCCATGCTCACATCCTTTTTTTGTTTTTGTCATAAAACTGATGAGAGACTAAAAGAAATTTGCAAGAGAAACTGGAGTATGAAGAGCTTTTTGAATGCGTGCACACAATAATAATACAGGACTATATTTCACCAACTTGTGCACTGTAAGTAAAGTAGCCTTGACATTTTGAAAATCTGTTTAGAACTTTATATTCAACATTCGGGCTTTATCTTGTTTGAATATCCTGTTTATAAAGATATTTTACGTAAATATATTTACATGAACATTGTAAAGTTCAGAATATCCTTGAATATCCTGCTTATAAAGCTATTCAATGTAAATGTTAATGTTACTTCAACCACATCTTTTGGAATACTTTATTTTATTGTAACATTATAAGTACATCACTGAAGATTTTAATTTCAGTAGATATTCTGAGCTTTTATTGTAAGAATGAAATTATCATGCTAGTTTGGAAGTTGATTATTAGAAGATTTTTAAAAATAAAATAATGAAAGACTTAAGTTTGGAAGTTGATTATTAGAAGATTTTTAAAAATAAAATAATGAAAGACTTAAGTTTGTTTTTGAGGTTGGATACTTAATGGTGTACACAACCTTTGCAGTCAGTTCTTTTAAAAATAACTAAATGTTTTAAGCACTTATAAGAGTACAAAATGTCCACCTCATAGTTTTTCAATCCCCTAAATATTGAAACAGGCTAAATCTTAAGAATGTTTAAAGCAAGGCAATGATTTCATAGTTGGATATTATTTCAATTGAAAAAAACATGTTACAGTAAGGGGATGATGGTTTAGGACTGCATTCCATGTTGCATATGGGGAGAATAATAATAACTCAAGCAGTTGTTAAAGCTCTTCTCTTACCCAGATGAATTCTCTATCCAGTCGATTAAAAACATCTTTCTCAGATGTTTCCTGAGAATTGGCTTATACCTATTAGACTCAATTCCCTAATACTCCTAACAGTCTCAAGGTTAGGCCTGAAAACTGGATAATATTCCTATTTTTCCTTTTATATAAACTCCTAAATGGAATGAAAACAAAAACAAAAGCAGGGAGCTAAAATCTGTCTATTTACTTCCTATTTAAGAGTATTCAGACATTTCCCCTTCTATTTATTTTTGTTTTCCACTGAAAGTATCTGTTTAAGAAAAACAGGAGAGTCATAAAACTATGCCACGAAGTCTCACACATGTTTACAGTATATTTATGCATATAGTATTGTTTTGGTGTTTGATACTCTCTCTGAATACATAGAAGAATACTCTAGCACCTTAGAAATAATGATCGGAGTAATTTTAGTTGTCATTTTAATGTAGAGCCACCTTGGAACTACTTTATAATTTTTCCTGAGTTCTTATATACAGAACTCAAGTCTCATTACTAATAGATATATTAAATGTTCAACAGTCAAGATGGCTGACTATGAAAAGATGTAATGAAATAAGAGAGAGAGAGAAAGCTAAAACCAGGGGCATTCATAAGTGATAGTGTAGGGAGAAAAATGTGAAATGGCAGTTTCAAGTATACAATAAATTTCCGGATTTGTTTTTTATGTCTTTCACATGTGTGACACACATAAAAACTGGTGGGGCTTCAGTTACCCAGTTGTGGTCACTATCTTGAATTTTTTGACCCTCCTGTGGATACTCTGGAGCAGTGAATTTTTTTACTATCATACTACCACACTGTGGGCATGGCTTATACAGGATGCCCTGCATTTTCTTTCTACAGCTTTCAGTGCAAATTGGGTACTCTGGGGTGGAGCTCCATTTTCGCTACCTCACTGCGTTCCTCCCTGTCAAGGCAGTAGACCACCTCTGCCTATGGAGTAAAATCTAAGTCAAATCACCGAAGGGGGGGGGGAACCTTCTTTCCTGAAAGTAGAAAGAGAACAGGCTAAATTTAACTTTTGGAACACAATGCAGAGGAAAGTGTACTCCAGCATGCTGATAAGCTGATCTGGGACAATCCTACCATTGAAATTACAGGTAACCCTTAACCTACAACAGTTCATTTAGTGACTGTTCTAACCTAAATGGCACTGAAAAAAATGAGCTCTGACTATTTTTCAGTCTTACAACTGTCACGTCATCCCCACGATCATTTGATTTACATTCCGACGCTGGATAAGTGGTTCATATTCCAGTTGCAGTATCCCAGGGTCATGTGATTCCCTTTTGTGACCTTCAATGAGAATTCAATGAGAAAGGTGGATTCACTTAACAACCATGTTACTAATTTAACAACGGAAGTGATTCACTTAACAAACATGGCAAGACACATCATAAAATACGGGTAAGATGCACTTAACAAATTTCTTATTAGCAACATAAATTTTGAACTCAATTGTGGTCATAAGTCGAAGACTCCTGTAGTTCCTGAATATGTTCATGCAATTGGGGGATCATACAGATAATATCTAAGCCAGTGATGGCGAACCTATGGCACGTATGCCACAGGTCTTGCCTTAGTTCAGCTCCAGCACACATTTTGTGCTGCCCAGCTGATTTTCACCTTGCAGAGAAGCTCTGGGAGGGCGTTTTTGGCTTCCAGAAGGTCTTTGGGAGGACAGGGGAAGGTATTTCTGCCCTCCCCAGGCTCCAGGGAAGCCTCTGGATCCTGAGGAGGATGAAAAATGGACCTACTGGGCCCACCAGAAGTTGGGATGTGAGCTTTTCTGGCCTCCGGGGGCCTCCAGGGGGCCGGGGAGGCCATTTTTGCCCTTCTCAGGCATTGAATTAAGGGTGTGGGCACTCATACATGCACGACAACACACAGACACACCCTTTTGGCACCCAAGGGAAAGAAGGCTCACCATCATTGGTCTGAGGCATTTAAGGATTTTTAGGTTTAACCCTAATCCCTGTGTAGAATCTGAAAAAGAACTGGCAACCAGTGCTGGTCGTTCCACAGAGAATGTGGAAAGACATAATGTGATCTTGTTATTGTGCATTGGATGAGCCTCACCCTTGGAAAACCATCTTCATTGCATTGATTAACAATTGAACTGCAGCTTTTTACACCACTACAAGCATTCTTCAACGCTAGCCACACCTGGAATGTCTTGCAGTAGCCTAATCATTATAGTAACAAAAGAGATAAAGCAAAAAATGTTTACATGAAATAATCTACATATGGGCAAATCAGATCCTGAACACTGCAGAAGTGCAACATTGCAGATAAATTGCACTATGTGGATTGTGGACTTTGGAGCGCCTCATAGACTCAGCAGTTGTTTAGCAGCCCAATAAACTGATGCATCTGTACTTGAACTTGCCTCTTGAAAGTGGGAACACATTACAAAAGCCTCCTCTGTCGCCCCCCCTCCCCGCCCTCATGATACAGGACATAGAAGAAAGTGAAGAACAGGATAAAAGTTTTATGCCTAAGGAAGGTCTTAAGCATAAAACGTATCAGGAAAGACTTAATGAACTCAATCTGTAGAGTCTGAAGGACAGAAGGAAAAGTGGGGACATGATCGAAACATTTAAATACGCTAAAGGGTTAAATAAAGTTCAGGAGGGAAGTGTTTTTAATAGGAAAGTGAACACAAGAACGAGGGGGCCCAATCTGAGATTAGTTGGGGGAAAGATTAGAAATAATGTGAAAAAATATTATTTTACTGAAAGAGTAGTAGATGCTTGGAACAAACTTCCAGCAAACATGGTAAATCCACAGTAACTGAATTTAAACATGCATGGGATAAACATATATCCATCCTAAGATAAAATACAGGAAATAGTATAAGGGCAGACTAGATGGACCATGAGGTCTTTTTCTGCCGTCAATCTTCTATGTTTTTATGTTTCTAATGAACCAACATTGAGTAAACGAGCAAGCTCTCTTTCTGATCAGAAAAATGCATATAAACCTGTTCTGTCGGGCTCTCTGGTAGAATCCTCCCAAAAATTCACAGGTACAAATTTCAGACACACACACGTTTGAAAATTCAAAACAATGTTCTTTATAATGAAAATTCACTTAAACTAAGCCCTCTTTTGGTATAGCAAAGAGAACTCGTCTCCAAACAAACTGGTAATTTATAAGTCCTGTGATACTTAGCTTGCAGCTGTGAGGCAATTCAAAGTCCTTCTTTCACAAAGTGAAACACACTTTGCTCTGGTTTAGTTTCAAAGCAGGGAAAAATCAGCACACAAAAGGTCAAAGTCAGTAAAGCAGTCACGAAACACAACGATCAGATAATCCTCCACAATGGCCAAACCCACAGGCTGCTATTTATAGCAGCCTCACTAATTACCACAGCCCCACCCAACCACAGGGGGCCTCATTTTCTTTGATAATAATCTCTCAGTTGTTGCTGCCTCTGCATCGCTCTCCGCATGCGTGGCTGTATCATTAACTCTTGTTCTGAATCCAAGGAGGAGCTAGATAATTGATCTCCTTCTGAGCTGTCTGCCACACTCTCCTCCTCCCTGTCACTCATGTCTTCTTGGTCAGAGGAGCCTTCATCATCAGATTCCACCAGGGGCAAAACAGACCTGCAGCATGTGGATGTCTCCTCCACATCCACAGTCCTTGGGGCAGGAGCTGGGGCAGAGCTAACCACAACAAAGCCTTTAAAACTTTTAAAACTTTTTACACACTGTAGCACAGTTATATTTTAATGATAGGTTTATGTGTAGCACAAGAAAGTCTTATGAGCAGAGAGCTATAGAGACATCAGCAGCCGTGATGAGCCTGCATATTTTTCAACGTAACAGCAAATATCATAAAGTCAAACAAAGCAAAACGCCAAGGGGGTATCATTTTGCCTATGAAGCGTCTAGAAGATATTTGTAAAATCTGAAAGTTAAATAAAATAATCAATTTTAAAAACTGAACTGCACAGTTTACTAGATGCAGTTCCTGATAGTAGCTATCACATTTAAAACCTTTCATGGCACAGGACCTAGCTGTCTGAGGGATCCTTAACTCATACAGCCTCTGCTCCACTGATACAATCAAGCAAAGTAGATGAACTCAGAAACTTATATATTAAACAATGACATCTAATTTCTGAAGCAGTATCACCTTAGAAATCTGTATGGCTCCCATCCTTCTGAAATTTAGCAAAAAAAAATGTGTTAAATTTTTCCCATAGGAATCAATGTAAAAGCAAATAATGTGTGCGATTGGGGAAACCACAGGGAAGGTGGAGGCCCTGTTTCCTCCCAGGGAATTCCTAGAGAGGCCCCACAGAGGCTTTTCTCCACCTTTTACGGCCCTGTTTCCTCCCAGAAGATTCCTAGAGAGGCCCCACAGAGGCTTCTCCCTGTCTTTTTCAGTTACAGTTTTGGAAGCTCGGGTTTATAAGTGGAAAATGGTTCTTGAGAAGAGGCAAAAAAATCTTGAACACCCGGTTCTTATCTAGAAAATTTCATAATTAGAGGCATTCTTAGGTAGAGATACCACTCTATTAGGTTTCTAATGGGTATATTGTCTTGGTTGGCTGGTCCAGAATCATCAAGGCATTATGTGGCCTCAAAGTTTTTTTATTTATTTATTTATTTATTCTTTGTCCAATATACAATACATATGAGAGAGAATATACATTAGGAATATATATATAAGGATAGGAAGTAAAAAGAAGTGAAGTGGATAGGAAGATAATATATATAGAGGAGAGAATATATAAGATAAAAGAGGTAAGAAAAGAGAATTGGACAGGGGACGATAGGCACATCAGTGCACTTATATACGCCCCTTACTGGCCTCTGAGGAATCGGGAGAGGTCAATCGTGGAGAGTTTAATGGAGAAGTGTAGGGGATTGGGGGTTGACACTATTGAGTCCGGTAATGAGTTCCACGCTTCGACAACTCGATTGTTGAAGTCGTATTTTGTCTGCATCCCGTGCAACTGGTCGTGGATCCCAAAGATTGAGAGCCGGTTGTGGCATGTTACTATAGGCCCATGCACCTGGCACCCGAGTCCAAAAGCAAGGAGGTTGGAGAGGATTTGGTGTCAGAGGCTGAAAGCCAACCAGGGCCAACTGTACCTCCCGAGGTGCACATGAGTGACTTGGGAGAAGAGGAGGAGCCTCTTCTTGATGCTAGGCCACGCAGAGCTGCCAAAAGGCAGGAGTGGCTAAGCAACAGGAGGTCTCTGCGTGAACAGATCTGTAGATTGGCCAAGCCCTTAGACTATTTAAGGCTTAGACATGTTAGGATTCAGTGTTGAAGTCAATTTTTGTTTTATTCCAATTGTTCGCTCGGATTTCTCTCTTGGACATTATTGTTTCAATGATGATTTACAAACTGGAAATTTGGACTAATTATATCTGGGCTTCCTGCCCACTCATAGTAAGTCTGTGAAGGAGATCTGTGTAATCAAATAAATGATCTGTTTGCTTTGATTTATGCTTGGACTCTGGCCCATTGCTGTGATGCTAATTAGCAGCTGGCACCGAACAGACTTATTTGTCTGATTTCCTGAACTTTTAAATCCCAAACCTCACTACCCAGAAAATATTAGGAGTAAATAATAATAATAATAATTATTATAATAATTATAATAATAATAATAATAATAATAATAATTATTATTATTATTATTATTTATTAGATTTGTATGCCGCCCCTCTCCGAAGACTCGGGCAGCTCACAACACAAAACATTACAAATCCAATGATTAAAACAATTTAAAACCCTTAATGTAAAAAACAACCATACATCTCATACAAACCATACATAACAAGGAAACGGTACAGGGGAATCAATTTCCCCATGCCTGATGACAGAGGTGGGTTTTAAGGAGTTTACGAAAGGCAAGGAGGGTGGGGGCAATCCTGATCTCCGAAGGAGTTGATTCCAGAGGGTCGGGACCACCACAGAGAAGGCTCTTCCCCTGGGTCCCACCGGACCGGTCGCTGGGATTTGTGTGGGAGAAGGTGGTCCCGGAGATATTCTGGTCCAATGTCATGAAGGGATTTATAGGTCATAATCAACACTTTGAATTGTGACTGGAAATTGATAGGCAAACAATGCAGACTACGGAGTGTTTTGTTGTGACATGGGCATACCTGGGCATACCTGGGGAAGCCCATGATAGCTCTCGCATTCTGCATGATCTGAAGTTTCCGAACACTCTTCAAAGGTAGCCCAATGTACAGAGCATTACAGTAGTCGAACATCGAGGTGATGAGGGCATGAGGACTGTGAGCAGTGACTCCCGGTCCAGGTAGGGCCGCAACTGGTGCACAAGGTGAACCTGGGCAAACGCCCCGCTCACCACAGCTGAAAAATGGGTCTCTAGTGTAAGCTGTGGATCGAGGCGGACGCCCAAGTTGCAGACCCTCTCTGAGGGGGTCAATAATTCTCCCCCACCCAGGGTAATGGATGGACAGATGGAATTGTCCTTGGGAGGCAAAACCCACAGCCACTCCGTCTTATCAGGGTTGAGTTTGAGTCTGTTGTCACCCATCCAGACCCTAACAGCCTGGAGATGTACAACTGGGTATCATCAGTGTACTGATGATACCTCACCCCTTTAAATGCTTAAATGTTGTAAAATCAACATTTTGTGTGTGTGTGTGTGTGTGTGTGTGTGTGTGCACGCGTGCCTATTTCCTGGAAGGGCTTGTCTCTGGGACAGAACAAAATAATAATTAACTAAAATAATTTGACAATTTTTTTTCTTTCAAAGAATATCAAAGAGGTTTCTGGGTCTTACTGATCATTTGAGATTGAGATTCTGGATTTTACATATCATTTGAGAGCCAAAATCCCATCAAAGTTCAAGCAATATTAAATCTCATATATGTGATTTCCGTATACCTAAGATCAAATAAGTTGTCAAAGGTAAGAGATAACAAGGAAGTTGCAAGATTTGCTGATTTTGAAAGATTTTGGCCATTTAATATAATTTTGTTTACAATTTCTTGGGACTTGAACCATTGCAGGAAAATCCAATTATCACAAAATCTTCATAAAATATACTTGAAAAGATTCTGTAATAATTATTAGAAAGGAAAGCATCATTTGGCATCTCTGTTCTGCTGGGTTTAATTATAAGAAAATGATTTTCCAATGTAAAAAAAAACCAAAACGCATATTTTTTGTAGCTTTGCAGCTAGTTTTTCATGTTGGAAAAATGTCTTGTTAAAGCTCAGAATTAATTTCAGCACATTGAAATCACATTTGAAATCACCCAGGGGAAAATCCAGCATCCACCTGACAACTGTTATTTGTATGCATTCCCAACGAAGGGGCTTTTCCTATATTAACAAGAAGTTAAAATCATATGCAATAATTTGTAAGAGAGTATTTAGCAAAAGTTTCTAGTTCCTAATAATTATTTCAATAGTGGGATTTTGAGCAAAATCTACTTTTAAAAATGTTGTGTCCTATTTTTTTCTGTTCAGTGATAAAAAGTGGAGAAACAGTCCAGTGTCACTTTCAAGAAAACAGAATATCTGTAGGATTTTGTTTATCGGAAATTGAAAGAAGTGCTGTGTCTGAAGCTCCAGTTACAGATAGTAGGGATTAACTCAGCTGGAATGTAAAGGATGACCTTGTAGAAGAACTAGTATTGTCAGAACTAGTGGGATTTGTTACTCTTGTAGACCAATTCTAAATTTAACTAATTTTGAAACACAACTCTGCTTTCACAAAATTCATCACCAAAGGGTTAAAACTTTAAACCTGATGAATACAATTCATGGCTAGATATGGCCTCTAATTTAAAAGATCATTTGCATGTCACAAAGAGGCAAATTAACTCCCAGGTGACAGCTGTTTCACTGAGTTCATTCTTGGCACTGGCGACCATGCTGGGGAAAGCTAATCCAGTTATAAAAGGATTTTTTTAAAAAAAAGTGCATTTAGCCTTAGAGTAAAGAACTTGGAAAAATGCAATAATAGTGGACTATATTATTAACTAATTGTATTTGTTTATTTTTATTTGTTATGTAATGTACGGTAAAAATTAGAGACATGGAATTTTAAGCCCAAGTAGACATGGATCACTGGGTCTGTCCACTATATCTTTACATATACAGTGGTACCTCTACTTATGAACTTAATTCGTTCCGTGACCAGGTTCTTAAATAGAAAAGTTTGTAAGAAGAAGTAATTTTCCCCATAGGAATCAATGTAAAAGCAGATAATGTGTTTGATTGGGGAAACCACAGGGAGAATGGAGGCCCTGTTTCCTCCCAGGAGATTCCTAGAGAGGCCCCACGGAGGCTTCTCCCTGCCTTTTCCGGTTACAGTTTCGGAGGCTCGGGTTTATAAGTGGAAAATGGTCCTTGAGAAGAAGCAAAAAAATCTTTAACACCTAGTTCTTTTCTAGAAAAGTTTGTAAGTAGAGGCAGTTGTAGGTAGAGGTACCACTGTACTGTAATAATATATTAAATGTGTTCTTTATTGTAAGCATATAAAATAATAGAAAAATCTCCACTCCTATATTTTGTCCTAAAACTGCTGTATGTCTGGGTGGGTGGGTGGAGCCACCCATCGCTGCTACTGGTATGTCCAAACCAGGGCCAACTGGTTGAAACCCACCACTGCTTTAACTGCATAAGTGTCACACTAACTATTCTGATCCATCCCTGAAAATATCTCAACATAATTATCTAATACGTTTTAAAAAAGAGTTTTAATCCCTGCATCAACGAAAGATTAATATTTTTTTGCTTGGTAGTATGCTGACTGAATGGCAATGACACTTTCATGTATTAAAAAACTTCAAGTATGCGTTGATTGAGGCTGCTTTCCTTAACAGATGGACATCAAGTTACTCAGTATGGAAATATCTCTTAGTTCAAGCATTCCAAAATAAAGAAATTTTTTTTTGGAAAGGCCTTATCCAATAATTAATCCATCAATAATTTTGTAGTACATCTATGATAAGTACTCAAAATCTGATACAGTCTTATAGCTCTCAGTTCCAAATATTAGCAACATTTTAATTAATTTAGTGAGAAATTAATTAATTAAAAATGAGAAAATTTCCCCCTCTTTACAACCAAAGATTCTGATAGTATCTTATACAGTATATATATACAAAGATTCTGATAGTATCTTATACAGTGTATATATATATATATAATATGTATTCTATATATATGGACTACAAAGTCACTAAGCTCTTCCTAACAATATTCTCCATGGAGACTTTGTTTACCTTTCAGGAACAAGTACCCGTTACTGATGTTGCCTACGACCAGGACACGACGCTTCTTCAAAAGTGAAATCTGCCCCAAATATCTGCGTTATACAGTAATAGATTTCAAAAGCAAAATAAAACTTTATCTTACCTATAGAGATTTGAAATCAGTCCCTCCCTCCAGCGAGAACAAAGATTATTAAGAAGGCGTTCATGGTGTCCAAATAAACATATGTAGTTGGAAACAGGAATAGGTTCCTTTGAAAGGCAAGTAATGGTTTCTATTTGGCTGTACTGGTTGACATGTATTCTGAAGTAAGTTCCCTTTACCGCATCTCCTGTTGTGATTGCCATCCCCTATAAATAAATTGAGAAAAATGTTGGGACATTAGGCAAAGCTAGACTAGGGATGAAATTCAGAATTTTTCCCTACTGGTTCTTTGGCCATGGCAGGGGAAGGATAGGGCAAAATCTCCATTCCCACCCCACTCTAGGGAAAGGGTATTGCAAAATCTGCACTAAAAAGGCAATGAAGAACATACCTATATACTTGTTTTAAGGCGTTTATTAATATTGCTAGGCAATAATGACAGTCATAATGTCATTACACCTCATGTTGCATTTTGACTAATTTGTCTGATTTATAGGTATCTACATTTCCTAGAAAAGAAAAAAAATCCTCAAGATACTTGTAATTCAAACCTCTACTGTTTATTACTTAAGGAGTACTTACATAATCAGGTTGTGATTCTTGTACATCCAAGCGGGCAGGAATCCCAGGTTTAAAAACATGCATATAATTATATTTTCCAGGTAGAACACCAGCTGTGAAAAACAATGTTATCAAGACATGTAGATTATATAAAAGGAGTAAATTTGTTAATTATTGCCCTCCCAAAGCCTCTGTGTGAGCCAAAAATCAGCTGGCCGGCACACACATGCACATTGGCGCTAAGCTAGGACAATGGCTCGCATGCCAGCAGATATGACTCCGCGTGCCACCTTTGGCACCCGTGCCATATGTTCGCCATCACTGCCCTAAAACTTTAAATGTAGTCCCTCTCTGAGCCTTCAAAACTTGTTTCCTATGATAAAATGAGAAAATGTATTAAAAAAACATTGGTAATAATCAAGTTAATTGTATTTTAGTTGGAATCAAATCAAAAATAGTTTTTGCTTTCTTTTGCCATAATTGCTCTATTTCTATTTGTAGGCCACTGTATTTTGTTTTCTTCTCTTTAGTTTTTTCTTTTCTCTTCTGCTGTCTCTAGGTACTACTACATCCACTGTCTAGGCTTGTCTTTTTTCATCAACAATTGTTGGCACTTGCCTGTCTCTTTAAAGTCCCAGATCATCATTATTATAATTATTTAAATAGGCAAACAGAACAAGAAAAAATAAATTATTTTGCTAATGGATCTTTCTGAATTTGATACATCATGAATGATTTTTTTAACTTCAAAATATTTTTGATATACACAGTGAAATTTATAGAAATGCAAGATTATTAAAAACAAATGTATAGTACAGTATTTGGCTCACCTTGAATTTTGCATCCCTTGTACATAGGAATTAGTCTATCTAAATCTTCCGGAGGTTCAAAAATTGGCTCTAGAGTTGGATCAAAAAGATTCAGCATGGTTGCAGCAAGCTGAAAACCAATCTCTTTTGAACTGAAATTGCTGTGTGTCCATTCATTAGCATAGTATATATTGGAAAATTTGGTTAAAGGACCTGCAGCCCTGATGCTCACATCATTAGTATGGAAGTTGGTATCAATCACAAGCCTCCCATCATAGACAAGACATGCATCATTAACTGCTTTGAAAGTCTCATAATCCACTCTTCTTTTGGTAAAGTTAAAGAATGCCTAAAATAAATTGAAAGAAATAAAGTAAAGAATACTTTAGTAACCTTCTAGGCAACCATAGATAAGTTCTTAATTAAATAATTAAGGTTAATTTTTAGAATGTTTCATGTTCAAAGCAGACAGGTATCCACAGACAGGTCAGTGTAATGCAGACACTTTCCAGTTAGGGTTAGTTAGAACACAAACAAAGTATATTGCTTACATGGGATAAAGCAGGGTTTTACATGCATTTGCAGCAAACTAGACAAAATATATTAGTCAGTGAATTTTCCATTAGCAGAGCACTGCATATTGTGTGAGTATTGAGTATTATGTGAGTATTGAGTATTGGTATAATTAAGACTAGTAACTTAAGCTATTTCTCCCATCAATTAATGAAAGCCTCAACTGACCAAACATGATGAGTGGAAAAGATAAAGATGAGCTGATGACAACCATGACAATGGAAGATTGTGACTTAAAGAGTAAATAACTAACAGTAGGAATTAATAAATGGAAATTAAAGAAAAATATAGTTGAGAAGGATGCAATAGATAGGCAATATAATCTTGTGGAGTGGAGTTGATGAATATATTTATAGAAGAGGTAGTGTACATCTAATTACAAATGAGAAGGTTAAAATGTATTTCAGAAAGTATGAGTTGGTATCAGCTAAGTTGTTGGTTCAAATGAAAAAATGAATACAAGTACAGGTAGTCTTTGACTTACAACCACAACTGAGCCCAAAATTTCTGTTGGTAACTGATATATTTGTTAAGTGAATGTTGTCCCTTTTTACAACTTTTCTTGCCACATTTGTTAATAACACACTTGATAAGTGAATTTGACTTCCCCGTTGACTTTGCACATGATCACATGAACCCAGGACACAGCAACTGTCATATATATGAATCAGATGCCAAATGTGTGAATTTTGATCACATAACCGTGGAGATACTACAACAGTTGTGTGAAAACTGGTCAGAACTCACTTTATTTAGTATCATTGTAACTTCAAATGGGCATTAAATGAACTATCAGAAGTCAAGGACTACCTGTAGTCCTCATTCAATGACCACAATTGGACTGGCGGCTCCATCACTAAGCAATGCAGCTGTTAAGAAAGACATCATGTTACCAAGATGGGCCTTTGCTTCTGAAGCAGTTTTTAAGCAAAACATCACATGATCACAAATTATGATTTTATTGCTAGTTCCTACGTTGACTTTGCTTATAGAAAGCAGACTTTAAACTGTGTAATTTGCAATCATGGAACTGTGGGACACCCGGATGTTTGTAAATGCCTACCAACTGCAAAGTGCCATGTGAATTATGGTATGTCATCATGGAAATACTGCGAAATTTGTAAGTGTGAGAACTTGTTGTAACTTCAAACAATTGCCGAACAGAAAAGTTGTTAAGCAAGAACTAGGTGTAATTTAATCATAGATACAGGTAACATGGCACCTAATTTTTCTGCAAATTCATTCTCGGTTAGAGAGAAAGTATGTAAAATTCTAAATAAATAAAAAACATTTGTTAGGTGATTGGTGAAAATGAGACAAGACAGTACTAAAAAAATTAATTTATCCATTTGCAATCCCAAGTATGACTGATGAGTATCTGCTTAAAAAAAGCTTTGTATTAAGTGTATGTGGTTTAAACATGTCTATTCATATGTACAGATGGAAAAAGAATCAATATAGAACTAAGAACCCAAATTGATTTTACTGTTTAATTATGAATGAGAGAATTAGTGAAGGATACAAAGGCGATGAAAGATTCTGAATGTGAAACAAGCCATTTTTGATAGTGTCAAAAGTGGAACTTAGAAAACAAAGACTATGAATAAAGTATAGATATTGCAGAAAAAGTATGAGTCTTGACATAAAAATAATCTTCCAATTTATCAAATAGAAAAAAAGTTATAAGAAAAATGTAAGAAGATATAAAATAAGATGATGTGGTACTCCAATCCTATTTGGTGAAAATAGAGTTCTGGGTATAATTATCCTCTGGGTAGGATTAACATGTTCCCCAATGAGCTTAGCTCTTTTATCAGCGAAGGATAGATTCTGATCCTCACGATCAGCAAAATTAGCTTTAAGACTCTCTCCTTTCTACTTGCTTTCCTTTGGCTATGAGCAAGCCAGATTCTTTTTAAAAAATGAAGGTAACATCTTTTCTAAAATCTCTGTTTAATAATACTTGAAGTTTCTCAGAGACATCTTGGAGCTCTGAAACGTAGAAAATTCTTTCCCAGGATTTTTATATTCCAATGAGTTTGGGCTGATCGAATCTATAGAACATGTTGTTTATTGCTTATTTTTTTAAGATTTTCAATACTCTTGCTATATTGGTCAATTTCATGCATTTTTACTTCTTTTAATTTAATCGTCCTATAACATAAGTACATTTTGCACAGGAGCTTGTGCTCATTAGTATAGAATATTTTGTTATTTTCATTTTTATTCTATTTTTAATTATTATATTTTATCACTTTTATTATAGCATATAACTATAAACCATTTACTACATCATTATATGTTATTATACCATTAATAGTAATGATAACAGACTAACAGACAGGAAGCATCAGGTGAAACTAGGCAAAATCACATGAGATGCCTGTACAATTAGCACAGGGGGCCCCTAAGGCTGTGTACTTTCACCACTTCTCTCTCTCTCTCTCTTTATTTATTTATTTATATTTATTTATTTATTTGTCTTGTCAAGTACATATTGGTGGTACATAAGAATATTTATATACATGATACTATAAATTAATTTTATATGCCACCCTAACTCTGGCATGTCCTCAGTTGTTTCTCAGCTTATGATTCAGCACTATATCATAAATCATGCTATATTTTCCATCCATATTATTTTCTTAGTAAATCACAGGAGTGTCTTTGCATTGCTTATTGCAGTGTGGTATGAAATAATGTTCTTGCTATTGTTAATAAATTGATCATCTACTGCTGTTATCTTCCTATATTGCTACTGTCCTGCATAGAGACTGCTTATTTTAGCCAGGTGATTAGGATGATATTTACACTGGAAATGCTGGAAATATGTATTCTTGTTTGCTCATCCCTTCCAGGAATAACCCCATCATGATAAAACAGGGCAAAAGGATTTTGTGGATGAAGGATTAAATAATTCACTATTTTTTTTTAAAAAAAATGGATTTGGTATACAACATCTGAACAAAATTATTGAAAAATGTAGATATGAAAGGTAGATTACTTTTTGCAGACTTCTCCCAAACTTCAAAGTATAATTTTATTCTGTAACACAAAACAGCTTATTCTTTAGGATTGAACAAACCAATACAGTTATGCTTAAAACTTAAAATATAGCATAATCAGACTAAAATACGATTCATACTCGAGGTTCGAGATAGGTTTCAACATAGCAAGATCCAAAAGCAGAATTCTAGAATTCAAGCCTGTGCCAATTGTTCAGATGAGATGCATATTACAATGCAGCAAAGGCACATACTTACAGAACATTGCAACTTAAATGGCTTTGTACTTGTAGTGAAAGATGCACATGTGATTGGATCTGGGTGATTGCCATCATTCCACTGAGCCAATAGACTATCATGGTATTCAGTTACACGAGACTTGGCCAATGCTTTCTTGATAGCTCTTTCTATTGAGTTGTTATTGAGAGAAGTAATATTGGAATTCGAAGGAGGATGCACAAGATGTATACAGTAGCCAGTAATTCCTAACGCTAAGAGGGATTCTATAGTGGTGTACACATCAATTGTATTGCCATAGACAATAATATTTCCTGGAGAAAGAAAAAGGAAAAAAAAGAATAAACTTCATTAATATACTGGTAATCAATATGGGAAAGCTGACCTCCTTGTTGCTCTGATGCTATGAAATAAACAGAATTACCTAACAACAAAAGCTAAAATAATTTATTAAAAAATCTGCAGAATATATTCCAGAAATAAGAAACACTTTTCATAATAGCAGGGAAACTTCATATCTTTGTTTGAGATCGAGTGGGAAAGAGGAAAAGTACCATCTTTTATCATATCCCTCTTTCTAATCACCCTCTAATTTTTTTTATAAGATCTCCAAATAAAAACAATAAAACTTTTAGGTGTGTTGGGAAATTAGAAAAAAGAAAAGGAAAAACATTGTCATCAGAATTCTCCTACTCTACAACTAGAAAACTTATTTATCCCTCTTCTATCTATTCTCTGTCAAATGTAATGAAATCAACAAAATAGAGGTACCAGAACACAACATATTAGTGGCCTTCTGCAGCAATTTTCATTAACTAAACCCCCAAAAATGTTGGGCTGCAATTCTCATCCTCTCTATCCAGCAGGGTGGGCATCAAAGTTATTGCATACGAAATCTAAAGAAACTGAAATTTGGTAAATACAGTAAAGTGAAGCTTACTCTCAACATATAGTTCTTTATTATATACTGTTATATATTACTTTATTTATTTATTTATTTATTTATTTATTTATTTATTTATTTATTTATTTATTTATTTATTTATTTATTTATTTATTTATTTATTATTTATTAGATTTATATGCCGCCTCTCTCCAAAGATTCGAAGCAGCTCACAACAAGAATACAAAATACAAATCCAATTATTAAAACAGGAAAACAGTTAAAAACCCTTGATTTAAAAACACTCATACAACCCAAACAAACCATGCATAAAACGAAGCGGCCAAGGGGAATCTATTTCCCCATGCCTGACAGCAAAGGTGGGTTTTTAGGAGTTTGCGAAAGCCAAGGAGGGTGGGGGCAGTCCTAATCTTCCTTCCATAGTGGCCTATCCAGTCCTTAAAGTCAGGAGAGGATGATCTACTGTTCAGACTATGACTTGCGGACATTTACTCAATTGGGACAGGTAGACAAACAATCTCTGTATTGATGCCTATATTGTAGAAGAAACTTTATTTGAAGAGTCATTGAACTCCCAAAATTGGAAATGGATTAATTTGCCTAGACCAGTGATGGTGAACCTTTTTTGGTTTGCATGCCAAAGGGGTATGTGTGGAGGGGTGCTACATGCATTCACGTGCCCAAACCCCTTCCCTCCCTCCCTCCGTGCATGCACACCCTCCCCTGTGCTGCCCTCTGCGCATGTGCACAGGCCTTTCTGAAGCCTGGCAGGTGAAAAAAATCTCCCAGTGAACAAACCGGAAGTTTGGAAAAATGCACTTACAGTTTGCTGTTGTGCAGTTTTTTGCACTCCAGAGGGTTCAGGCGGCAGGAGCTATCTCCGTTCTCCCTTCTGCCTCAGCAACCTGAGAAGCCCCCAACGTGCAGCAAGGATTCTAGGCATCCTGGCTGGCGAGGAGGTAGAAGCGGCGGCGAGCTAGGTCCTAAACGCTTTCTACATGGGGCTACCTTTGAAAAGTTCAGATCATGCAGAATGCAGCTGCGAGAGCAATCATGGGCTTCCATAGGTATGCCCATGTCACACCAACACTCTGTAGTCTGCATTGGTTGCCGATCAGTTTCCAGTCACAATTCAAAGTGTTGGTTATGACCTATAAAGCCCTTCATGGCATCGGACCAGAATACATCCGGGTCCGCCTTCTGCCGCACGAATCCCGGTTAAGTCCCACAAAGTCGGTCTTCTTCGGGTCCCATCAACTAAACAATGTCGTCTGGCGGGACTCAGGGGAAAAGCTTTCTCTGTGGCAGCCCCGACCCTCTGGAACCAGCTCCCCCTGGAGATCAGAATTGCCCCCACTCTCCTTGCCTTTTGTAAGCTCCTTAAAACCCACCTCTGTCGTCAGGCTTGGGGGAACTGAACTTCCCTTTTCCCCCTAGGCCTATACGAGTCTGCGGAGAGGGGCGGCATACAAATCTAAATAATAAATAAATAAATAAATAAATTTATGCATGGTATGTTTGTGTGTATGTCTGGTTTTAATAAGGGTTTTTTCATTATTTTAAACATTAGATTTGTTACATGCTGTTTATTACTGTTGTTAGCCGCCCCGAGTCTACGGAGAGGGGCGGCATACAAATCTAATAAATAAATAAATAAAAATAAATAAATAAAGCAGCTCCAAGCCTGCACATGTTTCGCTCTCGCTCTTTTGCTTGTCAAAAGGGGCAAGCACAAGTCAAAAGGGACTGGTTGGGAAGCATAGAAATGCTGAAAATCTCTGTGATGGTCATAATTGTGAAGATTAGTCATAAAGTTGTAGTTTTTTAAAACTGATACAACTTTCAAGGGTGAATAAACAAGACAGTTGGTAAGCGAAGTCTACTTATAGTATAATTTGCTTTATATGGGGCTGTATGGCAAAATCACTCTTGTATGCTCACTAGCCTATTTTAAAACTGCCATGTGAACTTCTGTTCCAGGAACTGCACTAATTGACAGTGGTGGGGTTTTTTAGCATATGTTTTAGTATTTAGGCGCTGGTCACTAAAATCTACATGGTGCTGGTCCTAGGTATCTCAAACAATGCCTTTCCATGACCAGAGAACTCATAAATGCCTTTTTAACAAACTGCATCAGTGTTTGGTTGATGGTAGCAATGCCTCAGATAGAAGGTCCATGCAGAGAACAGTAAGGACAGCTGGGAAGATAATTGGAAGCTCACTTCGGCTTATTCAGAATACTACCGTGTTTCCCCGAAAGTAAGACAGTGTCTTACTTTCTTTTTATCCCCAAAAGCCCCACTACATCTTACTTTCGGGGTATGTCTTATATTGTCCCGGGCACCGGGGCCGGCTCGTCTTCGGGCTTCGGCCTGGGTGAGGCCTCTTCGGGCGCCGGAGCCGGCGGCGACTTCCTGACGAGCTACCGGCTGGTGTCGTCTAAGCTCCGCAAGCGCTTCCTGCGCAAGCCCAACGTGTCGGAGGCGTCGGAGCAGTTCGCGGCGCTGGCGAGGGAGCTGCGTGCCCAGGAGAATCTCCCTTACGCAGCCTGGTGCCAGCTGGCGGTGGCGCGCTGCGCCCAGAGCTTGGGCCACCCGGCGGGCGAGACGGCGACCCTGGCCAAAGCGGCATGGCTCTGGCTGCGGCACGAGCGGGAGCTCTGACCGCGGCAAAGCAGCTAGATGAGAGGGAGGCAGCAATACCCCCGTGTTTCCCCGAAAGTAAGACATATGTCTTACTTTCGGGGTACGGCTTATATTAGCCGACCCCCCTGAAACCCCCGATACGTCTTACAATCGGGGGTGTCTTACTATCGGGGAAACACGGTACTTATAAGTGCTATGTGCTTAGAGCTCAAAGTATTGTTAGAAACCCCACATACCCAGTTTGCAATCTGTTTCTGTTCCTTTCCTCTGGGAAGAGGTTTTAAAGTATTTATAGTAGGACTACTAGATTCTGTAACAGCTTTGTTCCTTGTGCCATCCGTCTTGTAAACTTGAAGGATTTCCCCCCCCGCCATGTATGTGTATACATCCAAATTAGATTGTGATATCTCTCTGTGTCATATATGTATGTGTATGTGGGTTTGTTTGTTTGTTTATGTATGCATGCCGGCCTTCTCCTTAGACTCAGGACAGCTTACAACATGTTAGCAATAGCACTATTTAACAGAGCCATCATATTGCCCCCCATAATCCGGGTCCTCATTTTACCCACCTCGGAAGAATGGAAGGCTGAGTCAACCTTGAGCCAGTGATGAGATTTGAACCGCTGACCTACAGATCTACAGTCAGCTTTAATCTACCTGCTGCGCCACCTCGGCTCTCTCTATATGCATAATCAGAGGTGGGTTCCTCCCAGTTCAGACCAGTTCTATAGAAGCAGTAGTAAAAATAGGGACTGGTTCTCTGAACCAACAGTACCAGCAGCCTGGCCATGCCCCCAAACTGGTCCCCTGGTCGCAACTCGCTTGCCCACCTGATGCATCCATTGGAAGGCAAGCTGACCAGAGCTGGGAAGTGGCTGGTTGGCAAAGAAGCCTCTCAGCTACCTCACTGTAGGGCACTGAAAAGTCCTTCAGTCGTCGAGAAGAAAGCTGTGCATACATTTATTTATTTATTTTATTTATTATTTGGATTTGTATGCCGCCCCTCTCCGAAGACTCGGGGCGGCTCACAACACGTGGAACAAATCATAAATAATCTGACAAATTTAAAATATTTAAAGATTTAAAAAACCCCATATGCTAACAGACACACACACAAGCATACCATGTACAAATTAAACATGCCCAGGGGGAGATGTTTCAGTTCCCCCATGCCTGACGGCAAAGGTGGGTTTTAAGGAGTTTACGGAAGGCAGGAAGAGTAGGGGCAGTTCTAATCTCCGGGGGGAGTTGGTTCCAGAGGGTCGGTGCCGCCACAGAGAAGGCTCTTCCCCTGGGGCCCGCCAACCGACATTGTTTAGTTGATGGGACCCGGAGAAGGCCCACTCTGTGCGACCTAATCGGTCGCTGGGATTCGTGCGGCAGGAGGCGGTCTCGGAGATATTCTGGTTCAATGCCATGAAGGGCTTTAAAGGTCATAACCAACACTTTGAATTGTGACCGGAAACTGATCGGCAGCCAATGCAGACTGCGGAGTGATGGTGAAACATGGGCATACCTAGGTAAGCCCATGACTGCTCTCGCAGCTGCATTCTGCACGATCTGAAGTTTCCGAACACTTTTCAAAGGTAGCCCCATGTAGAGAGCATTACAGTAGTCGAAACTCGAGGTGATGAGGGCATGAGTGACTGTGAGCAATGAGTCCTGGTCCAGATAGGGCCGCAACTGGTGCACCAGGCGAACCTGGGCAAACGCCCCCCTCGCCACAGCTGAGAGATGTTTTTCTAATGTGAGCTGTGGATCGAGGACGCCCAAGTTGCGGACCCTCTCTGAGGGGGTCAATAATTCCCCCCCCCCAGGGTAATGGATGGACAGATGGGATTGTCCTTGGGAGGCAAAACCCACAGCCACTCCGTCTTATCCGGGTTGAGCTTGAGTCTGTTGACACCCATCCAGGCCCCAACAGCCTCCAGGCACCGGCACATCACTTCCACCGCTTCAGTGACTGGGCATGGGGTGGAGATGTAAAGCTGGGTATCATCCGCATATTGATGATACCTCACCCCATGTCCTTGGATGATCTCGCCCAGTGGTTTCATGTAGATGTTAAATAGCAGGGGGGAGAGGACCGACCCCTGAGGCACCCCACAAGGGAGAGACCTAGGAATCGACCTCTGACCCCCCACTAACACCGACTGCGACCGGCCAGAGAGGTAGGAGGAGAACCACTGGAGAACAGTGCCTCCCACCCCCAACCCCTCCAGCCGGTGCAGAAGGATACCATGGTCGATGGTATCGAAAGCCGCTGAGAGGTCAAGGAGCACCAGGACAGAGGATAAACCCCCATCCCGGGCCCGCCAGAGATCATCCATCAACGCGACCAAAGCGGTTTCCGTGCTGTAACCGGGCCTGAAACCCGACTGCTGGGGACCTAGATAATCGGCTCCTTCCAAGGACCGCTGGAGCTGGAGTGCCACCACCTTCTCAACAACCTTCCCCATAAAGGGAAGGCTGGAGACTGGACGATAGTTATTAAGCACGGCTGGGTCCAGGGAGGGCTTCTTGAGGAGGGGACGCACGAGCGCTTCTTTATAGAGTGATGGAAAAACTCCCCTCCCCAAGGAAGCGTTGGTAATCTCCTGGGCCCAGCTCCATGTCACCTCCCTGCTGGCCGAAACCAACCAGGAGGGACACGGATCCAGTGAACAGGTGGCGGAACTCACAGCTCCAATGGCCTTGTCCACTTCATCAGGTGTCACCAGATCAAACTCTTCCCAGACAGGTGGACAAGTACGTGCCCCAGTCACCTCGACTGACTCGTTGTCAGTCGACTCTGTTTTACAATTGGAGTCGAGGTCGGCCCGGATCCGAGCGACTTTATCAGCGAAAAACGTGTTAAAATCCTCGGCACTACTCTGCAAGGGCTCCCCAACTCCCCCCTGGTTAAGAAGGGAGCGGGTCACCCTAAACAGAGCGGCCGGGCGGGATTCCGCTGATGCAATCAAAGGCGGCATGGTACGCGCATCTTGCCGCCTTGAGCGCCACTTTGTAAGTCTTAATAAAAGCTCTTACAAGTGTTCGATCGGATTCAGACCTACTCTTCCTCCATCGCTTCTCTAGACGTCTCTTTTGGCATTTCAACTCCCGAAGCTCCTCGTTGAACCATCGGGCTCTACGGGGTCTAACGCCACGGAGAGGTCGCAAAGGCGCAATCCGGTCAAGAGCCCCCGCCGCAGCCCTGTTCCAGGCCTCCGCGAGAGACTCCGCCGAACTGTGGACGAGTGCCTCTGGAATAACCCCAAGTGCCGTCTGAAAGCCCTCTGGGTCCATCAGGCATCTGGGGCGGAACATCTTCATTGGTTCCGCCTCCCTGTGGGGGAGGATTGGAGCCAGGAAGTCAAGCCATAGTAGAAAATGGTCTGACCATAACAAAGGCAATGCTTCTAAGCCCCTTAGTCTCAGACCATTACTCAGTTGCTCGGAAAGGAATACCATGTCAGTTGCGTGCCCTCCCTCGTGAGTTGGACCCTGTACTACTTGAGTCAGGTCCACGGCTGTCATGGTGGCCATGAACTCCTGTGCCAACCCAGAGGTTTCGCCGAGTGACGGCAGGTTGAAGTCCCCCAGGACAATAAGTCCGGGGAACTCCACCGCCAACCCGGCTACCTCCTCGAGTAGCACAGGCAGGGCTTTTGACACGCAGCTGGGAGGCAGGTACGTGAGAAATAAGCCCACCTGAACCCCTAAGTCCAACTTCATCAAGAGAGACTCGCAACCTGCAATTTCCGGAGCAATGAGTCCACACAGGCAAAGGCTCTCCCTGGCTACAATAGCCACTCCTCCCCCCCTTCCCTGGGGTCAAGGTTGATGCCATATCTGAAACCCGGCTGGGCAAATTTCAGAGAGAGGAACTCCTCCCTCTGGGCCCAGCCAGGTTTCAGTAATACATGCCAATACATGAAGATGACAGCAGCGACAGGAGATCTTTCCAGCACCCTGTGCCAGAAGCTGAGTGGAAAATAAGCCTCTCGGCTTCCAAGTTCAGTAGTAGGCTTGGTCCCTTCACAGGGTTGCTTTTCTCCATGCCCGAGAAAGATCAAAAGGCACGGAGCAGCCTTTAAGGTTAAAGTTGACATAGCCACCTAGAGATGAGAAAAGGAACCACTGAGAGAAGGAGCCCCCCCAAAGCTGCCGGTATTGCAGCTGCCCCCCTTCCTGTAGCTTGAAGCTCCAAGCAGAAGAGGCCTTCAGGTGTTCCGAGGAAGTGGCAGCTGACTGCACCATAACCAGTTAGTTCTGTTTGAGAGTCGCTTTGCAAACAAGATGCCTCCTAGTTTGGGAACCAGACTGGGAGGAGCTGCAGGGGTGATGGCAATAACAGAGTTTGGTACTTGTGGGGGGCAAGATTACCACGCTGCCAGCCATTCCCTGTGCTGCCTCCTCCAGCTTAGGGCAGCGGTCTCAGCCCCCTGCATGTTGCATTCCCTTCCCAGCCTTTGTCCATGCCTTTCCACTGCCAGTGTCTCCCGAAGCCACCATTGTTGAAGCCGCGAGATGGGGACAGTCCAGTAAGCTGGCGCCCGAAAATGGCACAGAGGCACAGATGAAGATTGGGAGGCTCCTCGAAGTTCCTCAGCCTGTCCAGGCTACAGCTGAGCCCGCTGCCCTAAGCCAATGGAGGCAGTGCAGGGCGCAGCTTGGAGCATGCTCACCTTGCCCTCCCCAAGTGCTGGACTCCGCTGTTGCCATCGCCCCTGCCTGGCTTACCCCAGCTGGCTCCCAAGCTAGGAGGTGGCGACTGATTCCCCCATGCCCCGAAAGTCACCAGCATCAGTGTGGCTCTCCAGGAGTTCAGCAATAACAGTCCTGAAAAGATCTTCAGTTGGTCAGCAAGAAGAAAGCTGCCACCATTTTTGTGCTTTCCCTCTGTTGCCCTTCCTGGCTGAAAAGCTGTGGCTGGCGGGCCACAGAAACAGTCACCCTCTTGACTGGAGGCCTGTGCCCGCCCTCCGTGAAGCCAGTCAAGAGGGAAGCCTTTCTCCTGTGTGCTCATCTTGCGGACAGGACCCGGCCAGGCCAGCTCAGCATGCCAGCAGGAGTGGAGTGCTCTGGCTGCAACCAAGGGGATGGCCCGTCAGAGGCAAGAAGGTGCACTTTTCGGCCAGGGAGGGCAATGGAGGGAAAGTCGAGGTGACCGCCGTCGTCCCAACCTTGATAGGGGGGGGGGGAAGCGTCAAAAAGTCCCCAAAATATTCGCCAACGTTTCAATGGGCATGGTTTGGGGGGGGAATGTCATGTGACTGAGTGTGTGTGAGTGACATCAAGTTGGACACATTCACTCACCCACATGCCCCTCCACCTAGTCACATCCACAGAACGAGTAGTAAATTTTTTTAAAACCCACTTCTGTGCATAATAGTTATCTTTTGAGAGCTGAATGCAGCAAAACCTAATTTTAATGTATGCTGATTAGTGTACATTTAAAGTGACAATAAAGTTTCCATTCTATTCTATCCTGCCCTACCTTCTATACCAAAGTGATTCTCCAAAGTATTGTTTTCTTGTGGGGGAGAGGGCTTTTGAATTAATGGTAAAAATCCAATCAATTTCTAAACAAATGGACAATACATTCACAAATTTAGAAACTGGCATAGTTATGATCCATGGAAATGCTAAAACCAGGAAAGTGCATGTTCGTTAATTTGAAAAAGATTTGGAAACTTTAAAGAGAATTATTGCTACTAAGTTAGAAGAAAAGGATCAACCTCATGTAATGTATTACAAATCTACAAACTGTACTAATTAAAATGTATGGGCAACACACCAGAAATAATTAGAAACAATCTACTTTCAATACTGAGCAGCAGAAATCTTTATTTAATTACATGGAAGAATGCATTCAGGAAATCCTTCCCTGTGTCTTCCCTTATAATCAATTCATTAGAATATCAGAGACCAGCTTATATATCTTTCGAGACAAACTACCAAATTGAAATACCATGTATGTAAAGTTATGTTTTATCGAGAATCTCCTTTACAAGCAACCTTTGTGATTACATCACAAGCAACTGGGTCCTTTTCGCCAACACCACCGATAACACAACTACTCTCCAAAAAGACCTTGACGCTGTTTCTGAATGGTCTAACACATGGCAACTCCAAATCTCAACCAGCAAATGCTCCATCCTACACATTGGGAAAAAGAATCTGAACTCCAAATACGAACTGAATAATCAAATTATCACAGATAACCCCCACTCGGTTAAAGACTTCGGTATATTAATAACAAAAGACTTAAGTGCCAAAGCCCACTGTAACAACATAGCCAAGAAGGCTTCAAGAGTTGTAAACCTAATCCTACGTAGCTTCTGCTCTGGCAATCTCTCATTACTCACCAAAGCTTACAAACTTTCGCCAGACCCATCCTCGAATACAGCTCATCTGTTTGGAACCCATATCGCATCTCAGACATTAACACCCTTGAAAATGTTCAAAGATACTTCACAAGAAGAGCCCTTCACTCCTCCACTCGAAACAGAATATCCTACGAGACTAGACTTTCAACCCTGGGTCTAAAAAGCTTAGAACTAAGACGCCTTAAACATGATCTAAATTATATGCTGCAACGTCCTGCTTGTCGGCGACTACTTCAGCTTCAACCACAACAACACAAGAGCTCACAACAGATTTAAACTTAATATTAACTGCTCCAAACTTGACTGTAAAAAATATGACTTCAGTAACCGAGTTGTCGAAGCGTGGAATTCATTGCCGGACTCTGTAGTGTCATCCCCAAACCCCCAACACTTTACCCTTAGACTATGCACAGTTGACCTCTCCAGATTCCTAAGGGGTGTGCATAAGTGCACTAGAGTGCCTTCCGTCCCCTGTCCTAGTACTCTCCTATATCTCCTATACCATTCTTCTTTCCTATATTTATTCTATTCTTTCACTGATATATTTTATTCCTATTTCTTCTATTCTTTCTTAGATATATTTTACTATGAGTATATCCTCTATAACCTTCATTATATATTTACTATATGTATACCCAATATAACTCACATTGTGCAATGGACAAAATCAATCAATAAATCAATCAATCAATAAATAAATATTTTTTGCCTGTCTCTTGGATATGAGGTCAAAAGATTTAGAATAGTTTTTGCCACCATGGATCTTTCCTATTGAATAACAGTTATAGTATTAGTTATTGAAAAGGACCAATTTGCTGCAAGATGGAATTATACGTTCCGAGAACATTACTTTGCAAGAAATACATATTCTATCAAATGAAACTTCTTTTTAAAACCTAAAATTGGAAATGGACAAACCAATATTAATTGATATTCAAATAAAACATATAAAAGCAAAATAAATTCACGTGGTATATCAACATTGCAACTTGAAATATTCATAATTTTTGTGAGGGCAAAGATAGCTACTGTCACTATTGCTCTATTTATGCTGGAGATTTCATTTCCAGAAGATCTGAGAGGCATGGATATCAACATCATTTTAAATAGGTTATATTTGCATTTGTTCTGCCTTGGTGAATCAGTTTAGGGATTCTTCAATGTGTTCCATTGCAATTACAGACCTGCTTTAGTGACTACAACCTGGGAAATTTAATAAATATAAATCAGTTAATATCAGGTGGTACAAATAGTGCTTGTTTAGTGACTGCTTTGGACAACAACCATTCACAATTATGATAGTGATGAAAAAGTAACTTTTGATCATTGTAGGTATAGACCAGTGATGGCGAACCTTTTTTTCCTTGAGTGCCGAAAGAGTGTGGGAGCGGGGTATCACATATGCACGAGTACCCACACCCATAATTCAATGCCTGGGGAGGGCAAAAACAGCATTCCTCGCCCCCCATATGTCCTCTGGAGGCTGGGATTGGCCTGTTTCCCAACTTCTGGTGGGCCCAGTAGGCTTGTATTTCACCCTCCCCAGGCTCCAAAGGCTTCCCTCTCTCCCTCCCTCCCTCCCCCATCCCCCCCACCCCCGAGGCTCTCTGGAAGCTGAGAAAGCCCTCCCAGAACTTCTGTGTGAGCCAAAAATCAGATGGCTGGCACACACATGCATGCATGCAGCAGATATGGTTCCGCGTGCCACCTGTGGTGCCTGTGCCATAGATTCGCTATCACTGGTATAGAGAAACAATTGGAATATCCAATTTTTTAAGGGGTCCATGAGTTTAGAGAGGTAAAGGGTATTTTTATCATTTATAATTTAAACTGATTCATCAAAAATATTATGTTGTATTTATTGGACATTCAAAGAATATTTTAACATGGATCAGGATATAAGTTTCCTGTCTTTTTTTTTTTGAAAAAATGTCCTAAAAATGAGATGAAGAAATATTTATATAGTCTAGATTTAATAATAAGTTTAAAGTTGAATTCATTTTATGTGCCTGGTTATTATACCAATCTTTTCTCCCTTTGTTAATTAGTTTTTATTTATCAAATTTTTAATGATTGTAATATGTATAGGGACTTTTTTTTTGCTCAATGAATCAATCAATATATTTTTTCTTGTGGGTATTATAGGGTTTTTTTGCATGTCAACATAAATTTAAAAAATAATTAAGTAAGCAAATGACTATAATTTATAAGTTTATATAACACAGCAGCAACCATAATTTTGGGGTAAGATGCCACAGCAGTCTTTGGTTTAGTGTATATGTAAACATCGTCTTTCTTCATAACTCAAACTTGGGGGATTGTTAGGTGGATTACATGAAGGGAGCAAATGTGCATTCTATAAATTTTATACTACTTGTGTGCACATGTACAATACATGCACACAAGTACACACACAAAAGATGTACACATGGCATTGCTCACTAAATGCTTCCTACCGGTATCAAATCAGAATAAAAAGTAAGGGCAGTTTCCTTGAATAATTTGGCCTGCAAAATGTTTTTTACGTTTCTTTCCTCACAGAATGCATTCTGCCTCTCAGGTCCCAAAAAGGCAGATATAAAAGAATAAGTCATTAATAAATGGGACTGAATTGCCCAGATTTATCAATGCAGGAGCAATCTTTTTCTAACATTAATCAAATGAATTAAACTGAGAAACAAGACAGATTAAAAAGTCATGTTTTCTGCAACTGCAGATAAGAACAGGAGATTGTACATAGTGTCGTGTCCCATCATTTCCGCCACAAAAGGTAAGACTTAGTTCCCTAAATAAAAGACATACCTGAACAAGTAAATGTATTCATCATGCTTGCAATAAACAAAGCAAGGTATACAAAGTATTCTGTTTAGTGTCACAAAAATCAACATACAACCATGTCATTATGAATGGGCATATGAAATGATACCTTCTACCCACATTGGAACTCCAATGGAGGAATTAATACACACAATGCTATTTCCAACATGGAAATAAAAGACCTCAAAGGAAAAAGTGCTAAGAACAAGCAGCTGTTATTAGCCACTTTTGAGTTGGTTCAAAAGGAACAATTATAGATAACCGTTGACTCATGACTACAATTGAGCCAAAAAATTCTGTTGTTAAGTAACATATTTGTTAAGTGACTTTTGCCCCATTTTTAGGAGCTTTCTTGCCATAGTTGTGAAGTTATTCACACTGTTGTTAAATGAAACTGGCTTTTCCATTCACTTTGCTCAGGTGGTTACAAAATGTTATCACAGGACCCCAGTACACAGCAACCATAATAAATATCAATCAGTTGCTAAGCATCTGAATTTTATCATATGACTAATGGGGCTGCTGGAATGTTCGCAAGTGTGAAAAAAATGGTCTAATTACTTAATTCCAGGTCAGAAGATACCACTCCCTCCTCAATTGTACCAATGGTCACTGAAAAAACCTGAACTGTGTTCTTGACAAAAGTAACACTTCCGAGGCAGACAGGAGCAATCAGTGGCACCTACAATCTCAGAACACACAAGCTGAATATAAGGTTCAGGTTATGTTTTATGTCCAAGTATGTGGCTATATATTTTGCTCCAAACAAGTATAGCATCACAAATATGTTATACAAAAGAACAAGTAAGAAGTTATTTGGGGAAATGAAGGTAATAAATTTAACTACAGTGATCCCTCGTTTTTGGCGGGGGATGCGTTTGAAGACCACCCGTGAAAAACGAATTTAAAGGAAAGATTTTTTAAATGTATTTCACAAGTACTTGGACTTTTAAAACCCACCCTTTGCATTAAACAGTCATTCTATAATGTTTCTCAGCTGGAACTACATGTGATATCCTACCAGTTTCTTTAATAGAGTACAGTAGTACTGTAGAAGAATTTTACGAATTTTAATGGATTTAAAATGTTAAATGGATTTAATGGATTTAAGCCGCCTTTGAAAACCCGTGAAGTAGAGAATCTGCAAAAGATGAACCGCGAAGTAGTGAGGGATTACTGTACAATGAATTCATTCTTTGCATCCAGATCTTCTGCCATTCATTCATGCGTATATTTTCTAATTCCCAGATTATCAGCTATTAGCAACAGAAACTCATTGATTCCCATTAGGCAGCTCATGTGATAATTAGCTGCTTTGGAGAAATTGATAAAAAGTAGAAATCTAAAGGAAGTTTGTATTGCTCATCTGAGGATATGGTGGGATCTCATGCCATATCTATATGCTGAAAAATGAAGCAGATCTATTCCTTGCTTTGAATATTTTTGGAATGACATTCCATTTCTGCAAATGTAGGTAGATTTATAGAACTCAAACCAAATATAGAAGCCGCTTTGATAAATCAGATACATGCAACTTAATGAAAGGGTGCATTAGTATTCATATAAACATAACACACATGGTTCCCCCAAAATAAGACTCTGTCTTATATTTTTTTGAACCTGAAATAAGTGCTGGGCCTTATGGCCATGCACTCAAAAGCACAATTGGGCTTATTATGTCTTATTTTAGGGGAAATAGGGTATTAGCCAACTGTAGTACCTTTTACAGTATGTAGATAATTCTACAATTCAATCCCCAAAAGTTTTTCTTTTCTTTTCAGGTTTTTCAATCTAAAAAACCTTGTGTCTAACTGCAAAATTTAATGATATTACTATCTGATATGTTAATTAACGATCCCAGACTTTGTGCTTAGGTCTTTCATTTCAGTTAATCTAATTTCATAAAGCAATTATAGGTAATTCTTATTTTCAATCTTTGTTCCAGGCAAGAAATATAAATGTCTCCAAAACTAACATTGCAAATTAATCTGTACATTGTAAATTAATCTGTACAATAAATAAGAGCAGATGAAACAGTTTGCAAGGATTAGTTAAGCTATAATTATATGCTAGAAATGGAGATTCAACTTGCTAAGAAATACATAAATCTCTGCTGTCTTCATGTAGTAGAATTGGTAAAACTGTTACCTGTAGAATCAATCACTTTTTCTTTTAGCCACTTCACTGCTGCTAATGCATCTTCATCATCAGAAATAATAAAAAGATTGGAGGGCACTACTCCTGTGTATCTTTGTTTATAGTTTGTTGATACCTCTCTGTTAGTTAATAAATTTTTGATATCTGCATCACTAGGACATGGGACCTATATTTGCAGATAAATAAATATTATTCATCATAAAATTCTAATTTTCTCACAGATACCACTATTTATTAAAATATAGTCTGCTTCAGCAATTCATTTTTTTATAATAAATGAGCTATAAAATTACTAAGCAAGCAGTAACTCAGCAGCCAGTCCATAGAAGAGGAAATGTGCTACATATGGCTGAGAAAATAAACATATTTTAATTATGGAGAAATATTGATGTTATAGGTACTTAACAAATGAATCTAGCTCTTTAGGTCTACAGGCAAAATACAGATTTTATTTTAACAGATGTTACTGTTGTGTTCACTCACCTAAGTTTCAAATATTGAGACAAATTGAGAAAGACCCATATTGCATTTAAATTATGCAAACTAGCCTTACACCTATTTTCAGTGATATTCTAAACTTGTCTCATCTCAAGAATGAAAACTAAAATTTGAAAGGATATTGGAGACTAGCTCTTCTTCACCCAGGATCTCTGATAAAAAAATATGGAGAACAGTTGAACATTTGGTGTTAAATTGAGTTTCCTTTAATATACACATATCTTCCCTTTGCAAGAGAATTAAGTGATTTTTTTTCATTCAATAGCTTTATAGAAAAAATATTTTTATACTTTATTTATTATAATTTCTCCTTTACTCCCTTCATTTCCCCAACTTTTCTTCTCCATTTTCTGCTATTTTTTTATTTTTTCCTTATTTTGACTCACTTACTATTCTCTTGAGAGAAAATATGTATAGTTTTTGAATAATTTTGCCTTTGCAGCAACCACTTTGAGTAATTGTACCAAAGCCCTTTAAAAATGCAACTTATGCATAGAAAGTTTGAGGAGTCCTTTATTAAACTGTTGCAAATGGATATTGTTGAGTCCCTGATGAAGTATTTCCAGAGAAGCAGAGTCCACCATCTGCTGAGATGAAGCAAAATAAAACCAAACCAAAACTACTGTCTAAGACTAACATTTTCCACCCAGTTCTTTGGAACAACTTTTGGTTGAAGAGATTTTATGTACCTACTGAAAAATTGAAAGGTTTGAATAAAAAACAATGCATTCAGTCTTTTTAGTTGATAATACTGATGCACTAGAAGCTTTGTCATGTTCTTTAGCATTTGTTATTCTCTTTTAATTGACAAGAAATTGTTATGAGAAATAATAATAATAATAATAATAATAATAATAATAATAATAATAATAATTTATTAGATTTGTACGCCGCCCCTCTCCAAAGACTCGGGCGGCTCACAACAACAATAACAATACAATATAATACAAATCTAATATTATAAAGAACAAGTTAAAACCCATTATTATTAAAAACAATTTAAAAATTACTAAATTACTAAAATTACTAAGAAGAAAAAGGTTGTGTTCCTATTTTTCCTGACACATAGGTCTACAGGTTTCTCTGAGTCAGTGCAGTTTAAGAGGAACTAGTTAAAGATAGCTGATGAATATCTCAAAACAAAATTGATTTCAAGATTGCTGTTTCATAAGAAGAAAATTCAGCTGCAATATGATAATTCTAGGCCACACAACTCATAGGCCACACAAGAGGCCTTTGGATCTCAGCAACATTCTTTATTTGTTATAGATGACGTGTGACACATTTCCCCAAAACTAATGGAGGATTTTTGTGAGCATCTGTTTGAGTAAAATGAAAGGTAAAAATGACTGCCACGATCCAATAACAAAAGTGGCTTTAAGAAGATTGTCCATTTTTGGCAGAAATGTGTAAAAAATGAAGGTGGAAGAGTGAATGCAAGCAATAAAAGGACAATTCTTCTATTTCACTTATTAAAACGTCGCTATTTACACTAAAGTTATAGAGATATAACTAGCTTTTTCAACTACAAGAATTGGATAACTACTTTCCTAGTTGCTTTTTTAAAAATATGTTTACATTTGCCATTCATTTTCTCTTCAGTTCCCTCTCATATCATCTTAGAAAACTAAGAATGCTTGCTAAATTCTGATATCTATAAAAGACAGCGTGCAGTGTGTGAATTCGCAAATGGCTACTCAAAGAACCACCATCAGGAGAAGCAATTTGCTCTTCTTTGTCATCTCTCTGCATCACATGTATATGGGTGATAAGAACATCCTTTACAACCCTGGGGCAGTGTTTGGAGGAGAACAGAAGGCAATGTTGCTTGACTAAAAGTAAGTAATCTTCATAGGCTGGGATCACATTACGATTCTGCAGCAAGCAGAGAAAAAGATTCTTCAAGAGAAATAGATACATGAGGCAGTGGCTCTACGTCAGGGATGCAGAAATCTATCTCTATGGGAACTGTATTGTTTTCTTATTGCAAGAAGACGATATAAAATATTCAGTTTCTAATGGTTTTGTAGTCATCCTCACTCGGCACTTCAGCCACACTTCTTGCTCAAACTCCACTATACAATCTCCAAAAGAGTCAGCAGGGAATATGGCATGCAGGTGAGAAGAGGATTGATGTCCAGTTTATTCACTTGAGAACAGTACCAAACCATTAACAATTCCAAGACTATAAAATAATCTGGTATTGAAATTTGATAGTTTTTATGAATATTTCATGACATAAAATCTAACATAAATATTTATAACGTAGTAAAAAATGTCATAAAACATTTTCTGTGGTCAACGCCTGTTGTTTGACTGTGCTGTACAATTCAATATGGGTTATTTTCCATGCAGATACATCTCTGAAAATCTCCTTAAACTTAGAGAACTTTTCCAATGAAAGGAGTACAGTAAAAAATCTGTCTTTGTTGAAGACATTAAGGAATCTGGTAAAGAAATATCTATCTCTGAAACAATGATCCAATGATTGAACTTATTTGTTGAGGAGCCTTAGAATTCCATCACTGCTAGATTTGTCCAATTAATCAAATCAGTTTGAAGACAAACTCTTATGCTTCTTATGCTGCAACATTATGGAATTGAGTAGCACAGGCTCTCATTTGTTCATAGATTATCTAAATCTGGGACAGATTCTGAGATTTTCATAAGAATTTTAATAAGCAAGCTACAAGTTACAACAACTTATATTGAATTCAGCCATGATTATTTAGTTATTATTAATTTATTCAATTTTTTTAATGCCACCCTTCTCCTTAGACTCAGGATGGCTTACAACATGTTAGCAATAGCACTTTTTAACAGAGCCAGCATATTGCCCCCACAATCTGGTATCCTCATTTTACCCACCTCGGAAGGATGGAAAGCTGAGTCAACCTTGAGCTGGTGATGAGATTTGAACCGCTGGCCTACAGATCTACAGTTAGCTTTAGTGGCCTGCAGTACTGCACTCTACCTGCTGCGCCACCTCGGCTCATTTTTGCAAAAGACACTGGTTTTGATTCTTATAGGCCCGTAATGGTGAATCAATGGCTCAAGTGCCAGAGATGGCATGCAGCGCGTTCCCTGATGGTACACAAGCTGTCGCCCCAGCTCAGCTCCACTGCATATGGGTGCATGCCCCCTGCTGACCAGATGATTTTTGGGCCTCTGCTGTGCATGCACGGGGAGGGAGGCGTATATAGGAGATCCACATGCATGCATGGGGGCAGGGGGAGTCACAAATGCATGCACGGGGGTGCTTGTACATGCATGGGTTGGGGGAGCGTGGGAGTCGTGCATGCATGTATGTGAGAGAAGCATGGGGCCGTGCATGCATGCATGGAGGTGGGGGAACATGGGGGTCATGAATGCATGCGGGCAGCAGGGGGAGCACAGGATTTGCACATGCATGCATGGAGGAGCACGGGGTTACGCACACATGTGTGTGGGGGGGGTGTTACCCGCGCATTGCATTATGGGTTTGGGCACTCAATGACAAAAATATTAGTCATGACTGATAGACTATTTCTAAAATTATTTGTTCAATTAAGCATGGGATCACAACCTTGAACATGGTATATAGCTAAAAAGAGGATAAAAAAATAAGATAAAAAAATATTTTGGATAAGAAAAAACAATTTTCCAAACTTATTATTATATATGCAGTATAAATTAATTAATCTGAGTTCAATGACAATTTTATTCCCATTTAACTAGGTATGGGAGTGCTGCCCCAATGTTTGGACTTACCTGATACTGTTGGCCAGTGCAGAGAATGAGATGATCGTATGGCACTATTTTCTCCTTAGAAACAGTTACATGTTTTGCAGACCTGTTTATAGCAATCATTTTTCCAGCCACAACATTAATCCATGAACCAAGTGACATCAGTGCATAATCATCCTCATTAAAACAATAACTGTGAAGAAACAACAAGTTCATTTTAGTAATATAAGTATTAATTATATTCTGGTAATTTGATTAAGATCCCATAATCAAGTTTTCTTGCTCCCTTTCAGAAAGTTTACTGAAGTCCATAGTAAGGGATTATATTACCCCCACAGGAAAACACATGAATTGGAATGAAACAGTAGGAGGTGCTTACATTTGCTGGTAAGAAAATAATGGATTAGCAAGAGATGCAGATTGCTGCAGACACAGCTGTTACAAACTTGTAATGCATAAACTAGAGGTATCCAACCTTGGCAACTTTTAAAACTTATGGACTTCAATTCCCAGAATACCCCAGCCAGCCATGTGGGCTGATTTTAAAGTCGCCAAGGTTGGACACCCGTAACACAAACAAAGGCTAGCTTAAAATTCATTCAGTTTTCTTCTCCATTTCAAGAATAGCTTCCTCTTATTCCATCTCTATTCTGTTTTTTCCCTTTTTTGCTATTTTTGCTTAAAAGAGAAAAAATTACTAAAGGCATTGCTACAGTTTTTAGAGAGAAAAGAAGGAATGTGATTTAGCAAAGGACAATACCTGAAATCTATGACAAGGGAAGTACAAATGTTAGAAACTAAATTTGATTAACTGCTCATTTATTATATAAATATACTTTATAGCATCTGGTGTATATTTTACCATTTTAAAATAATGTTTATGTTTGTCTATTTTGGCACTATTGAAAATGCTCCAAACGCACCTGTTAATTAAAAATCGCTTATGCAGATTATCTGATTCATTTTTTCCTGGAAAGCCATGAGCTGAAATCAATGTAAGGTTGTTGAATTTCAGATGTGGGCTACAAAAAATAGAACACCAATAAATTATATAAATTTACTTCATTTATTTTAAATTCATATTATTCATAAGCACTTGAAATGCCAAACTGCTTACTGATGCTCAGAAATCATATGTCTTATGCAAATATGCATGTATTTATAGCAACTTTCACAAACTATTTTGATACCAATAATAGTAGTAACAGTAGTGATAACTGCTGCCAAAATCATCACTGGTTAATCTGGGTTTGTTTTTACAATCACATGATTTAATTTATAACTCAATTTACAACCATCATGAATCAAATTATGAGCATTGTAAAATGATTGTGAAAGCGAGCATGGTGATGTTATGACTTAATTTGTGAATGCAAAGATTTAGAATGGAAATTCCAGTCCCAACTGAGGTCATAAGTTGAGTACTATCATACCTGTATTATAATCATTGTCTTTATAATCATCACCTATACACCTATAGACATAATTGCTAATATGAATGCTTACATTTGGGATAAGGAAATAATATTAGATGAAATAAAGGGACTTCTATTTTGAAAATATCTGTTTCATCTTCCTTTGGTGGTCCGTAAAAAATTGGTAGACTAACAAAACTTTATCAGTTCCTAATTTTTTTTCCTGTGTAGCTCAAAACTATGGCCTACAATGTTGTATTATGTGAATAGGCTTTGGGTTATAAATTCCCCACTTTTCTATTCTCTGTCATCATCATGAACAGATTAAAAGTTTGTTTTGATCAAACAAATGGAATCAAGCTGTGCTCTATAATCCAGTATTGTCTGCTACCCATAATTTAAATAAGGGGAAGCAGACATTAAATATGTTGTTAGGTAACTGGATGATTTATAGAACAGACATTGTTAGATTATTCCCTTGCTACATATGTATATAGGTATATTTTTCAATTACCTATTTTAACCCAATCCAAATGAACTCTGGGCAAGATAAAAATTAAAACAATAAACTATACCAAGCAATACAAATAATTAAAATATCATCAATAAACAATTTAAAAGAACCTGTTGGTATCCATAAACCAAACTAATCTAGCAAGAAATCTCTGCTGGAAGAGCTTTGCTTTAGCTGAAGAGAAAGATGAGAGACATGAAAGCAAACAATGCAGAAGAGCTGAAGGCCATTATTGAAGCATCTTGCCTTCCATAACACCTCAGCATTGCTACAGGCTGATAGTTTCCATGCCACACCGCATTGAGGCAATAATTGCTGCAAAAGGGGCTCAAATCAAATTCTGATATGCATGCTTATACTTTTCAGAGTCCGATATTGTTCTATGTACAATCTTGTTTTATTGATTGCATGTAATATTCTGAGATTGAGGAATTGGGGTTTTCATGAGCTGTACCACATAATCATCACAATTGTGACAAATCACAGCTTGAACTATCTTGCCTTGCATGTAATAAGTCTCTCTCCTATATTAGATTCACCTTTTAAATTGCATTACAGAAATAAATGAATTTTTGCACGATATTCTAATCATTTGTGTTTCACCTGTTCTATAGTCTAAGGGGATAGTTTTGTATCAAAGTAAAAACCAGTGAAAAGCCAGTTTGGTGAAATTAAAAAGCTTCAGGCTAGAAATCAGAAGCCCCCAAGTTCTAGTCCCAGCTTAGACACTAAGTCAGCCTTGGGCCAGTTGTTCTCTCACAATCCTTGGAAAGAGGAAATTACAAATCACTTCTAACAACCTTGCCAAGAAAAATGCAGAGATATAGGTAATCTCTTAGAATCATTGAACAGAGAGAAAAAGGATGGAATTTGTCCAGCTCTAGTTAGAATAATAGAATAGAAATAAAGGAAATACAGTGATCCCCCGGTTATTGCGTTCCCGACCATTGCGAACAGGCTAATTTGCGATTTTTCAACCCGGAAGTAAACAACACCATCTGCGCATGCGCGCCCTTTTTCTTTCTATGGCCACGCATGCGTAGATGGTGGAGTTTGCCGGGCAGATCAGCTGCTGGGCGGCTTCCCTGGGTCTTCCCCCTCTTGCCGGGGTTTCCCCTTTGTGTGGGCGGCGGGGAAACCCCAGCCCCGCTTCCCAGCTGAGTGGTGCGAGCAACGGCGTGGGCGGGCGAAGGGCGGGCGAAGGGCGCGCGGACAAACGGCGGCCGCACCAGCAGCAGCGAGGAGCCGAACATCCGTGTTTCCCCTTTCCGTGGGCAGCGGGTTTCTTCAGCTCCTCGCTGGTCCCCAATTCCGCCAACATCAGGCTCTTGTGGCCACCCATTCATGCCGCTCCATCGCTCGCCATGCTGGCTTCCCCTCAGGAGACGCGCCTGAGTGGCCTTTTTGCTGTTCCTCTCAAGAGTTCTTGCGGGGGGAAAGCCGCTAGCCGGCTTTCGGAGCTCCTCCGGCATCACCCGGCTTCTGGTAGAAGCCTTCTCTCTTTTTTTTCTTGCGGCGAGCCCGAGCCGTTCCTCTCTCGACCGCAGCCGAGCTTCCCTCGGCCCCCTTTGGCCCCGTCGCCTCCTCCCCGCCTGCGAGACTCTTCTTCTCCGGCTTTCGGAGCTCCTCCGCCGTCACCCGGCTTCTGGCAGAAGCCTTCTCTCTTTTTTTTCGTGCGCTTGGCGAGGAAAAGCAGGCGGGGAGGAGGCGACGGGGCCAAAGGGGGCCGAGGGAAGCTCGGCTGCGGTCGAGAGAGGAACGGCTCGGGCTCGCCGCAAGAAAAAAAAGAGAGAAGGCTTCTACCAGAAGCCGGGTGACGCCAGAGGAGCTCCGAAAGCACAAGCGGTGGCCGGACAAGCGGCGGCGGCACCAGCAGCGGCGGCACGAGCGGCGGCAGCACGAGCGGCGGCGGCACGAGCGGCGGCGGCACCAGCGGCGGTGGCACCAGCGGCGGCCGGACGAGTGGCGGCCGGACCAGCAGCGGCCGCACCAGCAGCGGCAGCACGAGCGGCGGCGGCACGAGCGGCGACGGCACCAGCGGCGGCGGAACGAGCGGCGGCGGCACGAGCGGCGGCCGGACGAGCGGCGGCCACACCAGCAGCGGCGGCACGAGCGGCGGCACGAGCGGTGGCCGGACAAGCGGCGGCGGCACCAGCGGCGGCCGGACAAGCGGCGGGCAGGCGGGCGGGCAGGCGGCTCCTCAGCTGTTGGGCGGGGGTCTTCCCAGGTGCGGAAGTAAAAAACACCATCTGCACATGCGCGGCCATGAAAAAAGGGCGCGCATGCGCAGATGGTGTTTTTACTTCCGCAGCGCTACTTCGCGAAAACCCGCTCATTGCTAGGGGTCCTGGAACGGAACCCTCGCAATGATCGGGGGATCACTGTAAAGGTAAATTTTAAACATGGATATTTTGATTTCTTTTTCAACTGCATGGGAAGAAAAGTGATGAACGCAAAAATTTAAAACTTAAGTAAAATTAGTTTACTATTACATTTTAAAAGGTCCTCTAACCTTCACGCAAACCAGGAATTCATTTATGCTTTCCTTGTATGTCACGGAAGCTCTGTATAAAGGAAGTATAACAAACTAATGGACCTTTTTTCAGATCTTATAGTCCTGTAATTGCCCAAACTCTGAAGTTTGCTATGAAAACAGCAAGATTTGGAAGACTAAACAACCCAAGTTCAATAAAAGATTCAAAAGCAGCACCATTACGGATCATGTATCCATGGATTCATTAAGGTAAAGATATAGAATTTCATTAATTAAAGAACAGCAATAAAGCATAGTCATATACAATCTTTACAAATCATTAAACAAAATAACAGCTTAAAAAAGTAATTGGATGCCAAATTTTCCAGCTCAGATATATTAGTCAATTGAATTGAATTGATTATTTTATGTGGCCAAGTTGATTAGGCACAAGGAATTTGTCTCGAGTGCAGACACTCTCAGTGTACATATAAAACAACAGAATGATGATGATGATGATGATGATGATGATGATGTAACTGAACAAAGATCAAAGATGCTTCATCATCTGTAATAAAATTTTCACAGATGTGGAAATGCAACTTCTAAAAATATTGGCTAAAAAGAAAACAACAAGCAATGATGAACAAGATGAAAAAACTGCTCCAACACATGAACAAACTGACCAGCCAGTTGAAGAAACCAGCATATAGAATAAAGATCCTCCTGTGCAACAATTTGAAAATGTGGAGCTAAGTGATGTAGCAAAAATGCTGAAAGAAACGATTGAAAACCACAACTAAGAAAACATAGAAAGAAAAATACTTCCTAGCATTCGCGAAGTGCATAGCAAATGAGTGAAAGATCTGTTAACTGCCATGAACAACATTTTAACCTCCATCCCATCCAGCATACTATATGAAACCAATCTAACATATAGCACAGCCGCCCCCATATAACTGCAGAACTGGGTTATAAAATGCCCAAAAAGAAACTCACTGAAACACCAAAGTGGAAAATTCGACTTAAAAATCAAATTTAAAAACTACAGAGGATGTCAGCAATTTAAACTACAGTGGTACCTCTACTTAAGAACTTAATTCGTTCTGTGACCAGGTTCTTAAGTAGAAACGTTCTTAAGTAGAAACAATTTTTCCCATAGGAATCAATGTAAAAGCAAATAATGCGTGCAAAACCATTAGGAAAGAAATAAAAGCTCAGAATTTGGGTGGGAGGAGGAAGAAGAGGAAGAGGACAGTCGCTGCCCAAGGAAGAAGGTGAGGTGAGGGGAATAAAAAAACTCCAAAACTTTAAGTCTTAAAAAAAAAAAAAGAGGGACACTGAGGCAGCGAGGAGGAGCATGCACCTTCAATACACCTGCCTCCGATACACTGCCTCCCATCGGGGTGAGCGGAAAAGTATAGTGTCTGAGCGGCAGTCCCTTTGGGACTGGGCGGCATATAAGTATAAATAAATAAATAAATAAATAAATAAATAAATAAATAAATAAATAAATAAATAAAGTGTGGGCGTGCGTTTTCACACATGAGCGAGTTCTTGCATCCATAATTCTATCCTTTCTATGTCTCCCTCCCTCTTTCCTCCCTCCCTCTTTCCTTTCTATGTCTCCCTCTCTCTTTCCTCCCTCCCTCTTTCCTTTCTATGTCTCCCTGCCTCTTTCCTTTGTATCTCTCCCTCCCTCTTTCCTTTCTATCTTTCTCTCCCCCTGCCTTTCTCCAAGCCCTTCCTTTTCCCTCTCCCTATCCTACTACCCCCCTCTCCCTCCTTTCTATCTCTCCCTCCCTCTTTCCTTTGTATATCTCCCTCCCTCTTTCCTTTGTATCTCTCCCTCCCTCTTTCCTTTCTATCTCTCCCTCCCTTTCCTCCCTCCCTCTTTCCTTTCTATCTCTCCCTCCCTCTTTCCTTTCTATCTTTCTCTCCGTCCCCCAGCGGTGGCAAAGAAGAAGGCAGGCAGGCTGCAGAGGGCACCAAGGACAAGAGAGCTCGCTCGCTCCTCTGACTTCCCTCCCTCGCTGCTGAAGGGACGAGCGCGGGCACGAGCGTGCGTGCGGGCCTGCTGCAAGAGGGGTTTTTTTGCTTTTTTTTCTTCCCCCACCTCACGGGAGAGAGAGAGAGAGAGAGAGAGAGAGAGAGAAAGAGCTGTGCCCCATCGGTTCCGAGTGCAGCCAGGGAAAGCGGCCTCTAGGCAAGTGCGAACTGCGGGATGCGGCAAAGGACTCCTTGCCCACCCAAAAAGGGGTGGGGGTGGCGAAGGCAAAGCCTGGGAGGCGGGGAAGGGAAGAGCGGGAGACCCCCAGACAGACCGGCTGAGGGGAAGGAAAGATGGAAGGAGGGAGGGATTGAGAAGCGAAGCCAGGGAGGGCTGAGAGAAAAGGGGAGCGGCGCGCGCGCGAGAGGAGCAGGGCGGCGCTTGCTTCGTCCCCAGTCTAAGCTCCGGGAGGGAGTGGGTGGTGGGATGAGTTTCTCCTACTATGAGAAGGGGAGTCGGGGGAAGCCGCTGCGGCAAGAGCAGGGCCGAGAGGCCAGGAGTGCGAGGGGGCCGGAGGCACCACGGAGAGGCAGGGGCGACCACGGCTCCCTTCTACTGCCCGTGCCTCCCCCCCGCGGGCTGGCAGGGGGATGGGGAGCGCGCGATCAAGGAAAAGGCTGCGCGCAGGGGTATTTTGGAGCGCGCGCAGCTTATGGGGAACAGTGCTGGCGGCTGCTGTTGCTACATGCTGCCTCTTCCTTCCCATGCTGAAGAGCTCCCCTCTCTTCTTGCTTGCTCACTTTGTAGCCGGCGCCTTTCCTTCACTGTGGTGACTTCTCGGCTGCCCAGAGCAAAGGGAGCGTTTCTTTTCTCTGGGCACTGGCAGAGGTTTATTCCCTATGCAAGCGCCCAGAGAAAGGAAAATGCTTCGTTTGCTCTGGACTGCCAAAGCCTCCTTAAGCATCACCAAAAGGCTCCTCAGGCAGCCCAGATGACCGGGATTAAAGGGGGAATGGCAGGAAACTGGCCAGGCCTTCATGTAGCTCTCAAATTTCCTGGGAATTTTTTCTGGGCTTGAGTTCTTAAGTAGAAAATGGTTCTTAAGTAGAGCCCAAATAATCTTGAACACCCGGTTCTTATCTAGAAAAGTTCTTAAGTAGAGGCGTTCTTAAGTAGAGGTACCACTGTACTTGAAAGAAGGAAAACTAAAGAACAAAAAGCTAAAAAATAGTTTTCACAAGGAAGGAAAAAACAATAATGGAAATCATGGAAGAAATAAAATGACTTGTATTAGCAATAGCAAAGAGAATTGAAAGATATGAAGGATGAACAAAACAATACTGTGAAAATGTCCAGTTTAGAAGAAACAAACACCTCTTTATTCCTTGATAAAAATTGTATCCAAACTAATGTTTGCCCATGTAAAGAAAAAGCTTTGAACTTTTGGAAAGAATTGTGGGAAAACCCAGTAGAATACAACAAAACTGCCTTCTGGATCAAAGATATTCAACAACAAACAACATGAAGCAAAATGGAAAATATAAAAACTGACAGTTGTAAAATAAGTATTTTATTCTTAGGATGGATATATGTTTATCCCAGGCAAGTTTAAATTCAGTTACTGTGGATTTACCAACCATGTCTGCTGTAAGTTTGTTCCAAGCATCTACTACTCTTTCAGTAAAATACTACTCTTTCAGTAATTTTTTTTTCCATATTTGAAAGCAAATATGCAAAAATGGAAAACAGTTCTAACAGCAAACGGGGAGAACACTGGTGAAGTCAACATCAGATAAGGAATCTTCCAGGGGGACTCACGTTCACCACTACTGTTCAACATTGCATTAACTCCACTGACAATAATCCTATGAAACACAGAACTGTGATAACAAATTTCAAACTAACATGGCAAGATAAATAATCTACTCTACATGGATGATTTAAAATGTGTGTTAAAAAGTCCCACTGAAAATCAATACTCAACACTGTTCAGCAGTGACATCAAAATGAAGTTTGGACTTGAAAATTGTGCTATATTATCCATGCAGTGAGGAAAAATGAAAATAAATAAATAGAAGGAATAGAACTGAGAAATGGAAGCATAATGGAAGCCTTAGCAAAGGATGATGGTTACAAACACCTAGGCATACTGAAAGCAGATAACATCTTGAATGTTAACACAACAGAGCCAACACAAAAGGAATACATCAGGAGGGTCTGCAAAATATTAAAATCAATACATTACTCAGTTGGAATAATCAACTGGATTTTGCTGAATTGGAAAACCTGGACTTAAAAATGCACAAACTTTTGAATATGTACCATGCTTTATAGCCACAAAGTGACATAGGCAGGTTTTACCTGCCAATAAAAATAGGAGCAGAGGGCTATTGCAAATACATCAAACTGTAGAAGAAGAAAACAACACCAAGTTTGAATGATTATGTAAATCAAAGTACAGAAAAATTGCTGCAGGCTGTGAAAATGGATAAAATTATATATATAAAAAACAGAAACAAAGGCAGAATATAAGGAAAAACAGCTGGATGACAGATTAAATAAATGGAGAATCAACACTTGAAAAACATCCAAGGGCATGGTTTTAAAATGGGAACCATCAAGAAAGAAATGGAAGGTTTAATACTTGCTGCTCAAGAACAAGCACTACAAACTAATGCCATTAAACGAAAATCACCGACATTCAAACTGTCGACTTTGCAACAAGAAAGTTGAAATTGTTTCACACCTTCTCAAATGAGGCCAATGACCACTATTGTTTGCAAACTTCAGAACTTTAACAGAGGGTTTAACAGAGGGTTTCCTTGAGGTACAGTCATACATTGAGGTCGCAGATAAATGTATATGTATTGAGATACATTTACTCATTCATTCTTCTTATACAGTATTTAGTGACTGATAGAGAGGTCTATTTTCTCAATTTGTTTAGATGAAAATTTTTCTTAAATCAGATAAGGTGGTGTGAAAAATTCAGTTCTTGGTCTCTTTATTAGGGTTTTAAATATTGCAGTTGACAATTAAGGTGTTCTCATTCAATTTGTAATCCTATGGTGCCGAAATGAAGGTAATTTAGCTGCCTCTTCCCACCCTAGTAACTTCCATGTGCTGGAATTTCAACACACACAGGTTTGTGTGTCAGCTGGGCTTTATGGAAATTTAAATCCAACAAACAGAAGATGCCACATTAAGGAAGGCCAAATCAACATTTCAAGAATCATTATCCTAGATTGCTCAGTTATTGCTTTATCGGAGCTTGCAAAACTATAGAAACTGAAAAAAAGTTAAGAATTACCATTAGTCCATTAAAATAGTTTTTTTATATGGCACTGAATCTCCTACCTGGAAGGGAGCTATAGTTACAAAAAATTCATGGGTAAATATAATGAGAGGTATAAATATAATGAGGGTCAAGATTCTCTATTTTTCACTAAGAATATTGTCTAGAAAATAAAACATTGTTATAATTTTATGTGGACACTAACTAAAGAATATAAAAACAGAACAGTAAATCCTGCAGAGATTTGGGGTTACCCTCGTTTCTGGATGAACATTTGGTTTACAAAAGCTATTAAAATTCTATTTATTTTGGGTGGAACAGTATTAGTTATATCATAGAACATAGTTTGGAAATTATTGCAATTATAATCAGAAAACTTGGTAATTAATTCATTTTTTGACAATTCAGAGCTAACTCATGAGTGCTTCATCCATTTTAGACTTTAATACTAAAATAAGCAGCATATTTTTGATCATTGCAAAAATGGAAGCATGCTGAAGAAAAGGTAGAGCGTACCAGAAACAGAACTACTTTGCGAGGTACATATAAAATCCTGAATACCCTGTTCTTTACAGCACAGAGCAACCGTCAGGGTTTTTTTTAAAGCTTCAAGTTAAGAGCTCAACCCAACCAAGCATTAAACAAGTGCACCTGCTTTATCGAAGCAAATAATTCCAGCAGGGATTCATGTTGCTGTGGATACAAAAGGGGAAGAACAGCTCAAAGATACTTGTAAAGCAGGAGGGATTAGAGTATCTAGGGAAATAAGTAAAAGGTATTGGGTTTCATTGCCTGGCTTTAAAGTGCAGCTACAAAAGGAGGCCTAAGCATCCTCGGTTTTAAAATAAAAAAAGAGTCATGTTGCCAATTTATTAGTGATGTGATAAAGAAAGCAGAAATTATTACTACTTAGATTATTTGCACTTTTTGCAAAGGTAGATATATTCAATAAAATTTCAGATACTCATGGAAAAGAAATAAGCTTTCTGAAACAAAAAGATTATTTGAAGCTCTGAATACACTTTTACAGTCAAAGATACATCTCCCTAAAAGGAAGCTAAAGAATCAAATACATACATTAGTTGTACCACTTACAAGACACTCATTAAAAATACACAATTTACTAATTCAAAACTATTTCCTGATGACAAATGTAATAGAACAGAATGTTCACTATTTTCATAGGGGCGTGCATAAGCGCACCATTGTGCCTACTATCCCTGTCCTATTGTCTTCTATCGCTACTTTTTATCATTACTTATCTAATGTTTGATTTGTACAAATTACCACCCTATAATTGTTTGACAAAATAAATAAAATAAAATAAAATTAATGGACTACATGAAACACATGAAGCAGATTTGGGCCTGGCCAGTAGCTGAATGAGCAACTGTTTGGGGACAGTTGTTTTTTTTTCAAAGTCAAAACTACTTCAGTTAAAGTACTGTAAATTCAGATGCATTCTAGAGATCTAAGCTTATAGGGAAAAACAGATAATAATTATTTTATTCATGTTATCATTAAACCTCACAATCATTAGACTCGATATACCTATAGTACACTATTGTTCTCTATTAAATGATTGCTGCAAATATTTTGAGCACTATCTTGCATCATTATGCCTTGCATTTATCACAGACACCATCTATTGTAATTGATTTCACAGCCAGGCAAGATAGAACATGTCCTATTTACCTCTGCCTGAATATTGAATACTAAGTACCTGGCAAGCCACTGCATTGTTTTGTTTTGTATTATTTTCCCTCAATATAGGAAAAAACAGTCTGAAAAGGGCACATATTTCAGTCAACTCATGTGGCAAAAGGCAGATAGCATAAAACAATAACAATTACAACAACAGTCATTACATGTTAGCCCTGTGATCAGCAAGTAAGCACTAACTATTTAATTAGTCAACTAATTAGTGGCAGGCAACATGGAAGGCTCCTGACATTCTCAGACAAATGTAAAGATAAAAAGCCTAATTAAACAGCAAGCATTACACTAGCTACTGCCAAACAAGACAGCTGTGCAGGATACTATGTAATACTGGGCTACCAGATAACAGGAGTTGTATCTGTTCTAAGTAGACCTTAGAAACATGCAATTGCTAAGCCAAGGAAAGAAAAAAGGATAAACTCAATAAGAGTTATATTCATTCTGTCAACAATCTCAATCCTGTTTAGCTGAACAGGACTTACTCTCAGTTTGACGTGCCTATGATAGTTTGCAGTCTAAATGTGTCTCCATTATTCTTTTTAAAAAATAATTTTTAAATTATTTTTCTCCACTATACAGCCATACATATGCTTAATTCTTAACAAAATACACATAATTATCCATTTCCATTTGACATAAACATAAAACCATGTCTTAATTTGCACCTTTTATGTTTTCATTACCTGCCTTTTTTCCTCTTTATGTCCTATCACTTCCCTCCCTCTATCTCCCTTCCTCTCTTCCCTCTACCTTCTTTCTCCTTCTCTTCCACTTTCCTACTTCTCTCCTCTCCCCTTCTACCTTCCCTTCTCTACTTTCTTTTCTCACCCTTAACCTTCCCCTGAGTGTATTTATTCACAATCCATTTTATAACAGGCAGGTAATTTATGACCCTAATCCCATTTTGATGCTTCTCTTAAACTCGTCCCCCATCCCAGTATCCATATCGATTCTTATTTCTTAAATTTTCCTAAGTATATTTGCCATCTCAATGCTGCCTCCTCAGCTACCGAATTTTTTCACCTGGATCTACCACCTTCAATTTTCTATTTTTCTCCAATTTAATCAAAATTACTTATCTTCTATACATATTCATTTTCTAACCAGTTTTTAGCATACAGTATATATATGTTTTTTTCTGCCATACAAGGCAAAGGCTGCAAATTCAAATCCCAATAAGAGGATACGGCTAGCTGAACAAAGGTGTCGCTAGCAGAGGGTATGACTAGCAGAACAAGGCCGAAACAGATCTATCCTAGTCTTCCTTAATTTTAAATTCAGCATAAACATGTGACACACACACATGCACACACATGCGCGCACACATATATATTGCTCACAAAAATAAAGGCAACACTCAAATAACACATCCTACATCTGACTGAATGAAATATTCTCATTGAATACTTTGTTCTGTACAAAGTTGAATGTGCACCACAGCATGTGAAATTGATTGCCAATCAGTGTTGCTTCCTAAGTGGACAGTTTGATTTCACAGAAGTTTGATTTACTTAGAGTTATATTGTGTTGTTTAAGTGTTCCCTTCATTTTTTTGAGTAGTGTGTGTGTATGTGTATGTGTATGTGCAAAAAACATGTGATACATATATACATACATACATACATATATTCGACACAAATAACATGTAACCCTTCCCTGGTACAAAGCTGAAGGGATTGGATCTGCAAATGTTGCAGGTTCAAGTCCCAGTATGGGGTATGGCTAGCTGATGAGGCCAAAATAAGGCTGAAATAGATCTATCCTGGTTTCCCTTAATTTTCAAATTCAGCAAAAACATGTGACACACACACACACGTTTTTTTCTGTCGGATATATATATATATTTCCCCTTTCTTCTGAGCATGTGCAGAAGCTGAGCTTCCAGTACTGTGCATGCAGTTGCCATCTTGTCGCCCCCCCCCCCCGATCTTTCAGCATTAAGCATGTACAAAGCACACATGCCCATGCAGCATGGGAGGAAGCGAATCGGCAGTGAGGTAAGTTAAACCCACCTCTACACCATGGGACAGTCCTTCACTCTTTCCAGATCTAAGTACCCTGCAGGCTGGATCACGCCCCCAGGCCTTGAGTTTGACACCTCTGCTATAAGATCTATAACAAATATTGTCAAACACTTTTTCAAATGCTTATACTGTCTATAAGAATATGCAGTTTTTATTTTTATCTTTTTCATTATCGATATGAATTATAATTAATCATTGCTATCCTAAATATAAAAATGCAACTTTTGGGCAGTTTATTGGATTAGTGTGTAGGGAAATTAGACAGTCTCCTAATAACAGGTGGTAAAGGGATGATACTAAAATAGAACAAAGGGATACTTGCTACAAGGTGTAGTACAAATTCTTCTTTTTGCATTATAGTTGGCCTTTCTGCATTGTCTTTACTAAAGGAGTAAAAGTACAGTAATCCATTTAACGATGGGGTATAAAATTTTCCCTATTCCTTCTTGCAATAACTCTGTTCTTCAATATTTCTACATTGTTACTACAGTATGATGGTAAAATAAACGTTTTGAATAATGAAACATAAACTATATAATTTTAGGAAAATATCCGTAAGTACCAGTTTATACTGTATATTATCATTTATGGATGATAAGTGAAGAATAGATTTTTCTTTTGTGATATTTTTAAAATATTTTTTTCTTTCATATTTTATTCAGAATTGAACAGGTTTTATTTGGATTTTCAATATTTTTTTTTCAGTAGCTTTATTATCACCTTTAAGCAAACTACACACAAATAACACAAAATACACAGACACATGCACACACACACATGGAAAGGTAAGCAAGTCAAAAATTAAGAAACGGATATGTAAGACAAACATCTCAATAGAATATCTAAGCAATGAATGTATGAGTTTATATAATTATGAATATCTCTCTTGTTAGATAATTAGCCATTCATAAAATTCATCTGTTCTCGAAGGAGAGGTCAGTATCTTGGAAAATCATGGCAAAAGAGACTATGAATAATATTATATTATGGTTAATAATAATAAGGATGGCAAAACATTTCAAACCCCAAATATTTCAAACTTTTTATCTTTCTAAAAGAGTTCTGACTATTATGGAGGTCTTTCAAGATTTAAATAAATCTGTAACATAAACAAAACATATTTTTCGCGTCTAAAATATTTTATTTTATTTTAATAAAACAGCACTTGATAAATGAGCCAAGTTCTCCCCCATGTTATTTTTGTACACTAATCAAGCTTTGATATTTGAAGCAGACTGGGCTGGAAAGAAAAATGTCTAATGATAAACATGAGTGGGAAAGATATAAAGATGTCCTCATTTTTTCATACATTGTTATACTTCGTAATTTATTATAAAAATGTAATGATCCACTGCATAAGAGCCAATCATTTCAGGATGAATGTAACAGACCTATTTGGCCTTCTCCAGGGGCTTTTAGAGGAATTCAGCTAGACTGACCTGACCTAATGTACACTGCCCAGATTAAATGTAATCTGAACAGAGTTATACTCTGAATAAAATCTCCAAATTATTTGTTCAAAGAAAATATATTTAGTGAATAGTTCAAATATCACGAGATGTCAATCTTTAGCTGCATTTTATTCTAAGATATTTAGCATGATATAGACATGATGTGAAAGTCTCTAAGTGCTATAATTAAGGTTAATGTATTTCTTTAACAAGGTTGTTGTCTGGTAAGTCAGAATACAATTGCATTTGCCATTTGCAATCCACATGCTTCATCTGCTGAAGTAGATTCTTAATAACTAGCTCTAGAGCTTTCCTCTTTATTCTTGCCATCTTAATGGAAAACGCTGTGTAAAAAAGATTAGAACTCTGTATGTCTGAAAACTGAATGTAATGGGACCAAATTTGGTAAGGTGAGAGAAGCTGCCAAAAGAAACATAAAAGGAAAATGAGAACCAAATCTGGTTTGGACCTGCAGAGTAAAATATTCTAGAAAAAAAAAATCCCCTAATGCCTTCTTATTGTTGTATATACTCCTGGTCAGTTGGAAGATGTTGAAGATTTTGCAGATTCTGATACAGATAGTGTTTATGAATTAGTGACAGGTCCTGGGTTACAGGTGTCAGAACAGGTGGGAGACCAGCCACAGGATGTTGCTATGAGTCCAGACTCCAGTGAAGAAGAGACAGATAATAGATGGTTAAATCCGCATTTCAGGTGGGTGCAGAGATGCAGAGAACAAGTGTTAGGGAAGAAATATTAAGGAGAGGAGCAGGTTAATTACTTAAGTGATTTATTTGTCATGTCCAGGTGCCAGCGGAGAAGAAGGGCAGAGTTTTCAATGTTGTAAATCCATCATGGACGTGTCACGATGTGGCTACGAAGTAAGCTAGTCTTTACTCTATTATTTAACAGCTGTTTTTATTGCTTTGAACTAATGCAGCCAAGCCATAAATCTTAAGATAAGGGAGGAGCGCTGGAGAAATGCTTGTGCGCTCTGATCGTGAAGAAATGAGATGAAAGAATTTGACTGCCTGTAATGCATTTTGAATTCGGAGGAGAGGAGAAATAAAGATGGAGTTTTTGTTTATAAAATCCTGCATTCAGTAAGCATAATTTCCAATTTAACCAAAGTTCCAACCAGAATCCAGAATACTTATGAGAGAAGCAGTTGAGCAGTGACTTAGAATGTTGCTGTTAGTCCATACAAAATCCCCCTCTCTCCTCCTTTCTGCTCATGTCACCCACAATAGAACATATAGTGTATGGCTTGCCCCGTTTCCCTGTACACAGAACATACATACAATTACAACAGTGGAAAGCAGAAGCACACAATGCACATGGACTAATATATTACTCCAATACATGGAAAAGGCAGAAAAACTGCTAAAATGTTTTGGGGAGAAATTCAAGAAGTCAAGCTCTGGATGCTTTCTCTAATTTTCTCTTTCCAATCCAATGGTATGTTGTAAAGAAATTATTAAAGGAGATTCACATTATTTCCTTCAGACTGGTTATCTATCTGTCCATCAGCAAGACAGCTTTCTGAAAATAACAGAATGGAACTAAATCTGGACAGGGGAAGAAGATCAAGTATGAAAATGGTTGGATTCAACCAGAAGCAGTAGAGAAACGAAATCTAGAAATAACACTCTTATAGTTTGACTCTATTCCTAACTATGAAAACTCCCTGAGTGACTTTGGACAAATCATTTATTCAAAGCCTAACCTAACTCAAGAGTCATTTTAGAGAGTAAGGTGAGACTTACAAGTATAGAACACCGAGCTTTCATTAAAAAGATGAGACATAAATGCAATAATTGAACCAATATAGTGAAAAATTGCCCAGTGCGAAATTAAATGACAACAAATCTAAAAACTTACCAAAAAATCAGTGTGTCCAGAAAGGAGATTCCTACATTTGATGCTCCAACAACTACTATTCTACAATTGACAGATACCTTAGGCTCCAAGGATAATTTCCGGTTGAAATGATACAGTGCATATTTTGACTGTGTGAGGAATAAAAAAGAAAAAAAAGTTCTTTAGTATATTTAGATTATAAATGTGTTATAAACATGAGCACAGCAATATGTGAAACTTTCAAATTGTAGAATGTGTCTGGAGAATTTCAATTTTCCAATATAATTAGGAATCTAGACAAATCAATATTCAGAGATATTGGTATTCTTCCACTTTTTCCCAAATAATTCCAATTTGTCATGAAATATGTTGAAATTGTCAAAATTACTTTAAATCCTTGAGGGGAAAAAAGGCCCAGGAAGGAACAAGATACTTTCATGGAACAAGATACTGAAGGTACAATCATATTTTCTGCAAGACAAAATGGGAGAAATCCATAGAGCTCATATGCAGAGGTGTTTAAAAGCTGAGCAGAAAAAAGTGGCTTGTATGTATAGAAAGCGGGAGAAGAGAATCGTTATTGACGAAGAATACTAGGTAGTTTCCAGAAACAGAAAAGCTAGAGCACAGAATGAAGTTTGTGAGAAATCTTCAAAATGGAAATGGGGCTCTTGTTACATTATACCACTGGGAGAAGGAGGAAATTGCAGTATAGGATTGGGTGAGTTACTTGAGGCAAAATCTGCAGTAGCTATGTGAACAAAGTTTTCATTATTTATATAAAATATCATAATGTGGCAATACTGAATTCGGGAAGCAGCAGTTGTAATAAGCACTACAGGCAAATCTTAATCTTAATCTTTTCTTACTACAAACATCAGTCAAAATTGAGATTAGCAACAAAACTGATTCTAAAATCTTGCCAGAACTTCTTTCCTTTTTTCCGCTGCTTCCTCCGCTGGCTTTTCCCCCTGATCTGGGTGAAAATGCTCCCTCGCTCACTGCTTTCCTCCACTGGCTTTTGCCCCCTGATCTCGCTGAAAATCCCCTCTCGTCCGCCGCTTCCTCCACTTGCCGCTTTTTTTTTTAAGCCTTAAAGTTTTGGATTTTCCTAATGGGTTTGCATGCATTATTCACCTTTACACTGATTCCTATGGGAAAAATTGCTTCTACTTATGAACGTTTCTACTTACGAACCTAGTCACAGAACGAATTAAGTTCGTAAGTAGAGGTACCACTGTACAGTACTGGGTTTTATAGATGAGTACACTTAGTTTTTTTAATTAATTGGATTTAGATGATTATATTGTATTGTTCTTCTTTTTATGTGTTGTAAGCTGCCGTGAGTCTTTGGAGAGACTGGTTATAACCCATAAAGCTCTACATGGCTCAGGACCAGACTATTTACAGGATACCTCCCAGAGACCAATAAGTGCAGACAGAGTTGGCCTGCTCCAGATCCCATCGACTAAGCGATCCAAGTTGGTGGGACCGCTGGGGAGGGCCTTCTCTGTTGCCGCTCTGGCTCTATGGAATCAACTCCCCCTGATGTCCCATACTGCTCCAACCCTACTGACCTTCTGTAAGGCCATGAAAACCTGGCTTTGCTGGCAGGCCTGGGGGCCATAAAGTAACAACCATCTTGGCCAAATCATATGAATGGTATGTATTCATGTTGTCGTGACTGTTCTATCATGGGTTGTTAATGAGGGTTTTATTGTTTTAGATTTTATATTTGACTTCTTTTTTATTGTATTGTATTTATATTGTTTATTGTAAGCCACCCTGAGTCCTTCGGGATTGGGCAGTATAGAAGTTGAATTAAATAAACAAACAAACACACAAACACACAAACACACAAACAAACAAATAGAAATCCAAACAGACAAACAAACAAACAAATAGAAATCCAAATAAATAAATAAATAAATTTTAATCTAAATAAGGACACATAGAAAGTTCCAACAGAAGAGAATATTTGAATAGCTCTGGGTTGAAATGAGGTGCTCTCAAGGCCCGGCTACAAAGTAGGGGTCAGGGACTAAACCACATTTTCCTCAACACTGAGTGGAACCAGCTCCAAAGAAAGAAGGAGAATCACAACAGAACCCCAACACCCTAAGCTAGTTCAGAAAGATTCCATGATCAATGGGTATCGAAGGCTGCCAAGATGCCAAAGGGGATCAAGATGGATTCATTATCCCCATCCTGAGCTGCCTCATCACCAAGTGCAACCAAACTTGTTTCAATACAATATAAGCAAATTCCTGAGCTACGTTTTTGCTGGCAGAGAGTTGCAGGAAGCAGTCCCAGCATTCGGGAGCCCATTTTCACTGGCAGAGAGTTCGGGCCACCTCAGATGCTCTCAACACGACTGACATTGAACTAGCCACACCCACCCTGGCCAACCCCCTGAAGTCAAACACAACCCTGATGCAGCCCTCAATGAAATTGAATTTGACACTCCTGTTCTAGATAATATCACAAGGCCATGCCTCAACTCAATCCATCTTGGAACAAATCCAAGTAATGTTGCCCACTGTAAAAACAGAGTTCACAGTAAACTTGTAGGTATTCCTGTCCCTCCTGACCAACAAGTAGGGAGTGGATTACACTGAATAGAGCCATCGTTTGACAATCAGAGAACTAAAGAAGAAGAAGAAGCGGTCAAATCTACTTCTAACCTTTCCCCAGTGATAACTCTTGATATCTCTTTTGCCATTTCAACATTGGTAAAGGCCCTATAAGATTTTCCAAACAGAAGAATGCCATGTAGGTGAAGTCCAATCTAAAGTCATTTTTCCCCCTTGTTCTAAATGATGACTAAGGCCTCATATGAACTGTGCATCAGAACTTTAGGGAAAACCTTGTTCCCTCTGAAACCCATTGAGTCCATTAAGTGCCTGGGGAGAATCAATCAAATACGGCAAGCTTCCTGGAGGAAAGGGCATGCTGCAGTAAATTCTAAATTCAACAGGGAATCATCTTTTCATGACAGATGGTAATATACCTGAACATATTGCTACCGTAGTGAAACAAAAGTAATGTATAATATGTGACAGTCTACCCCCACTGTGAGATGGGCCTGCCTGCTGCAATGCTGGCCAAGAACATGAAGGTTTTCTCTGAGCCCAGACCCAAGGAAAACATGTTGAAATCCTCCAGGACCATACTGTAAATATGGAAATACCGGTAGACAGAGCATCAAGTTATTTTAGACAAGGCAAGTGCATAGTTGCAAATTCGTCTTTGAAAAGGTCTACTAAGGCCATCCACTTCATATTTTTATCATGCTCTCTACCTGGAGATACCAAAGGTAGGCAAAGTAGTTACATTATGAGAACCAGATTTATATTCATATTTGCATACAATATATTAGTATATCAACTGATAATCTTAATTTCTGATCTTCCATATGCTAGATGGCAGTCCATCTGTTACATCCCTATGATAGCATAGAGCTGCTTTTTTTGGAACTGTGTCCATGGGCAAATGCTTTTTTCAACAGAAGATACTTTTTCTGCCCTTGTAATATTCCAGATGGAAATACAACTGTCTTTTAAATTTTATCTTTATTAATGTGCTTAAATATTGTTTTAAACATGTAATCAGAAGTGTCTCTAGTTCCAATATTATATAAAGCTTTGTCAAATAGAGACACTGCGAGACCTACTATGACTTCACAGGCTGAAAATCACATTGGAAATCTTTAGGTGGTAAGACTTCTATAAATGTTTTTATGAGTAATGAATAATTAATGCAGTGAGATATCAATCCATGTTATAATAATATTTGATAAGCCTTTGAAAATCCAAAATAAAGAATGTATTTCATGAAATTCAGTAAACTTATTTTATGCGAGGTAGTAGATGGTTATCCATTACTATTAGCATTGTGTGTAGAAATTAAAAGATGTTTGTGCATTATCTCCCCAATATGAGTTATTATTTTCTCTGCCAACTGATTCTGTGCTCTCTACCAAATAATTCCTTCTATTATTTGTTTAAGAAAAACAATGATACACAACTCTTCTATACAGTTCTTGCTGGTAAAATTTTTAATACAATGCCCCAATTTTAATTTTCAGCACGCACAAAATTCTTAACACTAATCCTTAATACAGACAATGCCATCACTTCCAACTGGCAAATCTTAAAAGAAACCTCTAAGATTCCTTAGCTCAGAAAATTCTTCATCTTGGAGCCACCAAATAAATGCTGAACTTTTTAATTCAAAAAGAGAATTAGACGCTTACTCAGCTTTTGGTACACCAATAGTAACCCTATGTTTCTTACTACTTTAATGCACTGTATACAATTCAAAGTGTTTGTTTGTTTGTTTGTTTATGCAGGAACCCAGTTAAAATAAAAGCAATGCAATTCCTCTTGCCAAAACTCCTGCATTTCTCTCATCTTTCTACAGTACCACAGTTTGCCCACAAATCATACTGATCCTACAATCAGACTATCAGTCAACAGTCCAGCCAGTCCTTAGTTATACAGCCCTAATAAGAGCAAATGACATTCCCCTTTGCAAAACATATAGAATTAGTTTTGTAATTCATAGTACAGAATATTCTTTAGTACTGGGAAGTCTCTTTCTTTTAAAGGATTTGAAAACCAAGATATTTGAAATTTAGGGAGATTAGAGCCATGTTTGACCATTGTCTTTTTATTTGACAGCACATCCCAAAAATGGTAATGATTCTTTGCTTAACTATGAGAACCCTAAAGTTGTGTCAGGATCTTTTATCATCAATATTAAAGTACTAAGAGAAGTTTGAAGTTTTGGGATTGGGCTCACTAGTAAATAAGTGATCGCTATCTCTTTTTTCTCATATTCTACTAATGTTAAGAAGGTTAAGAAGATTAAGAGATTTTAGACTGTTTTTGAGAGCATATTAATGAGGCAGATTTGAGATACTGTTCAGATGCACCCATTGTTCATTATACTTTTTTGTAAGAAACACTGGAATAAAAGTTCAAATATGAGAAGGTAGTCTATATTTCTCTGAAAATATTTTTTCAAAAATGTATATGAATGATTGGCTTATTGGAGATTGAAAAAATGTCTTCAGATTTATGTTTTTTTTCTGATAATATCTGGCAGTGCAATCATGACATCCAGTGGCCAATGTCAGTTAAGATTAATCTGAGTTAAATGACTGTAATACAATGATGCTATACGATAAATCGCAAATTGTTTGATTATTCAGTGAGTGGGATTACATTTTATACTAAGAAAAGATATAGCCTTGGTTTATTGAACAAATTGCATGAGGTGGATTCACACAGCACAGTAAACAATAAAGAAGTAATGTACTGAACATACAAACAAGGTTTATGCACTAAATTAAACCAATCAGCATAAAAGATGAACTTTCTGAATTGGTGAACTATGCTAAAGCATGGTTTGTTTTAGCCATGTAGAATAGATCACAATAATTGAATTCACATGTTTCCAAAGACTATAAAAACCAAGTATCTAAACTTGCTGTGTGTTAGAGAATGAAGAAGTAAATGAGAAAGATGCTCGCAATTTAAATATTGTTCCTTGGTGCACTGTCAGGTAAATTTCAAGAGTGAAAGAAATCATAATTCTCCTTTCCTACTAGAAAAGCCTTCTTCCACAATTATATAAATCCAAAGTCCTTGGATTTCAATCTGGCAATTACCTTAACTAGGTTCAGATTATTTGAAGGAGGGAGAAAATAGCAAATACGTTGAACTGCAAAAAGGGACAAAGATTAGGGTTTGGAACATATATATCATAAACCTACTGTAAATATAAAATTCCTCTAAGAAAAGACCCAAAGAAAAAAGGGGAGAGGAAGATTTAATATGAAGGCACCATGTGACAAGTGGCTAATTTATTTATTTTATTTTAAAATTTAGAGAGCTCAATTGAAATGATTCTGGGTGACATACAATAGAGCTAAAAATTTAATAAATCTAACATTCAATAAAATTAGTAAAACAGTAAACACAGGAAAAAAACAAAATAAATAAAGCAAGATCATATGAGGGGAGATATTACATAGAACACTGCCAGGGGCACAGGGTCCCTCTTGATAGGAAATCTGTAGGCTAGTTGAAATAATCTAGACTTTAAGAGCTTTCCAGGAGGGCACATGGATTGGGACCAACCTCATTCCTTCAGGAGAAATGATGTTTCAAAGGGTGGATGCCCTGGCAGAGAAAAACTTTTCTCCTAGCAGTGGTGGGCTACTAGCTGGAACGCATAAATGGGCTTGCCTCCGCAGCTCTGGAGGTCCCGTGAGTTTGAGCAGAGATATCCGTTGCGCCCGTGCAGGTAGCGAAATTGTGTACAGAGAATGTAGGTGCACCCATGTTCCGGCAAGATTTTTTGCTTCTGAGCATGCCAATATAGCAACTTGTTCCAAGAAGTTAAACATTTGGCTGATATCATGTCACAATGATGCTTTATCCTTATAAAATATAATATACATTCCCCCCAAATATATATTCAGACATCACAATATGTTAGCCATCAAGTTCCACCTTATTTATATTCTTCTATTATTGAATGAAATGGTAATCATTAACTAATGCACAACAGAAAAAGATTTATTATCTTTGATTACTGGAATTGGGGCTTATGCTGAGATGAGTCATTCCTGCTGTGACCACCTGTCACATTGTTTCCACCTGGGAAGACAGACTAAGTCTCTGTTACTTTTCTGCATCTCCTAACAAGAGGCCATTTCGGATGTGAAAGGCAAGACATTAATTTTGAATTTGGCCAATCAGTTCTGTGGAGTTAAAAATGAATATTTGATTTTTAAATTAAGAAAATTGACATCATAAAAATTCATGGACATATGCAGAATTTTTGTGCTAGTACAATATTACAAGTACAGTAAGAAATTTCTTCCATTTTTAGTATATCTGATTATATTTTCTTCCCATTTTAATGTACAAAATGCTCATTGAGTTTGGGTTCCTTTTCCAAACAAAGTAGCAAAAAGATACTATAGCAGAAAGTGCCCTTTTAGTGACAGAGAGTAGCAACAAAGCACATCAATTAATCTCATGTAGCTTGCATAGCAGCCTAAAGGTTATAGCTCAATGAATGAATGAATGAATGAATGAATGAATGAATGAATGAACGAATGAATGAATGATAAATAAAGTTATGAGGTGTCATTCCTCCTAGCCAATAGTGCAAAATAGGGAATTTTATTGCATGCTGAGTATATTTTATAAAAAACAATCCAACAAAATTACACCCATGACATTCATCTTGATCAAACACAAATATTGTGGTTCATTGAACTGCAGGAAATGTAATACACTTTTTGTGGGTAATTCAACTTGCTCCTGAGTGCACAGTTGTTGTGGAACAAAAGATTATCATCTTCTGGTGCACAATATAGCAGCAAGTCTTTTCAAATACTGTATGTTATTTTCTCTCCAGTTGGCTTCAAAATGGCAGCAGGAGGATAGTCCTGCTGAAAGCAAACACCAAAATAACTATGGAAACTACATAACCAAGGGATGTCACAGATCCTTCTGAACAAATCTCCAATCTCCAAATCTCAACCAACAAATGAATGTGTATGATAGGGTATTATAACTGAATAATTATTTTTATCACAAGGTAGTATCCTTGGTTTGGATAAAAGAATGGATTGACCTAAGAAACAAAAGAATATTGACCTTAGAAGGTCACGATCTCCAGAAAGGATGGCATGTCTATATTTGGAAAGATGGAACAAAATTACATCAGTTTCAACCAACATTTAATCTGGAACTCTTTATTAAAGATTTGGGAAGAAATTAGGGTGAAAAAAATATAAAAATTCCTAAATGGCTATCAACAATGGAGGAGATGATCTACCCTAACTTAATTGATGTAACTAAAACATGCAAGTATAGTGACATATTAGATTTGACTGGAAAATTGAAAACTAGAGAAAAATTGGTGGAACCAAATATAATGATTGATTGGTGGCCTTACTTGCAAATTAAATCAAGATACAAAAAAGACATAGAGGAGATAGGAATAGAAATGGAAACACAACAATTAGACAAAATTTTGACAGGCCCAAAACAAAAAATTATATCTAAATTAAATAAATATTTTCTTGAATTCGAAAGAATAGAAAATATATGATAGCATGGGCAAAGAATGTAGGCCATAATATACACCTGTCTGACTGGGAGCAAACATGGAATATACATAATAAAATAACAAAATTGGTAGCATTTAAAGAGAACTATTATAAAATGTTTTATAGATGGTATCTAGTACCATCCAGATTTGCAAAAATATACCCAAATACAAATTCAACTTGTTGGAAATGCAAAAAAGATGTAGGTACCTTTTTCATATGTGGTGGTTATGCCCCAAAGCTGAAAATTACTGGAAAAAGATCTATGACTGGTTGTAACAGATTACAGGAAAGAAAATAGAATATAACCCTGAATTTTTTAAATTAGGAATAACAAAAAATCAACATTCAAAAAACATACAATACTTATCATTACACATCATTATGGCTGCAAGAATTGCCTATGCTCAATACTGGAAAGATGAAAATATTCCATTGGAAAACATATTGATTGAGAAAATATATAGATGCGCTGAAATTAAAAAACTGACAATGAAATTAAAAGGATAAAAGGACTACAATGTTTGGACTAAATGGTACACTCGGTAAAAAAGAAAAAAGACTGAGAGACAATATGAAAAAACCCGACCGGGAAATGGGTAATGGAAATATATGAAGTATAAGCAATAAGATATGTAAATAACAATGTTTAACATTTCAGTGCAGATCTGTGTGTAAAAGTAATTTGATGTTGAAGGATAAAAAACCCCATAAAATTTTTTTTTTTTAAAGATTTCTGAGCATGTGGTAATGGGGAAGGGATATTTTCTATACAAGTACTTCAAATTTTACTGAACACTATTTTAGATGATCTACTTGGCAATGAATGAAATATGTATAAGCAATAAGATATTTGATTCAAATGTTTGTAAAAATATTATAACAGATTATTAGTTTGTATTTTGAATTTATCATAAAAATTCCACAATTTCAGAAATTTAAGAAATCTGAAACAATATGAGCTTTGAAATAGAAACATAACTTTTAATATACTCCTGATGTTCAAACCATAATACTGTACTTTTGCTTCTAATTTTTGAAATTTCTAGTTGATTAAAATTGATTTTGGGAGATCTTGAAAATAAGACAGGAAATATTTGTTGCAGAAACCCAGTAGGTACTCAGTAGGTTTTAATCTGTCAAACTCAGACTGATTGATTTTTCAAGGCATACTTTAGCTCCATGTCATGCTTCAATGTTTCCTGAAGCCTGCAAGTTGTGTAAAATAACTATTTTCCAATTTTTCCAACAATGATTGAAATTCAGCAACAGCTAACTTTCCTTGCTGAGGATTCAAATTCTGAAAATGCATACAGGATAAATACAACATAAAAATATAAAGAGAGTTTCCAATAATAAAAATGATTAAAATTAATGTTTAAAAATAAATATTATAACCCTGTTACATTTATTTTTCATGTTATATAATTCAATAATGCAAGTGAATAATTGCATATCACAGAAAGATATATAAGGTTTGCTTCTAATTATGTTCTTGGGATGAGAAATAATATTTGACAAATAATATTTATTTTCCATATCTAAACAGCCTTCACACTGAGAAAGAAATCAACTTAACCAACTGCAAGTCAGCATGAATATTCCAGTTTACAGCAAATAATGTCACCATCTCTATATTACTGACATATTTTCCAAGCGATGATAGGTCACCTTATTTCACACATGCACATAAGTAGTAAACATTCAGAGCATTCTTCTTAATGAGGCCATCTGGTCTTTCCTCATAACTGTGTAATGTTTAAGCTTCCAAACGAAATCTAATGGCAATAATACACAAAATCTATTGACATTTACAGGAAATTTACAGCCAGCAAATGTATTTGCGTGACAACCAGTGATATAAAATCATCACCTACCTGAGACAAGAATAAATAACTAGTTTTGATCCATGCCTCTTTTACAGCAATCACTAATAATCTATGTTGGAAATTACTGAGCAATAATTGCTCCTTGGGAAAAAAAATTGTTAAACAAAATTGCAAACTTAAAATTGTTTTAAAATATTTAATGAAAATATATTGTTTTTAAACAATTTATTTTAAGTCTGCAATCTTTAATACATGTATTAGGCAATAAGTTTGATTTAATTCATTGGGACCTTTGTTGATCCCTATCTCTTATTTTAAGTTTATTTTTATAATTCCATTTTTTTTCTGAAGACAATAATTTTTGCTTTTTTGTTGTTTGGGTTTGGGTGTGGCACCATTATTGTAAAAGTGCTTCAGCATTCAGCCACTTGCTACAGCAAAAGCCCTCCATACCATTTTGAATAAAAAAAATATAAGTGACAGAGAAAAGGACCGTTCATTCTGTTCCTGGTTTTGAACTCACCCTGTACTTCATTCATGCATCTGACATTTATCCCTTTGTAGTCAGCCTTAGCAGTCCCAGAGCTTATTTGTGATGCTTCATAGTTATTCCCACGTTCTTTAACCAATATACAAATCAAGATGTTAGTAATGCATTAAGTTAATTCCAATTGCCAGTCATGTCTCAGATGGCCAACAAATTTGAAAGTAAGTGCTTAATAGCCATGTAGTATAAATTATTGTCCCCCCCCCCAGCCTCATATTTTACTATGATTTAAAAGCAACAGTCAATCAAGCATGGGATGAGGCAAGAGATATGCAAGCTACGATTGATGCAATTCAGCTACTCTAATCACTTCCTCAAATATTCCATTGACAAAATTATGTCTAATATATATCACAGGGCAAAATTCCTTAGGCAAAATTAGTACTTTGAAGTCTTAATTGTTCATTAAATCAATACTAATGTTCACAATTGACCCTCCTCACCAAGGTGTCAAGAACAATTATATTTCTTGGAGGGAAAAAATGATTTATTCAAAAAGAAAGGAAGGCAGATTAGAGATATCTAATTGCAGAGCCATTACACCTAAGATATATGAACATCTAAAATTCCTAGTAATTATTGTAACAAGTTTACAATAAAACCACAGAAAAAAGGGACTTAATGAATCACTTGAGGAAAATCCATAGTGAGTTTTTGTGTACGTTAGAAACATAGAAACATAGAAGACTGACGGCAGAAAAAGACCTCATGGTCCACCTAGTCTGCCCTTATATTATTTCTTGTATTTTATTTTAGGATGGATATATGTTTATCCCAGGCATGTTTAAATTCAGTTACTGTGGATTTACCAACCACGTCTGCTGGAAGTTTGTTCCAAGGATCTACTACTCTTTCAGTGAAATAATATTTTCTCAGGTTGCTTTTGATCTTTCCCCCAACTAACTTCAGATTGTGTCCCCTTGTTCTTGTGTTCACTTTCCTATTAAAAACACTTCCCTCCTGAACCTTATTTAACCCTTTAACATATTTAAATGTTTTGATCATGTTCCCCCTTGGGAAACAGAGTAGCCAGAAATAGATGAGCAAAAAAACCAACAACAACAAGGAACAGAGCTTCATTTTGTTAAGTTATAAATACTTCAAATGCTTTCTCTGTGTTACGGAAATTATTAATTAATAATGGAATCCAGAGCATGATACCATGGTCTTTTGAGCCTTAAGAATGCCAATGCAAAATGTATATTAACAGGATAAATTTGTATAATTGTGAGCAATCTGCCTAATATTTTTCAACTCTGTTATTGATAATTTCCTTTGGACAGGTATGAAAGTTATAGAAGTAACTTCTTATAATTGTGTTTATATCATTATAAATTAATCATAATACATAATGACCTTGACATATATATTTTTAAAATCTATTTTTATTTTATTAAAAAAGTTAAAACACAAAACAATATTTTTTTAAGAAACCAAAGAAACAAAAACAGAGAAGATATTAAAAAAGGTGCACTAAAAAACCTAACATATTTACACATATTATCCTACCTAGTTGAAAACTGATTAATATATTGCATCAATATTAGTTTCCCATCATTTGTGAAACAGGCCCAAAGAATTTTAAAATTACTAATTCTATTTCCAAATGTTTAATGTCATCTATATACTTATATTAATAACAAAATAGTTAACAGGGAAGACAGTAATGATAAAAACAGAAGATTAAAAATTCTAAAACTTTCTTTTAACAAACTTTCATGCTAACTTTACCATAGCTTTTTAACTAACCCAAATCATCCTAAAAATTAAGCCTGATTGATCCTGGATCAAATATTCACATTTGTTTCTTAATACCATCTTTTATCAATCTGATTAAATACAATAAGCCCAATCTTCAAAGTCAGACTACCTTCCCAAAAATGTCCAGATGAAATCATTCCTCAGTTAACTGTGATAAATCCATTTCAATCTATTTCAATTGACTTTTAAAAAATCCCACAATTTAACACTTAACTAACAACACAGTTTTTTGCTATTATATAAGAGTGCAGGCTTAAACTTCAGGGAGGTGCATAGGACCAGCTCTGTTATTTCTGAATTCATGTTTCTTCCGAGTGAACCCATGGCTTTGAAATCATATTCCTTTTGTTGGTTTGGGTTTTTTTTAATTACACCACTTGCCTCTGAATGCTTTCTACAGTTTTTATGAGTTCATTAAACATTTTAAAATATGGTAGGTTTCAGCTAAGATTTGCATGTTTTTTCAAATGTCAGCCTCCTTATAATCCAATACGTTTTGGCTCAATGTAGTTTATAGTTTTTGTTCTTTGAGGTAGAACAAGAAACATAAAAGAGCAAGGAAGATATTTTCTGGACTAACAAAAATAAACTCCAAACTTTTTTGCAAATTGATAAAATACGAAATCCCTGTCATAAATGTCAAATAAAAATATAAATCAAGTAAGGATCAAGGAAATGGAGCACCTCCCTTATGAAACCAGGTTGCAACGCCTTGGTCTCTTCAGCCTTGAAAGACGGTGTTTAAGGGGTGACTTGATCAAAGTGTATAAAATCATGCATGGGATAGAAAAGGTGGATAGAGAAAAATTGTTTTCTCTATCACACAATACTAGGATGAGGGGGCACTCCCTAAAGCTCATAAGTAAGAAAGCAAGGACAAATAAAGGGAAATATTTCTTCACCCAGAGGGTCGTTGGTTTATGGAATTATCTTTTATCCACTATGGTGAACAAAAAAGTTGAGACTCTAACTTTTGGAGATTTTTTTTCATGAGAAGTTAGGTCTGAACTACGGTAATTTTTTTACTGTACTCCCACAGACTTCTGCCCTGCATGCACAGGGGATAGTAGAGGACAGGAAGGCCTGTCCATGGGGTAACAATGGGTCAGACTAACCACAAACCTGCTTGGAAGGGAATAATTCTGATTTAGCTCTTTAGCTCAAGAAAGATTTTATAGATTTCATAGGACGTAGTGGCATTCCTCACTTGTCAAAGAATTTCTAAAACAAACTGGCTTAGTCTGAATTAAGTCATGAATTAAAGGAATCAAATTCAGCATTTTTTCCAGCTTTGTTTGTATGATGGAGAACTGAAGTGCTCTGCACACCAAGATCGAAAAAATTTAGAAAAGGTCAGATGAGAATTAGTAGACACAAATAAAAGATGTAAGTTATTCTACTAAGAATTTTTCTTTTCTTTTAGAAGATTCAGAGGAATCTTCAGAACTGATTCGCAAATAAGTAATTCCAAACTTGTGTCCATTACTTTTTCCTTAGGTATTTAAACGTTAACCTAGAGTTTCTGGGTGGAATGATTATGACTGCACAACTGCAAATTCATATGTGGAATGCAGAGACTAGAAGAATATTGTTTTGATGTGGCAGATTTTGTCTAATTAGCAGGAGAAACATCCTTGAAACCGATAGTAAAACTTCACAACTTTGAGAACTGAGAATAAAACACATAGAATTGGTAGCTAGAAACAAACAAACAAGAAATTAATAGTTATATGAATTTATTATGCATTATAGAGTAATTATTCTTGTTAATTATAACACCCATTGTAGGTTTATATAGATAATTACTTAATTACATAAAACAGATGGATAGCAAAATGCTCCCAGATGGTGAGACAATAAAACAAGTTGACAACCTACTGCTTATAATTATAAAAATAATTATGGCTCTCAAGCTAATTATACATACTGGTTGAACTTCATTTTGCCATATTGTCTATATATACATAACCACCCACCACATAGATATGCAGATACACACACATATCTCAAAAGGCAAATTTCTGGTAAAAAAGATCAGTAGAAATTGTTTCTTAACAAGGAGGTTTCACAATTTTCACTATATCTTACTGAAGGATCCAGTTATATCCCTACCTCCACAGAATAAATTCTCTTCATTGAGATTTTTCAAAATTTTCTGTTTGAAAAATTTTCCTTGGACTAATAAAGGGAGAAACTTTAACTACCGTAATTCATTACTTAACTTATTGCGCTAAATAAAGTACTTTTTCAAATACTGGAAATTTCTATCAGGTATCTATCAGTATTCTATCAGTATCCATTCTTCATTCTTGGAATAAAAATCATGAAATTAAGAAACTCCCTAACAAACTATTGCATTTTGGAAGAGTAGCCACACTGTTTTGGGTTAACCACTGAAGGATAAACCAAAACCCAGAACATTTTGGTCTTTCCAGTTTTGGAACCCAAATATGTTAAGTTTGGCAATGGTGATGCATGCTATCTCTTCTCTTTCTCTGGCAGCTCCCAGTATATCGCTTTACCTAGCCATTCCTTATTTTATCAATAATTTCCTTTCCCTCCTTCCCCTCAGCTGCCACATGATATATCCCACAGGCTTGCCTATTCTCTGACTTCCTACTTTCTCTGCTTGTTGTTTGTTTATATTAAACAAGTAAATTTATAAAGTTTACATAAAATAATTATAATTATTTAAATTTATAAAACAAATCTAAATGACTAAACTAGACTCTAGATCCCTTAATATTCAGCTTTGAGAATCTGAAAGCTGCAAAATTTGTGTACTGTACACTTTTAAAAATCAGAGAACTGCACTGCAGAAATTAAAAGCATAAAAATAAAAACAATGGATAATTGCAGTCTAGTTCATATATTGCTATTTAATTTTTGTTTTCATAACTCAGCTTGTTTCATTAGTACCAACAAACACAAAAATTGTGTGAAGTACATACAAATATTGCATTATGTTGCTGAAAATAAATATCTATTTTAATCTTATCTCCTTCAAAATTAAAAATACATTTGTATACTAAAAAAAGCTTCTATGTTGGCTGTTATTCTTAAATATACAAGAGGCAACTATAAGAGCAAAAAATCACTAATATCCAGCAACCGTGTAAAGAGATCCCAGTTAGTTAGCATCATGAAAAGCAACAGATGGCACACTTATATGCATTCCACATTTTCATCCTCAAAGCACATAGACCCATATACCACCTGGCAAGTTGAATAAGGAATTAGAGAATGTTAGGGAGGAAAGGACTACCAATAATGATTAGTCACAATGCCTAAATGGAATCTGAGGAGCAGTATGTCACTGAATACTGGTTGCTGAGACAGGGCTGTGAATTTTCCAGGCACATTTGGCTGGTCACTGCGGGAAATGGGAAACTGCATTGTACAAACCTGTGTTATGATTCAATTGGGCTTTTTACAATGCAGAACTTCCAAATGCAGATAATCTATTTGATGTGATAATGTGGGAGAACGGGATAACAAATGCAGAACTGGGATTTATCTTCCTGGAAGGATCAAAAGGGCCTGATTAAAGTTCCATAACGCAACTTTGCTTATTGTAATATAATAAAATTATTCTCTATCAAATTCTGATAATAAGAAAAGCTGCAGCCTGTAGTTGTGTTTTTTAATGGAATATATAGAAAATGATACAGCTGACTGTGAACTGTAAGGGCATGAACATGAGGTTCAAGGTAATTAAGAAGCAGTCCAACAGCATTAAAGCAGTAATGTCATCCCATCTGCCAAATTCTACATTTAGCTGGAGCTATGCCTTTGGCTTGCTTCTGCTTTAGTTACCCACCTGATCCTTAGAGACTTGTTTTGATGGAGCATTTATGCCAAGCTTTTCCAGAGGATAGACAATCTGTCGTCTTGGTCGCACGGGAACCATGTAATGTAGGGCAGATGTCAGGGAATGGGCACAGGGATTCTGGTACTGAAGGACAAGAAGCTATATTTTAGCACACAGAATGTCAGAAGAGTGCACCACAGATGTCTCTGCTTTGTGAATATAATAATCCTTTATCTCTTTGATTAAAACCTGGAATAGTACCTCCCCCTCCCTCAAAAATAAAATAAACACTCAGATAGTAGAGGAATCGGTTGCAGTTAATTCCCTATCCTAATGAAGATAATTATGAGAGTAATTATATTACTATCTCACTGGGAATGACAGATAAACAAGTGGTTTGGTTTATGGGATTTTGCAGCACAAGAAGCTTCCCCCAGAGGAATATTTTTCTTCACAGCAATCACGAGTCTTCTTCATCTAACCTTATTAAGCGAAGCTACATGCATATTCTTAACCTTTGCTTATTTTACAGAACAGATAAATGATGCTTTTATTAAAATGGTGAATGACAAATGCTAATGAAATTGCATAAACATTGAGAAACATCCTTATGCTTACATAAATACAAAATAGGACTAACTGTAATAATTAAAACTGCAATAATGTCAATAAAAGATCTAGAGTATTTTCAAAGTCTTTCTGTGCATTCACTAATTATAATTTTTTGTTTAACTTTTCAACCTGTTCTTAAGGATTGGGGAATGACACCTTCAAAATTTAAAGCAAAACAGCATTGAAATTTCAGCTCAAGGAGAAGAAACACAACCAACCTGCCCACCCGATCAGGGCAGAATATAATATCCATTGTGTTAGTTTTTGTTTGTTTGTTTGTTTGTTTCCCCCCCATCCCTGTATATATGCGCATGATCCCCACACACTCCCCCTGCACTCTCCCCCACTTGCACATGTCATCTCCGCACTCCTCTGCTCCTGCACATTTGCATATGACCCCCCCGCCCATGATACCGTACATGCACATAAGGCCCCCGCCTCCAAGCATGCATGCCCATCTCCTGCATGCCCCCTGCCCCCACGCATGCGTGGCAGCAACCCCAAACCAGCTGGCCTGCAGTGGAGATGAGTTGGAGCGATGGCTCGCCCTGCCATCAGAGAGGGCGCTGCATGCCACCTCTGGCAGGCATGCCATGGGTTCGCCATCACAGTCCTAGCCTAGGCTGATACTGGCTATTCTTTGTAGAAATGACACTTAACAGCACAGTTTTGAATATGTTTTGAATTAAATTCCAGGAGTTTTTTATGTAAAAGCTGAACAACTTTTTAAATAATTTTTTACTAAGAACAAAAAAGTCATAAATACAAAATACAATTTTCATGGATCTATCTCCCTCAGATCAAATATTAATTCTTACACCTGTTTTAAGAATGTTACAATGTCCAGGAAGCAGCTTTTTATGCTAATTTTATAGCATATGTCTTGCAGTTTTTATTTCATCATAATAGATTAAAAGTCATTATTCTTTCTTTTACCCATTTCACAAATTACTATATAGTTCGTGTAAAAGTGCATATATATTTTTGTGTACCAACCCAACAAAGTGAAGACACAATTTAATTTTTTTTTTTTTAAAATGCAGCTTACCTTGCCTTCTACAGGTTGGGAACAAATAGGATAATAGAGGCAAGATTTGTAGGCTAACCGAAGAATCTCCTTCATAAAATGTTTGGCATAATGATGAAAAATTGGATTGAGAGAAAAATGGTAAAGATGGCCATGTTCTTCCTGCTGGTAATGACTGAAATAGATAAAATCTTCAATGTTGTAATGTGAGCGAATATATTCAATGTCCTGGAAAACAATTCAGGAAGTGGTTAAGGAAGAAGTCAACATCTCTGCATCTATACAACGTCCTTCTGCCTGCATAAAAAGATATACCACTATTAAAAAAACCATGCATTTGGAAATTCTTTCTTGTGTTCTTTTGTCCTCGGATTTCTCCTTGCAGTGAGAGGGAAACTAGGATCCAGGTCATGTGAACTTAATTTAAACAAATATATATTCTTCTCCAGCATTATCTGCAGGATGTATATGTATGTGTATGAAAACAGGAAGGTGATGGATGGAGTATCACATTTCAGTCCTTTCATAAAAGCTTGCAGAGATGTTTAAAAAGAATGGGATTTTCCAATCTATAAGAATAATTACAAATATGAATACATACCATTTCATTTCTAATAATAGATATTCCAACGATTTGATTCAAAACCTCTGCTACAAATGCCTGAACTGGTGTCCCATCCTGAAAAAAAGACCCAAGCAAGTTGGTACCATTTTTTTCCCTTTAATAATTCAGAAAACATTGACTGAGTGACTGGATTTCTATCCAGCTTTTCCTTCAGGAACCCAAAGAGGCACGCCCATGCATGCACACACATACCGTCTATTTCCCCCATTCTATAAAGTGGGGTGGTTCTGGTAAAATTGCTCTAGTCCATAAGATTTATTGTACATCTCACTCTTCAGACTTCTTGTCTACTGGAGTGTTTCTACCTGATGGTAAGTATTATATTAATGGCAATGAAATTTAGAGATAGTGCAATCTCTAAATTTCATTGCCATTAGTACAAGATATACTATATGCTATCCACAAGAGAAAGGGATTATCTCAGACTCAGTGTTGAAGAGTTTCAATCTGGCGGGTCCTTAAAATTAAAATGTGATATGCCTGCTTGGGCAGTTCAGTATGGTGCATGCCAATTACAGGTTCTCCCAGTATATCATTGCCTAAATTGTCTAAACAAGACAGAAAGATGAGAATTTGAAAATGGAAATATATTATCTATCCTATTATCTAATGCTTAGATTACTACCTGCTGAGGTGAGATTTAGTGTTAGGTAAGATGGATAACTAATTAAAATGTTTCATCCCTCTAGTCTAATATATGTTTTCCAGAAAATGCCAGTGGAGTTTTCAATTGATATGGTTGATACCTTTGTTGAAGTGCTAATCACACTGTAGAATATGGAGTTGGTATAGGCCATTGACATGACTCTACCCAAGTGCTCTTTCTTGAATATTATTTTTTTTCAAATAGTTTAGACCATGATAACAAGTAGAGCACAGTGAATAAAACTCATTCTGCTTTCAACTAAATATAACTTAGAACTGCTTAGTAAACCTATTCTGGAGTACTGAGGATAACAAAAAAGGGTTTTTTACCCCTCATCACAGTTTATCTTTACAATGTCCTGATAATACCCACTACAATTTTCTGTGATTTATCTGCTAGACCCTCTGAAAGTAAAGACATTTGCATTCATTGTGATTTGCATTCCTGGGTTAATATAGAAATTTCTAGAGCATCATTGTCTGTATTGAATAAGTTCCAATTGTTGAGTTTTAAAGATATGGACAGGATTGATTGATTGATTGATTGATTGATTGATTCGTAAATTCATTCATTCATTTATTTAGACAAACTTCTAATCCCAATCCCGAGGGACTCAGGGCGGCTTACAACAGTATAAAATTATAAAATTACAAATTTTATAAAAAGAAAAAAAGTAAAATTCTAAAACCCTCATAATGAGGCAACCCACAACCCACATACATACCATTCACGAAATAATGTTCATACAGATGGTCAAGTTGATGTTAATTTAGGATTTCCAAGCCTGCCAGCACAGCCAGGTCTTTATGGCTTTATGGAACGCCAGCAGGGTGGGATATCGGGTGGGAGTTGATTCCAAAGAGCCGGGGCAGCAACAGAGAAGGCTCTCCCCCAAGGTCCCACCAGTCTACATTGCTTGGCCAACTCTGTGTGCTTAAATTGGTCTCTGGGAGGTATGTGGCAGGAGACGGTCCCGTAAATAATCTGGCCCTAAGTCATATAGGGCTTTATAGGTAATACCCAACACTTTGAATTGTACCTGGAGACTAATGGGTAGCCAGTGCAGTTCGCGGAGTATAGGTGTTATATGTGTGTACCGAGTGCATCCATGACAACTCGCGTGGCTTTATTCTGGATAACTTGAAGTCTCTGAACACTTTTCATGGGTAGCCCCATGTAGAGCACATTGCAATAATAAAGACAGGAGGTGATGATGTCCCGAGCAACTCTGTGCAGAGTCTCCTGGCCCAAATAGGGCCGCAGCTGGTAGACCACGCGAACCTGGGCAAAGGTTCCTCTGGCCACAGCCAAGAAATGATGGTCAAGGTTCAGCTGTGGGTCTAAGAGGATGCCCAAGTTGCAGACCCTATCTGAGGTGGTCAATGTCTCTCCCCCCCCAGCACAATGTATGGACAGATCGAATGGTCCTTAGGAGGAAAAGCCCACAGCCACTCAGTCTTGTCTAGGTTGAGCCTGAGCCTGTTGGCCCCCATCCAGACCCTTACAGCCTCCAGGCACCAGCACATCACATCCATCGCTTCACTGAATTGGCATGGGGTAGAGATGTATAACTGGGTATCATCAGCATACTGATGATACCTCACCCCATGCCGTCGGATGATCTCACCCAGCGGCTTCATGTACATATTGAACAGCAGGGGGGAGAGGACGGACCCCTGCGTCACACCACAAAGGAGAGGTTGAGAGGTGAACCTCTACTCCCCATTAACGTGAACAACCGGAGAGATAGGAGGAGAAGCACTGTAGAACAGTGCCTCCCACTCCCAATCCCTCCAGCCGCCACAGAAGACCATGGTCGATGGTATCGAAAGCCACTGAAAGGTCGAGGAGCACCAGGATAGTGGAATGTCCCCTACGCTTGGGCCCGCCAGAGATCATCCATCAGCACGATCAAAGCGGTTTTTGTGCTGTGAGCGGTCCTGAAACCAGACTGAAAGGAGTCAAGATAATTCAAGGATCCTTGTACAATTTTGACTAGGAACTCAGGTGCGCAATTCTTGTGCACTACACCTTGTTAGATTTAATAAGGACAAAGTTATCAATTTGATTCAACAAACCATTATTTCTTCCTTCAGAGAAACTGTTACCACACTCTTTGAAAAAGCAAGCAAACAACCCAAATCTAAAGTTCTAAGTTACAACACAGATTTCCTTGAGTTCAATTTTAATACTCAGACTACTTACTACCTGTAGTGAAAGAACAAATAAAAGTATTTCATGGTTGACATCAATATGAGTGTTATGTCCTAAGGAGCTGGGAAGTTTTCACTCCAGTCTGACAGGGAAGTGGAGTAGGAAAATTCTGATTGGTTCTTTGCCAGAATGGCTCCCTATTTAAACCCCTGCCACTTTTATGCTTTTGTTAAACTTTGCTCGCTGTAACCAAATAAAGAGCTGAAGTCTCTCCCCCATTCTCCTCTCTCTTAGTATCAGAACATACAACATTGTCAATGAGGATGGGATACTGGGAGCATTTTTGAACAAAGACAAGCAACCCAGCTTGGCCGGTAGGAAGTGTGGAATATGAGGTGCCAGATTCAGAAACTGAACAAAGGCTGCCACGCTAGCTGCCATGTCATCCTCCTTCCTCCACCTGCCGACTCCTTTCATCCAAGCAGAAGAAACTTGGCAAAATGGCATGGCGAAGTTCCACAATCACCCACGACCACATCCCCAGCCTGTTGGGTCAAGACTGGTTCTGGACTCTACACATGAAGGTGATCAGAGATGAGAAAACAATAAATGCAACTTAGTGGTGGATGGCTGTGTAGACCTACTGCAGGAATTCCGAGGTGCATTCGATCCAATGCTGGGCAAGTACGTGGGCACCCCTATTCCCTTTAGCTTAGACTCCAAGGTACAGCCAATAAGGTTAAGCCTCCCTTTGCATTAAAGCCATTGATCAACAAGGAGTTAGATTTTATAACCAGTCGATCATGCAAAATGGGAAACCCTCATAGTACCAATATTTAAAAAGTCCAGTCCAGCTGAATCCAGCACCTCAACCACACCATTCTAGAAGTTTCCACAGAGGGAGCCAGAGAGAGAAAACATGTCCCTCCCGGCTCCGACCAATGCCCCGAGTGAGCTGCGCAGGTCAGCTAGAGCAGTAACATGCCCCACATACCTCAACGATTACGTATGCTAAATTACGCACTGGATGCTATATCCTAAGGAGTTGGGAATTTTCACTCCAGTCCAACAGGGAAGTGGAAAATTCTGACTGGTTCCTTGCCAGAATGGCTCCCTATTTAAACCCCTGCCATTTTTATGCTTTTGCTGAAGTTTGCCCGTTGTAACCAAACAAAGAGCTGAAGTCACTACACCAGCCTCCTGTCTCAGTATCAGAACTCAATAATGAGGATGACACCCAGCTTTACCAATGTTTTTCACTGAAAACATACTGTTTGACATTGATCGTATAATAACTAACAATTGATTTCATTCAGACAAGGTAAAATACTGTTCATTTGTAATCCAAGTGCCCATATGAATATGTTCAGTTTGTTCTGAATAGGGTTACATTACTCTGGAAGATCAAAGTATGCAGTCTTGCACATAATTTTGGAACAACTAGCCTTGTTGCTCAGAAAGACTTTTATTTGTTCAGATCAATATATTATTATTATTAGGATAGGATATACCGGTATCCATTATGAATGCCCTGTATGTTACAGAATAAACTAATGTGATGTACAGTGTTCCCTCGCTTTTCGTGGGGGATGCGTTCTGAGACTGCCCGCGAAAGTCGAATTTCCCCGAAGTAGAGATGCGGAAGTAAATACACTATTTTTGGCTATGAACAGTATCACAAACCTTCCCTTAACACTTTTAACCCCTAAATTGCAATTTTCCATTCCCTTAGCAACCATTTAGATTATTACTCACCATGTTTATTTATTAAAGTTTATTAAAAAAAAATATTTATTAAAGGCAGACGAAAGTTTGACGATGACATATGACGTCATTGGGTGGGAAAAACCGTGGTATAGGGAAAAAACCAGCAAAATATTTTTTAATTAATATTTTTGAAAAAACGTGGTATAGACTTTTCGCGAAGTTCGAACCCGCGAAAATCGAGGGAACACTGTATTCTAAAAGCAGCTTTTTTGCAGGTGATTCAGTAATTTCAGTTGCAGTTCCAGCTTCAATTATCTGGGCCTAGGTAATATAATCATAGTGAATTTCAGGCATTGATCACTATATTGCTGAAGTCGTATTTTCTGTAGTCAAGTTTAGAGTGATTTACATTAAGTTTGTATCTACTGTGTGTTCGTGTATTGTGGTTGAAAATAAAGTAGTCATTGACAGGTAGGACCTTGTGGCAGATAATTTTATGAATTACATTAAGATCGGTTCGAAGGTGACATAGTCAGCATAGGTCCCTCAATCAACTTTAGAGGTGAAATGAAATAGGTTGCTGCAAGTAAAAGGGCTCTCGTAGATATGGGATCTTGTTTGTGGAATTTCTCTCCAGACAGACAGATCTCCAAGTATTTGTTTGTTTGTTTTGTCAAGTACATATTGGTGGTATACAAAGATATAATAATATTTATATGCATGATACTAGTAAAAGAGAAACATTAGGTCAGGGGACGGAACGGCACTCTGGTGCACGTATGCACCCCCCTTACTGACCTCTTAGAAAATCGGGAGAGGTCAACAGTGGATAGTCTAAGGGTAAAGTTTTGGGGGTTAGGTGATGATACTACAGAATCTGCTAGCATCAACTACTCGGTTACTAAAGTTGTATTTTCTGCAGTCGAGTTTAGAGTGGTTTACTTTACGTTTGTATCTGTTGTGCTCTCGTGGGTTGTTGTGGTTGAAGCTGAAGTAGTTGTTGACAGGAAGGATGTTGTAGCAGATGATTAATGAACATTAATGTATTTTAGTTCAGGCATTGACATTCTTGTTCTCCAAGGTGTCTTACTGTTTTCTATTCAATTGGATTTATTAATTTCATATAATAATGTTTCTTTTTTAAAAGAGTGTGTTAACTAGTCTATAATCTGCCCGGACATTTCTATTATTGAGTAAATTATAAATAATTACAATAAAATCCATTCTCTATTACCTCTTGCCCCCCAGTACTATAGCATCACTTACTGGATCTCTTCGTGCTGATAAGTAGTTATTTAGATCATCCAATATAGCTACGTTCAATTCCAGGGTTTGGATTAGACTTTTAATGGCAAAGACATCAGTAGATTTTGCTGCTCTTACACGAAAAGACCTGTTGAAAATGAAACTAATTCCAACAATGATATCTACTAATATCTAATGTTTCAGATCCCAGACCTGAATAGGCAATCATGATATATATAATGAACTTATGGTAATGGTTGTCTATAAAAAAAAAAGAAATGTGATTTATTTATTTATTTATTTATTTATTTATTTATTTATTTATTTATTTATTTATGTGCTGCCCATCTTGTCCAGAGGCAATTCTGGGTGACTTTACAAACATTAAAATAGCTAGGCATTAAAATGATAAAACAATAAATGACAACAATAAAATAACTACTGTTAAAAGATGGGGAGGAGGGGAACACAAATTATGATACAGGATTTTCATATAAAAGTTGGTTTAAGGGCCCATTACTGTATTAAATTACAGGGAAATTAAACATATTACACCTTGATGCATATCAATACTATTTCATTAGCCTAATTAACCTATGCCTTTTCTAATACAGTACTTCATTCAATTTCCAGCTGAATCCTTGTCAGGAGAGATAGAAAACTCATGTCAGCTGACAATACAGAACTACTGATTTTAGAAAATTATTCAACCGATTTTCATCTTGCTGCTATTTTTCAGGACTATTTTCTTTTAGTATTCATAAACAAGTTTCACAAAGAGCTGAAAAGAAAGTAGGTTTGAAACATGGATATTTTTCTAAAAGCAAGCAAGCTTTTACTCTGATGTTAATGCAAAATCCATTTTATAGTGACTTTAGATGTTCTTGTCCTATTTTTCCAGATGCCAAACAGTGCAGTCTGCTTCTATCTCTTGCATATATGTATTAATAATATAAGAATAGACTCTGCATATGTAATTAATTACAATAAGTAAAATGGGTTAAATAACTTTTTAAAATGTACCTTAAAAAATGGAGCACTTAAAAAAAGAGCTATTATGAAAATAGCAAAGTGGGAGAAAACTATCTTAGTCTGTACATGCTCATTTTCTTCTCAGTGAAGAATTAACTCATTTTAGAAGCCTGAATCACTTGACTGTCCAGATGTAAGGGCACCATTATTATTCTGCTTTGCATTCAGAACTGAAGTATCCATTAAGCATTTCAGGCTACACCTTGTTGTATTATTTTCCAGGCCACCCTCTTAAGTAGCAAACCTGGTATTGCATTTGCCATCTTCTAGTTATTGTATACGGCCTTTCCTTTTTCTACATCCTTTGCCAATCAGTTTTTCATTTGGAGCTTTTCCCTTTATCTTGGTGATTTTCTACTGTTAGTTCTCCCACCCCCACACCCCCATGCTGTTTTAGACAGTTTGCTTTATCCATTTTCAGCAACTCCCTTTCTATTCACACGTCTTTTAAACCCCCAGAGTGCAACCACATTGCATTGATCATTGCTGTATAGATATATATATATCTTCATCAGGAAGGGATTATTAGCACTAGGCGTTTATACTCAGATTTTTCCATTACTGCACATCCATATTTTCTTCAGGAATTATTCAGATGAAAGCTAGTAGTTCACATTTGTTTTCTCTCATTTCTCACTAATACCAAATCTCATCAATAATGCTTACATATTGTTGGATCATGTAAAGGAGCAAATTTGAAACAGCTAAAATACTGTTTGTTTAATGTGGTTTAACTATTTTAAGGTTTTATGTTTTATGCTGCTATTTTAACATTTAATTTAACATTATTTTAGTTTGTTTGATATTTTGTGAGCCATCTTTGAAAAATGACTGTTCTGTGACATTTAAATAAATATTCAAATCTATATTTAGGATGGAGCATAATATCGGGAAGAATATCTGTACAGATATGCTCATATTCAAAAGTTATTCCCAGTCCAGATATGTTCTAGACTCAGTATGCAAATTCTCCATTCAATCCAACAGTATTGTATGATGGTCCATTTGAATTTAGTCATTATACAGTATGGCATGGCCCATTGCCTTATAAGGCTTTACAAAGTGATTATCAGCACTTTACTTGCACCGAGGAGTGAACTGATAACTAGTGCAATTCCTGAAGCAAGGATGACACTTGTGTATAAGGTGGCATACCTACTGTCTGTGTTGCTGTGTTTTGGACAAATGCTAAGTTCTGAGTGGTCTTCAGAGGCTGTCCCAAATACATTGCATTGCAGTAATCCATTGACAGATGACAAGAGCATGAGTATCTGCCTAAAAGACTTCCCATTGTAGGAAATGGTATGCCTTAATTTCCAATCAAAACATTTTATTTGAAAACAGTTATGAGAGCAAAATATATTACTAACTTGAGCAATCCAGATCGGTGAAATATATATAGCTCCTGATCCAGTATACAATTGCTGAAGGGAATAATCCTAACAAAACTCTGGATCAGGTGAAATTCAGGGACCATATGTGGCACTGTGATGATGCAGAAGTCTTTGTCCTAAAAAGTACAGTAGTTACAAATTTTAAAAAAGGAACTGCAAATACAAAATATAGGAAAGGATTATAGAAAGTGAGCCAAGTCTTTTCCCACTTATCACTTTTCCTACTTCTTTACTAAACTTTCCTGCAATTTCTCAACAGGGCCTTGGACAAACTGTAGCCAGTTGAAGCACCTGCAGGGCAAGGCTGCCATTCCTTTGTCTAATCAATTTCTGAATTCAAGCCATGAAATAATTAATTAAATAAAAGCCACCCAAGGTCACCTCAAAGTGGGTGGCATATAAATAAATAAGCCCCATGTAGTTCTGCCTAGTATATTCATTTGCTAAGATGGCACTCTGTTAACTCAAGCTGGTTATCAGGTGGCATTGAAAGCCGATGGATAGATATTTATAGAAATAAATCAATATTATCATTGCTGCTATGCTTTTCTATTATCAAAGGCCACCTAGGATAGTTTGTTTTTACTTCAACGGAAAGGAAGAGGTGAGTATTGGTGCCAATTTTTAACAGAAATAAATAAATCAAATTGTCCTCCTTATGGTTTAGCATTGTGCCACCAAGTTATAATGTGAACAGGAACAGGAACAAATAAGTCTGTGAACATTCCATTGCTGACTCTAAAAATATTTACAATAATTCAAAAATTATTTGGTCATTTCCCCCCCTCAAAAACAATGTTGCCCTGTGCAAACAAGCATGATGTTTAGCAAATAATATTCTAGTAATTAATTTGCAAGAAATTAATTTATACACATTTAGTATGAAGAGTTTAAAACCAAAATGTTATACTTACTGGGAAAAGTTCAAAAACAAAAGGTAAGAAATCCAGTGACCTGTAAATAAAACCAAGTACTTTAACAAACACATGGTATTTGCAGCATGTAAATGCACTTTAGCCATATCCTCCAATTAAAAACCAAATATTCGCTGAAGCACAAACCCAAAAATTGATCAACAAAGTGCTTTAATGGATATTCCATTCCATTAAAAGTCAGTAATAGTAATCCTTTTGCCCTTCACACCAGAGTCTCTTAATTATCACCTCATTTTCTCTCTCCATTCATTCACTGAAAACAAATACTGTACTTCTCATCCACTTTTTGAGCTGACTTTTACTTCATCATTCTTTTCTACAGGTCCTTCTGGTGTGCATTTAAGCAGAAAACACCTTTTATCTTACTGTTCAATAATGAGCAGTTTGAGGAAACTACTAGGACACAATATTTATTTGTGGAAATAAGCTTAGGGCTAACCAAATCCTAGTGTTTTCCTGCTACACAATGTTTCTTTGTGGAAAAAAGCTTAGCGATAACGAAATCCTATTGTTTTCCTGTTTAGTTTACTTTCTGTATTTCATTCTCCAGTGGATAGATTTGACTCTCAGCATAAGCACAATGTAAGCAAGAGTCAAAATTAATAAGGGAAATGAAGGAAAAGCCCACAGAAGAGGGAAGAAAATCAACTAAGTTTCGTAGTTTAATGGGTAAAGTTGCTTTTAAATTAAGAGTGGCCACAGTTTTTCAAGCTAAGTATAGTAGTTGATGGTAGAGAAGAGGTTAAGAGACTGCCCTCTCAAAAGTGGTTGGGGCCAAAAGAATAATTACTCATGACTCAATTAAAAGCAAAATTAGATCAAGGAAAATTAAAATTAAATTGAAAATGAAATATAGTTAGCATAATGTTAGATGACAATCCCTATTGATGGGACTCAGAACATGTCCCTCTTACCTGATCTAATGACATGGTGGACACCCTTGCCCCAAACCACGATTGACTTTTTAGAATAAGTGATCACTTTCAACTATATCCAGGAGCAAATCTGGAGCCAGTGTAGTTGCATTCTGAAATAACTAATGTTCTTTAGGAACAACTATATGTAGAGTGCCTTGCATTAAAGTGGTAACCACAGAATGAGTTACTACATACTGTGCCACCTAATCCAGGAACAGGCATAAGAGGTGCACAACACTAACCTGTGCAAAGGTTCCCCAGGCCATGGCTGCAATTCAAACAAAAACTGTGCATTGAAGAGGACACCAAAATCACAGATCAATTTTGTCTTGAATAGTTCAGTCCCATCCAGAACTAAGGATGGAATATCAGCAGAACCAGAAGACTCTGATACCCAAAACCACAATGTCTTGCTAAGGTTGAGCTAAAGCCTTTTCATCCTATGCATCCCGGTTTGGCCCGGTTCTGCAAAGAAGCATCTGTATGCACCCAGTTCTGCATGTGGAGAAACATGCACATGAGCACCAGAGCAAACCGGTCGCCACGGGTTTTAAAATCCATTACTGATGCAAACCTTGTTCAATCCCATTAAGACCTCTGTGGCCTGCAGGCACTAAAACTCAATCTCTTTAATGTCACTTGGCTGTCTGGGGGCAGAGACACAAAGGTGAACGTTACAGTACTTCAATATTAGTCCATGCCTTTGAAAGACCTCATCCAGAGTTTTCATGTAGATGGTTGTGGAGAGTGAGTCAAGCCCTGAGGAACACTATATGAAAGGCCATGGGCAGAGTTCTCCTCGCATCTATCAGCCTTTTGAGGTAGACCAAATTAGCTACTGCAGCTACTACTGTCATTATATGATTACAATTACAGAATCTTGTATATACGAATATGCCTCTCACTCCCTCTCTTTGTCTTTGCGAGGACGAGGGAAGGTCAAGTCTGAAATACTTCCTCAAAACTACATTTTTGTTTTGGATTCAAATTTATTTTATCTGACTGTTGTATTGGCTGTCGTTCTTCCTGTTCCTCAAGGTTATTCCCATAGCCTCTTACATCATCACACTGACTTGGCCATAGAAGTGGAAGGAAAACCAGCACAACTCTATGTCCCAACTCAAAACTACATTTTTGTTTTGGATTCAAATTTATTTTATCTGACTGTTGTATTGGCTGTCGTTCTTCCTGTTCCTCAAGGTTATCCCCATAGCCTCTTCCATCATCACACTGACTTGGCCATAGAAGTGGAAGGAAAACCAGCACAACTCTATGTCCCAACTCATACAGATCAGATCAGATTAACAGAGTTGGAAGGGACCCTGCAGGTCATCTAGTCAAATCCCCTTGTCCAAGCAGAAGACCCTTACATCTACCTCTACCTAGGATCAAACTCACAACCTCCTGATTGTGAGGCAAGAGCTCCACCTCTAGGCCACAGCAGCTGGCTAGCTAGTCAGGATATCATAGTTAATAGTATCAATGTCATCATGTAAATGCCACAAATTAAATAATTCATTCAGATGCTAGAATAAATTCTGTACATCATAGTGACATTTGTTTGATGATGTCTCTTTGTACGAATCATTATTTTGTTGACATTACAGTTTGCTGCACACATTCCTGAATGGGGGACTAGGAGTTACAGACAGGCAAGTTGTCTTGACTTTTTCTTTCAGAATAAAAATGTCATTAAGTTGTTGGTGTTATAATAATAATAACACAGAAAGCAAGAGTAACTCCCTTTCCTGTAATGTTCTATGGTTGCTATCTCAATTCAATATTCCTATGTAAGTAAATGACTGATATCACTTTTATCAGAAAAGTAATATTTATTTTCCAAGTTCCAACAATATACTTACATTTAAAATTCTCTGTACAGTGAACTGTCCTATTTATTTTCTACCTATCTATAAATTATAAAGAGCTTGATCTTATAAAAGCTTGATAAGCAAGAAATATCTATTTCAAGTAAATAGAATATTACATTGATCAATTATATGAAATATGACCGGTTTCAGGAAATTCATTTTTGCCCTTAAATTGCTTTGATATCATGTATCTAATATGTACTTGCCTTGTTTCATGTTGCTCATCAATACAAAAGAGCTGGATACAAAATGCATTTACTTCTCCTTTATATATAGGATGGAAACGTTGTGTTTCCAAACTAGTAATAGATGGTGTTTCAGTTGCTTTCAGATCCTTAGGTTTGTCGCTTTCTAATGACTGTAATGAAACCTGAGCAAGTATTCCCTCTTTCTGCAATAAGAAGTAATAAAAAAAGAGAAGCTTGGTTTCATTTATAATAGCACACTGCAATATTATTCACAAAATCTTTGAGACTTTATCTTGAAAAACAGAGTACAGATGTAAAACCAGTAATATGCATCACCTTATATCTATATACTACTAGTGTGAGTGTTTGTAGTGTTTGTATGTACACACACACATACTAAATACAAACTAGAATGAAATAAAATTCATATTAAAGGAGAGTGAGTTTGAGTGTTTAAGGCAGCAGGCTAGAAACCAAAAAACTGAGTCCTAGTCCCATTTTAGCCATGAAAGGCAACTGAGTGTCACTCTCTCTCAGGCCAGCTCTTCTCACAGGGTTGTTGTTGTGAGAAAATAGAAGAATGGAGCATTAGATATATTAGCCACTTTGAGTTATTTATCAAAATAATGTAATGGCAGAATATAAATACATATGTAAACCAAGATATCTCAAATAGGCTTATTCACAGAATGTATCCCAAAACTGTGCCCCATGATTGCTATGAAATTGAAATTTGGCAAATTTGACAAATTTTGGCAAATTTTATAAAACATTACATAAAAATTATCATAAAACAATTCATGACATAATACAAAATGTCACAAAACATTTCCTGGGCTGATGTTTGACTGTGGTATATAATATAGGGCTATTCTCAAAATCTTTGAATGTATATCCCAATTTTTTCAGTCAAGGCAGTTCTGTCCTTGTTGAAGGCACTGAAGAATCTGATAAGGAAATCTCTCTGAAAGGAAGATGCAGTGGATCGTGAAATGTCTAGTACTTTTATATGAGGAACATCTTCCCTGTTATGCTTTATTAACGCCATAGTTCAAATTTCAGTCAACAAATAAGAAAAAAGTAAAGCTAGATTCTTCCTCCAAATCAATTCAGAATGAACTTTTTTGATAAGTGTTCAGTTTCAAGAAATCCATGCAATGGGATACAGTGTATACAAGTCAATTCTAATAAAGACAAAAAGGTAAGATTTTTTAAATTGTTTGTTCCTGAGAACATGCAGCCTTAGAGATCTTTTTTTTAGTAATGCAGTAAAGCAGGGATAAATATAATAAATATGTAGGATTACCAGAGAATGTAGTTAGTGTGGAGGCTGCAACATCTAAATAAACTGAAATTTTGGTAAGTCTTTTTAAAATTTAAAAATTCTTATACTGAAAAGCTAATGTGATTCTCTGGAAATTTTAAATGCTTCTGATATAAATCTTTACAGATCTATAAAGGAATAGGTTGGGAGTTTTATAGAAAATATGTTTACCACTCCTAGATGGATTCAGCATCCAAAGTATGGATCAAGTTCAGGACAGTGGAAGGTTCTAGGCTGGCTGTGAAGCAAGTTATGAGGTTGATCTTAGCTGAAGGAAACTTTACCCAAAATGTTGTACTAGCTGATTCATTCATTCATTCATTCATTCATTCATTCATTCATTCATTCATTCATTCATTCATTCAAATAATGGAGACAACTCATTAGTTTGCCAGTTCTTTGACATCCCCACAATCAGGTACTATTAGATCTCAAGGATCTTTGTATAGTTAGGAATAATAGTGCCAATTTAATCTCAAGGAGAAGCTATTCAGCAATGTGCCACAGCTGAGAAAAACTTCTGCCTAGGACCCACCAAATGTAGCTCCCTAAATGATGGAACTACTACTTCTTGCGAACATATCTAATTCTCTTTCTTCTTATTTTCCTCACAACAAAATTTCATTTTTAATGTTGGCCAGTGTGCTAACAGTAAAAAAATGACAATAAAACTTATCTTAACCTATCCTGTCCTGTTGTATCTTATCTTACCTTATTTTAATAACAGTCCTGTCAGGTGGGTTGGGCTGAGACACAGAGATTGGTCCAAAGTCACAAAGCTAGCTTTCATGCCTAAGGGAGGTCTAGAAATTCCCAGGTTTCTTCAACACTATATCACATTGGTTATAATCCTACATGTTTTACCTGTATTTACCTGCTACTGATGTTGAAATAATGCTTCAAGTACTTATTCTGAAAATAACAGAGAGTCTGAGAATTTCTCCCATTATTTTAGGTCTAGAAATCAAGATCCCAAGGCTCTGTTATGTGAGAGTAGTGAGACTTTGAAGACTGATGGCAGCCCTTCTAATAGCAAGGTCACAAAACAGGCGGTAGGTACTAGGACCTTGACTTAATTTTAATACCCTTGAACCCACTTCTTTGGAAAAGACGACTCTGTTTTAGGTCCCTTCTTCTAGAAAATGTTAGCACCAGGGACCTCAGAAATGACCTTCTCTGTCGCCACCCATCTCCCATCATTACAACAGCTCCAACTCTTTTGGGATTTAGGAAAGCCATTAAAATATGTTTCAGATAGCCATTGGGTATCTCTATAAAGTGGCTCTCCTCTCGTCCTTTATTGCATGACTATTTATATTACTGAATATTTGTTCAGCACAACAGGATCAATAATTATTATGTAATATTATTTTGTTTTTTTAAACTTTATTATGAGTGAAAAGTACACAGCTCATTCAGTTGCAAATGAAGTTATTTATAAGCCTGAATAAATAAATAACAAGTCCAACAAATAAATAAATGAGATTCATTGGGAAGGGAGTGTTTTCCTGGAAGAGAGAAATGAAGTAATTGAAGAAATGATGTCTACGCTTCAGCCAGCTGCAAATCCACTGAACTATCCAGGGATTAAGTCCAATCTTCACTAATTTATCTATCAGCTCTTTATGTGGAACCGTATCAAAGGCTTTGCTGAAGTCCAGATAGGCAATATCCACGGCACCACCTTCATCCAACACCTTTGTGACATAGTCAAAGAAATCAATGAGATTAGTCTGACATGATTTGCCTTCAGTAAAGCTATGCTGATTTGGGTCCAATAAGTTATTGTTTTTTAGGTGCTGATTTATCCTATTTTTGAATAGAGTCTCCATCATTTTAACTATAACTGATGTCAAGCTAACTGGCCTGTAGTTACCAGCTTCTTCTCTACTGCCCTTCTTGTGGATAGGCACAACATTGGCCATTCTCCAATCCTCAAGAACATCTCCTGTTAACAGGGATTGGTTAAACAAATCAGTCAGGGGGGTAGCAATGACAGATCTGAGTTCTTTAAGAACTCTGGGGTGGATGCCATCTGGACCCATTGCCTTATTTATCTTTAATCGTTCAAGTTCTTCTAAGACATCGGCTTCTAAGATCACTGGAGTTAAATCCATACAGCTGGAAGCAATGCTATATCCCTCTATAGTATTATATTGTAAGGTGTCTTTTGAGAAAACTGAACAGAAGTAGCTATTGAAATGGTCAGCGATCTCCTTATTCCCATCAAGGAATGTATTATTCCTGGTCCTAAGCTTCGTGATGCTGCAGTTTTTCTTCTTCCTATCACTAATATATCTGAAGAAGGTTTTATCCCCCTTCTTTACAGATTTGGCAATTTCTTCTTCTTTTGAGGCTTTAGCAGCATATATTATCTGTTTTGCCTCCTTCTGTCTCATTTTATACACCTCTCTATCAGCTATACTTCCAGACTCTTTATAGCCCTTACATCATTGCTAAACCATATCGGTTTCTTCTTCCTTTTATCTTTAGTTATTTGCCTTACATACAGTCCAGTGGCTTTTAAGATGGCCTTTTTTTAATACAGTCCACTGGGTGCTTGCTCCTGCCATTTTACCCCTCCCCTTTAATTCAATATTTAAATATTCCCCCATTGCATTAAAATTTGTTTTTCTGAAATCCAATACTTTGGTTGCAGTATAGGATTGCTCACAATCAGTTTTTACATCAAACCACAAACATAGGTGGTCACTGCAACCTAAATTTTCTCCTACCTTAACCTCTGAAACCCAATTCCCATTCGTAAAAACTAAATCTAGAATATTCTCCCCTCTAGTTGGTGTCTTAACCAGCTGTGCCAGAGCTGCTCCTGTAAAGGCCTCTATTATATTCTTACTTTTGCATGTAAGGGCACTGGGGATATTCCAGTCAACATCAGGCATGTTGAAATCACCCATAACCACAATATCTCCCTTTACTGCCATTTGGGTAATTTCATCCACCATCTTGTTGTCATATTCCTCAGATTGCCCTGGAGGCCTATAGATCACCCCAATTCTAATGACAGAACCTTCTTTATTTTGCATGCAAACCCAGAGAGTCTCCAGATCTTTACATGTATTTTGAATTAGTGTTGTTTTTAGACTCTCCTTAACATAAATGGCTACTCCACCTCCCCTTCTCTTTATTCTATCCTTCCTATACAGTGTATATCCTGGTATGGATATTTCCCATTCATTAGAATCCTTAAACCATGTCTCAGTTATGGCAACCAGATCCAAATTATTTCTAGATATTATGGACATTAACTCACAGAGCTTGTTGCTCAAGCTTCGAGCATTTGTGCACATTATCTGAAGAACATTATTTTCATTATTAGTTTGCCCCTTATCATCAACAACTACATCTATTTTATTTGCAGCTCCCTTTCCATAAGCTTCCAGAAACTGATTTATCTTCATTGGTCAGGGACAGAAATCATCCACATCAGTTACATCTCTGTCCCCTTTACCTAGTTTAAATGCCTGTCCAAAAAGGTTCTGAACTCACTGAGCACCTGGGTACCTCTGTATGATGGATGCAAACCATCCCTCTTAAACAACTCCCTATTAGACCACCTACTGACATCATGACTTACATAGCCAAAACCTTCAGCTTTACACCACTGCCTTAACCACACATTAAACTCTCTGATGCAAGTTGTTTTATCCTCCTGGCCACAAACCGGTAACACCTCTGAGAAAGTCACTGACTCAGTTATTTTACCCAGCTCCACACTTAGACATTGGAAATCTCTTTTTACTACATTAACATTTCTCTCTTCTTTTCTATCTCGCTCTGTCTGTTGCTCTCTCTCTTTCTTTGTCTGTCAGCGAAGCGGCTGTGAGAGTGCTTTCTCGTAGTGCTTCAGGAACGCCTGCCCAGCCTCTCCTGCAGCCTCTTCGCTGACAACCCGGGACGAAAGTGCTCCCAGCGAAGGGCTGGGGGGGGGGGGGCGTTCCCGAAGCGCTCCAAGAAAGTGCTCTTGCAGCCCCCTCGCTGGGTGCGCGGATGAGGAGGAGGAGAAGCCGCCACTCGCTGCAGCAGCGAGCCCAATTTAGTGTTTCGGCTAGAAGCCCCCCACTGGAGAAAATAGTCATATTTTACAGAAAATGGGTAATAATTTTATACCTTATATAAAGTATAATATATTCAAAATCTGCAGAAAATGATAGTAAGAAAAGAAATGATGAACTTTGAAATAAAAAATATTAAGTGGAAATTATAGATAATCAAAATAAAAAGAATATTTTTAAAATTAAAAGAAATGAGGTCAAGCACCATGAGACAAAGAAATGTAGATTTCTCCCAAAAGCTGGAATTATAACAAATTTATAATTTAGCATCAGAAAGCATTATAAAGTACTGGCATGCATTGCTAAAATTCTCTGGCAACCTTTATAATTTATTGCTACACATGACTCATAAACTCTTATCTAATTCTTAACTTAGATTTAGAAGATATAAATAAACCTACAGTAGATGCAGAAGATATAAATAAGTAAGATATTAAAAGTTAAGTCCACAATATCAGACTTGGCACTTGCCTGAATGCTTTCTTTAGATAGTGTTGCATTTGCATTTGAAGTTTCAGAAAGGCTACTTCCAATTTTGCTGGTTCTCTGTCAGAATACAAATTAGAGGGGATAGAAAAGTCTGTTAACAACATTTATACGTTTCTGTTATATCTAAAAACATTATGTGAGTTTCTGGTCATAGCTAATCAATAGTACTGTACTGGTACATTATTTTGGAAGCCATAGCAGACTTTAGGATTATGAAATATTGTAGTCATCATTTTGGCAGTATTTTCATTTCTGAACACACATTTTAATAAGCGTTTGATCAGAAAATTGCCTTGTAATATTCCAAGAAATGTAAATAGTGAAGGATAAGGATTGCTTGATTGTACATAATTTTTTTGGAACATCTATCTTTGCAAATATGGATTCTGTACCCATGTAGTCTCAATGCAAGATTTAAATGCTTTAGACCTGAGGAGGTCTCATCTCCCAACTATGTAGAGGTGGTCCTCATTTAGCAACTACAGTACCTTGTTTAGCAATGGTTCAATAGTATCAAACTGAATATAGACTTCATAGTTTATGGATTGTAATTTTGGTAGTACTGACAATGCATAACTGATAGACTGGATTTTATTATGGATTTTATCTGTTTTTTATCATTTTATCCTACAACTTTTTTCGGTATAAGATTTTTTATTTTTCTCCACCATGAAATAAAACAATATATAGTTATAAACACAACAACAATGCTTAAAATCAATCATATGCAAACTTTTCTTTTCTCATTACTCGCTCAATGGAGGGTCTTATCTCTCCCTGTATAAAATTTTCTGTTAATTTTATACGTTATTAGCAATCCTTAAAATTCTAAATTAATTTTTTTCTCTCACTGTCTTACTACAAAAGATTACAACAATGTAAAGAATAATAAAATCTCTTTTATCTAAATTTAATCTTATATCATATAGCTAATTAAACATTCTATATATATATATATGTATCTTTAGTAAAAGAAACTATTCATAATATGTCACCTACATTGTAAAATAAAGTTCTATCTGTTTAAATCTAAGCAAAGTAAATTTTGTGTTATATCATTATATAGTGCTACTACCATTTCTCATCTTATCCTACAACTTTTGATTGTCTATTCACTGAGTATTTTTATTTGTTTTGGTTTATGACTGTAATAATAAATTTGAACTTTGAATACCAAAAAGAAATGTTTGTTTGGAAGTTTAAAAAGGATGCACACAGCTTTCAAACTTTCTGGTCTGGAACAATCTAACAAAGCTAATATTTTAATTTCTTTTAGGATAGATCTGTAATGTAAACATACTTTTCACCTTAATTCACATAAAGTTATTATAAGACATCAAATACAATGGTAACATATACAATTTTGGGGGGGGAAAGGCTAAGTTAGTCTGTTTATATTAAAAAAATTATTTATGATAATTTAAGGATTATTAGAGCCCATTTCATCATAAGCAGCTATGTGTATGTGTGAAGTAATTGAACATATATTAAACATCCATGGATTCTACATAAATGTAACTATGAAAAAGTATGTAAATCTAGCTATAAATATACAATTTATCATTCTTCAGCTATATACAGTTTTCAAAAAACAAAGCTAAACCCAAATCTTAATATATATTGTTTAATTTCCGGGCACAATATTTTAATGCTCTTTGCAATATGAAAGTCCAATTTCATTACGAAGATTTAATTTTCAGCATTAAGGTGTTCCAGCCCATATTTACCTGGGTGTCTATATTCTGGATATCCGTCATCTCTTCTACTAAGATAATGTTTTCGTCTTCTGAATGAGGAAATGGGAGTAAGAGAAAATAAAGCATAAAATACATTATAAAATAAGCAGTTTTCTGATAGTATGAACTGATTTTTATGTTCAATTTTATGTTCTTTAAACTTTTGACAGGCGAAATGAGTGCTGAAATGTGGATTCCTAATAAGTCTACCCAGAATGAAATACCTTTGAGCTCAACAGCATCGTCTTCTAGGTAGAGATGTCTAATAACCTATACTCGATTATTTATAATTATACATTTTAATTTTCAAAACTTCAGAGAGACAATATTTTCAAAAATTCATGATGATTGCAACTTAATTTTTTTACACCTTCATGATGATTTCTTTTTTTTTTCCAAATATTTTTATTAATTTTCTTTAAAATGACAAACAAACTTACAAACATTTAACATACATTGTAGGGATGTATCATCCCTGCTCTTCTCAAAAGTATAATTGCAGATACAGAAAAAGGAATACACAGTTAAATATCTAATTCAATGCTACTAATACAAAAAATATCTAGTAAAAAAAAAATTTACTGTCATATAAACATTTCTAATTAATTTCAAGTCAAAAAATTCTTTAGAAAAAACAAATTTCTATTCTATCTATGTAAACTAGATCTAATATAAATCTTAATAAGAAAAAATCATCTAAAATATCTATACTTATTGCTACTCTTCTTTCTTTATTTTTTTATTCTTATCTATCCATTCATAAACATTGTTCCATGTTGCGTAAAATTTGGTTTCTTCCTGTTCATTCAAGCGTCTTGTCATCATGTCCATTTCCGCGCAGTCTAATATTTTTGCAATAACTCCCTCTTCTTTGGGGATATCTTCCCCTTTCCAATTTTGCGCGTATATAATCCTTGCCGCTGTGAAAATATGTATAATCAAGTACAAAATTTCTTTTTTATAATTTTGGTTAGTAATTCCTAGCAAACAAAACTCCGGGGTGAAATCTATTTTCTGCTTTGTAATTTCTTTTGTCATTTTTTCTATCATTTTCCAGTACATTTTAGCTTTATTACATGTCCACCATTGATGGTAATAGGATCCTATTTCTTTCTTACATTTCCAACACAGGGGTGATGTCTTTGGGAACATTTTTGCTAATCTACTTGGTGGGAGATGCCATCTATAAAACATTTTAATTTGGTTCTCTTTCAAAGAAACTGATTTAGTCATTCTCCAGTTACACATCCAAACTTTCTCCCATGTATCTAAATCAATTTCTTTACCTATGTTTCTACACCAATGTATCATACTGTCTTTTAATGTTAGTTCAATATTCTTGTGGGTAATCAAATATTTATATATTTTTCCAATTACTCTGTTGTGGTTTTTAGTGATTAACTCACTTAACAGGTTTTTACTTTTGTTAAATATATAGAGTGTACTATCTTTCTGATATCTGGATCTAATCTGTGCGTAATGCCACCAATCAATTTGTATCCCTTCATCTTGTAATTTAATTCTAGATTTTAATTTCATTTGATTGTCTAACAAGTCTTTATATCTTATATTTCTTGAATCATTAATGGAATTTGGATGTATTATTGCGTCCAAGGGGGTAACCCAATCTGGAATTGTTAAAAAGTGGTTTTTCTTTATGTCTTTCCAGACATCAAATAAATATTTTCTCAGCGTGTGTCTTTTAAAGTAAGAATGGTTTTTATCTTTATCGTACCACACAAAAGCATGCCAGCCAAGCATGAGGTCATGTCCTTCTAATATTGATGTTCTCATGTCCTCTAAAGTTATCCAATTTTTAATCCATGTTAAAGCGGCTGCCTGATAATATAGTTTCCAATTTGGGAGCGCAAAACCCCCCCTCTCTTTTATGTCTTCTAACATATTTATCTTAATTCTTGCCTTTTTCCCTTGCCATAAAAATTTTTTAACCACATTTGTTAAGTTTTTAAAAAAGTTAGCCCCTGGATTGATTGGGATCACTTGAAATAAAAATAATACCTTAGGTAAGATATTCATCTTAATCGTAGCAATTCTTCCCAAAAATGATATTTTTAAATTGTTCCATATTTCTAGATCCTTTTTAATTTCATTAATTAATTTTATATAATTATCATTTTTTAATGTTATTGTTTTGGTTGTTAGCCATATTCCCAAATATTTTACTTTTTTAACTATTCGCATTCCAGTAATACATTCTAAATTGCTTTCTTGTATTTTACTCATGTTTTTAGTTATAATTTTTGTTTTATTTTTATTTATTTTCAAACCTGCCACCTTGCCATATTGTTCTATTGTTTGGATTAATGTTGGTGCTGTGACTAACGGATCTTCCATTATAAAAGTCAAATCATCTGCAAAGGCCTGGACTTTGTATATCTCTTTTCTAACTGTTAAACCTTTTATCTTTGGATCTGATCTTATTTTTATTAAGAGTGCTTCTAAAGTCATAATGAAAAGAAGAGGTGATATGGGACATCCTTGCCGTACTCCTTTATTTATTTTAAACGCTTCTAATTGTTCATTATTTAATATAATTTTTGTCGTTTGTTCTGAATAAATAGCGTCTATTAAATTAACAAATTTGGGGCCGAATCTCATTTTATTTAATTGCATCTTTATAAATGTCCAATTCACGTTATCAAAGGCTTTTTGAGCGTCTAAGAACATTAAAGATAATATTTTGTCTGAATGTTGCTCATAATACTCTAATACATTAATAATTGTTCTAAGATTATTTTTAATTTGTCTACCTGGAAGGAAACCATTTCGGTCTGAGTGAATTTTGGTATTTATCACATTTTTCAATCTATCTGCATATATTGCTATAAAAATTTTATAGTCTACATTCAATAAAGATATTGGTCTATAGTTTTTAATTTTTTCTTTTGGTGTATGTATGATTTCAAATATCTATTCATTAGGCAAAACCTAGACTAAGGGGATTAGGAGTCAAGTACAGCTGCTTGGGTAAAAAAAATAAAAATCTGTCGGATGGATAATTCTATCCCATTAAAGAGCTAGTACATTTCAGGAAGGATACCTCTTCTGATACCTGAAAACTATATGCATATAAAATAGTGGCAGTTTAGATCTTTGTTGATGGGTGAGTGGGTTTAAGCGAGCACAGGTGTATCGGTATTAGTTGTTGCAGCAGGTTACATCAGTATTAGTGTTATCAGATCACTATTATTATTGTTATTCATTTGCAGGAATCTGGTGCATCACAAAAGCTTTTTGCTGCAATCCAGTGGTCACTAAGCATATAGGATGTTTTTGTCTACCACCTACATTTATTTGCAGCTCCACCTCCACCCCTCATCTTGGCCCAGCCAAATGCTTGTTTAATCTATAGAGACATGCCAAACATGCAGTTGTCCATGATTTTTTTTTAAGCCTGTAGGCCTGATTGGGGCTTTATTTCTGTGGGCCTAAGATAGTCATCAAACTTGCGTAGAATATATTTATATCAACAGGGAGAATGGCAAGTCTTGGAAATATGTACCACATTCTTAGAGTTGTGACTGAAAGGCATGTAAACTTGGAATTATCTGATATAGTTATAATATATTCCACTGAAGCAGGAATCTTCCAAAAACTTGCAAGGAATATGAGATCAGCAGTTTATTTTTAAATCATCTGAAGCCTAATAAACAAATTAACTTTTAAAAAACTGAATAATAATAATAATAATAATAATAATAATAATAATTTATTAGATTTGTATGCTGCCCCTCTCCGAGGACTTGGAGCATCTCACAACAATACATCATGTACAAATCTAATGTTAAAAACAATTTAAAACCCTTATTATAAAAAGAAAACAATCACACAACCTAACAGACCATACATAAACTATAATAGCTAGGGGTATGTCAGTTTCCCCATGCCTGGTGACAAAGGTGGGTCTTCAGAAGCTTTCGAAAAGTAAGGAGGGTGGGGGCAGTCCTAATCCCTGGGTGGAGTTGATTCCAGAGGGCCGGGGCCACCACAGAGAAGGCTCTTCCCCTGGGTCCCGCCAGACGGCATTGTTTAGTCGACGGGACCCAGAGAAGGCCAACTCTGTGGGACTTAATCGGTCGCTGGGATTAAAAACTAGCTATTATTAAAATGTCATTTAATCTAACACCTTAATTTTGTTTTTTTCAAAAATTAATACAACTAGTATATATTTTCATGCACCATTTCTTATGCACAGTTTTCTCTATGGAAATGGTTAGTCTGCTAGGAAATATATTAGCCCAAGGTATTTTTAGCAGTAAGTTAAATTTTACAAAATATTTTGATTTCACCTGTAATTTCACTTGAAACGCATGGTGGTTTAAGAATATCATCTGGATGTGGTTCGCAAAGTCCATTGAAAAGTCTCAAGTCATAGCAGTCGTGAAGCAGCTGTACATTCACTTCAGAACATATACTCATGAACCCTACTGCTAAGCCATTATCCTGAAAAATCCATTAAAATGCTGTTAAGGTTTTTGCCCTCCCAAAAATAAGGATTCTCACAAAGTAAGAAAATATACCATTTAACTTCTTGAACTAAAATCCATACTCCTTGCTTATAATATAGCAGAGGACCTCTGACACATATATACAGTGATCCCTCGATTTTCGCGGTCTCGATTTTCGCGAAACGGCTATACCACGGTTTTTCAAAAAATAATAATTTAAAAATAGCCCGCGGTTTTTTTTCTATACCACGGTTTTTCCCGCCCGATGACGTCATACGCCATCACCAAACTTACGTCTGCCGTTGCTGATTGGCCGAAATCTCAGCCAATCGGCTTTGCCATCGCAAAAAGTTTGCCCGGCAACACTGATGCACCGAAATCTCAGCCAATCAGCGTTGTCATTGCAAAATTTCACCCGACAATGCTGATGGACAGAAATCTCGGCCAATCAGTGGTGTTAGCCCAGCGTGCTTTGGAACTTTTGCAACTTGTTAAAACTTGTTGGAAGATGGCTCCTAAACGTTGCACGCAGAGTGGAGGCGGCGACGCTAAAAAGAGCAGGAAGATGCTGACAATTAAGGAGAAAATTGAACTTTTGGACATGCTAAAAGAGGGATGCTCTTATGCAGATGTTGGTCGGCATTATGGGATCAACGAATCGAGTGTGCGATACATTCGGAAAGACGAAAAGAAGATAAGGCAAACTTCTCTGATAACATTCAACAAGGCTGCAAAAAGAATGGTGACGCCTAGAAACAAACGCCTTATGAAGATGGAAGCTGCTTTATCCATGTGAGTACAAGACTGCCGTAAAAAGAGCATTGCTTTGGATACCAACACCATACGGACAAAGGCACAGCAACTCTACACCCGTCTTGCAAACACAGAAGGAGGCGATGCAGATGAGGGAAACGCAGGTGAGGGCTGGGGTTTTTTATTCTGTCATTATTTAAGTGCTTTAACCATACAGTACTGTATGCTTTCATTCAAGAGTCACTTCTCTCTCCCTTTCCTGTCATTCTCTGCAGATGAAGGTGCTGGTGAAGGTGCTGATGACTCTGAAGACCCCCAGCCATCAACATCTTCTGCTTCTTCGGCCCCATGCACATTCACAGCAAGCAAAGGGTGGTTCGATAAATTTCAATGGCGCTATGGCCTGAAGAGTGTGTCATTGCACGGAGAAGCTGCCTCAGCAGATACAGGTGCAGCCGAGCAGTATGTCCATGGCACGTTTAAAGACCTAATTGCAGAAGGGGACTACCTTCCAGAACAGGTGTTCAACATGGACGAAACAGGCCTGTTCTGGAAGAGGATGCCTTCACGGACTTTCTTGATGCAGGATGAAGCCAAAGCCCCTGGTTTTAAGGCCCAGAAAGATTGGGTAACTTTGATCATGTGTGGGAATGCAGCAGGCTTCTTGATGAAGCCAGGGCTAATTTATAAGTCACGAAATCCAAGAGCCCTCAAGAACAGAAATAAGAATGCATTGCCAGTGTACTGGATGCATAATCCTAAAGCATGGATTACAAAAGCCCTCACGCGGGACTGGTTTCATCAGTGCTTCATCCCACAGGTGAAGGATTATTTGGCTGGCAAAGGACTCAATTTCAAAGTGCTTCTCCTAATGAACAATGCTGGAGGCCATGATGACCTGGCACATGAACATACTGGGGTGCAAGTCGAATTCTTGCCACCAAACACCACATCATTTATCCAGCCGATGGATCAAGGTGTTATCCGCGCATTTAAGGCACTGTACACGCGCAATTCCCTTGGAAGCCTCGTGGAAGCAATGGACGCTGATGAAAACTTCACATTGAAGGGCTACTGGCGTCAGTACACAATTGCATCGTGTCTGAAGAACATTCAGAATGCCTTAATGGATATGAAGTCACAGACAATGAATGCCTGCTGGAAGAAATTGTGGCCAGAAGTGGTGCATGATTACAAGGGATTTGCTCCCGAAGAAATTCAACATGCTGCAGTCCAGAAATCTGTGAAGCTGGCACAGGCACTGTGTGGAGAAGGCTTCATTGACATGACACCAGATGAAGTCAATGGTTTGCTTAATGAGCATGGCCTACCGCTGACAGACAAAGATCTGGAGGAGCTGACCAGGTCATCGAGTGAAGAAGAGGAGGAAGAGGAAGCTGAACAAGCTGAGGAAGAAGATGTTGGCCTAACGCTTGAGCGGCTTGCAGAACTGAACAGAGCTGCTGCACATCTCCAACACATGGTGGAACTTTGGGATCCCAACATGACTCGCTCTATACACTTTAAGGCCTCCCTTGACAACACCTTTGCACCATACAGAGCCATGTTAGCCCAGAAAAAGAAACTGCACCAACAACTGCCCATAACTATGTTTGTCACGAAAACCAAGAGGTCTGTCACACCATCACCTGCAGCGTCCATTGTAGAAATGGTGATAGAAGAAGATCCCGAGTTATCCTATTTATGCTACCCCCCCCCAAATGTAAATAAATATTGTTATCGTTTATTATCAGGTTGACTAAGTGTCTTATTCAATGTGTACAGTATAGGAATGTACAGGTACAGGTAGAGGTAATGGGAAGGGGAAATGATAATTAAGGGGATGGGAAATGGTAATTTATGGGTTAAAAGTGTTGGGACTGAGTGACATAGAAGAATGAATGAATGAGTGAGTGAATGAATGAATATTGTAAATTCAAACACAGGTGAGGGCTGGGGTTTTTTATTCTGTCATTGTTTAAGTGCTTTTACCATACTGTATGCTTTCATTCAAGAGTCACTTCTCTCTCTCTTTCCTGTCATTCTCTGCTTCAATCATTTTCTCATTTCTCTCTTTCTCTCTTTCTCCCTCTCTCCTTTCCATCTCGCTCTCTCTGTTGCTCTCTGTGAGAACCTCTGCCCCGCCTCCTGCAGCCCCCCTCGCTGACAGCTGGGACGAAAGCGCTCTATAAGCCAAGGGACTACAAGAGGGGTGGGCCGGGCATTCTAAAAGCACTCAGAGCGGCCGTAGCCACCAGCGCTGCTGCAGGAGGACTCGTGCCCCAAGAAAGCCGGTGAGAGGGGCGAATCGGGCGGGCGGGGGGTAGCGGCGAGGAGGCCGGAGGCGCTGGGTGGGTGGCCGACATTAAAAGCAATCATTGCCAGCACTTTCGTCGCTCCCCGCCTCCCTGCCTCCAACTTCAAGCCCTTGCGCGCATGCGCAAAAGGGCACGCATGCACAGATGGTGTTTTTACTTCCGCGCCGCTACTTCGCGGAAAATCGATTTTTGCGGGAGGTCTTGGAACGTAACCCCCGCGAAAATCGAGGGAACACTGTATCTATGAAATAAAAGGAAGAGGCATAAAGCAGTGCACTGTTTACTTTATGTTATCTGTGATGATTTTTCAAGCTTGAAAAGCAATAGTAGCATTTATATATCACTTCATTGTGCTTTACAGTCTAGTAGTCAGCAAATTGCCACCAAAGGTTCCCCGTCTTACTGACCCTGGAATGATGGAAAGATGGGAACACTTCCTAGTGCTTTACAGTCCTAGTAGTCAGCAAACCGCCACTACTAGGGCTATAGCAGTGGGCAGAATTAGCCTGCAATACTGAGTTTTACCCACCATGCTACCAGGGCTCTTCAAAACCATGCACCAGATTTAAAAAACAGCTTATATATTTCAGTTTAATCTGATAATTTCCAGTCTTAATTTTAAGAACAGCCCTATTGGTAGACACACTATTCTATCATATTTAATTAGCATTTAATCCATAGGTAGTCAGATGATACAGGGCATCCTCCTGAGGGTCAAAAAAGTCATGGCTCATGACCTTGGTGGGTAAAATTCCATTTTTTTAAAGTGTACCACATTTTTAAAATGAGCTAGGGCTTCACCCACATAGTCCTACTCTCTCCACCTCCCATGACTTTGCATCACTGGGAATTGTATGGTGTAATATCATCCCTTTCACCTGCTTCAACACCTATTGGCTACTGAAGACAATTTATGGCAATTATAAATTGATATAATTTGGGAAGTTATATATACTAAATGTTTCTAATAAACAAATAAATGTAGCTAATTATGTTGTCATTACATAATTACATAAAGAAAGAAATGAACTGGTCAACTTTAGGGTGGAAGATGAAGCCTACAATAGGATGCAATGAGCATCCCTATTCTTCCATTTAAAAAGTGAAAAACCTCTGGCTTTATTTAAAAAAATTATTTAATAATTTGTATGTTCAGGAAAAATACTTTTAAAAAGTCTTTTCAAAAACTATTGGTTTATTAATTAATTAACTGATTACTACTCTTCTTTGAGCAGGCTTGTGCATAAAGCTGTAGGGTGGTTATCCCATTGCTCCCTGTTTCCCATTCCCTCTAAGTACCTTATGTGTTTAATAACACTTAATTGTTCTGCAAGGTATTTGTCTATTATTTGATCTTAGCTCTGTGTTACCATCCTAGTGATTCATGCATCATTATCAACTATAATCTTATTTTTGGCAGAAATGGGAAGTTCTTGGGTTGCATTTAGCTTAGCTGTGCCAGTTTTTGCAACTTTCTGGATTCCTCCCTCATCCAGAATGTGCTATGAAAAATTAGTGGCAAACTGGCAATTTTCAGTGATTTGAGCTCCCATGCTAACATCTCTAGCTATAGGATCCCTATCCAATAACTGAATATATAAATCCAATAAATAAATATGTCTATTTCTTTGAGTTTTGGAATAATGACAAAATATAAAAGAACCATAAAAGCAGTAAATTCAAGATGATTATTATCTGACATGTAATATAAATAAAAGCCTAGAAGGAAACTGAATTGGAGCTCTGTATAAAAGATAAAACATGACAAATAATCTGTTTTGAGTAAAATGTGACATATTTATGTGTCTACTTTTTATGAGTTGTATAGGACAGTTAATTGAAGTTCTAGAAGCTTAGGAATCCTTCATTTAGAACCCACAGAAGCCCACAGGCAACCTTCCATAGTCAAATTTGCTGCCCACATACTGTACAAGAAATAAAACCATAGGGAACTATTTCAATCTTACTGAAATTAGGGGTGAAATATTATGAGATCTCTTGAATGAATCCAATTTGTCATTTTAAAAAATCAGACAAGTAGTTTATCTAGTAACTCATTGTTACTAACAAAGGCTTACCTCACAAACTACAGCAAGATTATTTTCATCTTGAGCTTCTATCAGTTCAGCAAGGAAATAGTCTCCATAGGTTTGTCTTAAAGTATCATTATGCCGTGAAAAGATTGGGGTGAGATCATCATGGTCTTCTACCCTACAAATGAGATTATCCTTTTGAGACAAAAATAACTTAGGATTCTATTTTTGTTTTAAATAATGTAAGTATAATGGATAAATGAAAGACATCAATAAACTTCATAAATGGACATTTTGCAAGATAGCATAAAATCTTATGCAGAGATAATAGTTTCCTATATTATAATAAATGGTCTTAGCAGATGCAAACTATTTAATCCATTTTAATATGAAAGCCTAACACATAGTATGTAAATTAATATAAGAAACAAGAAAAATGTCTTTCTTCAGCCATTGCTGTATAGTACAATCTCAGCTACCAGTATTTGGATTTACATCATAGTATGACAGAATTCTGATTTAACAGTAAACACCAAACAGTAGCACCAAATTAAAATCTTTCTTTCAGATTACCCATCAACACAACTATCCTTGGTTTATGAACCAATCCACTGGTAGAATTAATAGTCAAAATAACTGCAAATACCTTTTTAATCCTATGATTAAAATTAATCATGTGATTTTATATTGAAGGCTATTGGACTAAACAATATAAAATAATAGTTAAAACAATTTTACAAATGGAAATATAAACCGGTACCTGAAATTGTTACTGATTATTATCTAACCATGAGCTGTGCTAATTGTCAACAAACAAGAAGACAGATTAAATACAAAACATATCTAAAACAAGCTTTGGGTGGATGTAGTCTCATTTGAACTAGCAACTTAAAATATATCTTTACTTGATTGAGTTATATTTATACTAAAGCTTGCCCTTCCAATTATGAAGAATATATTGCATATAAAAGAAATAAATGCCTTATTTTAAGATTCAACAACACAGCAGAAAAAAATTCAGGATTGAAATATGATATGTTGTGCCTATCTGGAACAACCAGCTTTGAAATAAAATAAAAATACAGTTGTAACTGAATATGCCAGAAGTCGTTTGGCATTATAATAATAATCTGATTAGGGAAAAAGTGGGGAATTTTTGCACACATATGAAATCTAGGGGATTTTTAAAATTGAACTGGTACAGTATTCTTCTGGCTTAAGTCCTATACATAATTGTGCAGTATAATGAAACTTGATTTTAGGAGATATGTCCAATGATGTAAGGACAGATTTAGATTTACTTTTCTTGTTTTCAGGAATATGATCAGTAGGAGAGGTGTTTCTTAGTTAGAGTACCCTTACTGAAGTATCAGTAGTGAAAGAAATAGTTCTGCACTGTTTCAGTTAAATACAGTACATGAATTTAAAGAAGAATGAGAAATAAAAAGAGAGACTATACAGTGATCCCCTGGTTATTGCGTTCCCGACCATTGCGAACAGGCTAATTTGCGATTTTTCAACCCGGAAGTCAAAACACCATCTGCGCATGCGTGCCCTTTTTTCTATGGGCACGCATGCGTAGATGGCGCCGGGCAGATCAGCTGCTGGGCGGCTTCCCTAGGTCTTCCCCCTCTTGCTGGCGGGAGGGCGAGCGGCGGGCATCAGCAAGGAGTTTCCCCACCGCCCACGCAAACTCCTCGCTGCCGCCCGCCCTTCGCCCGCCCACGCCGTTCATTCTCGCCGCTTCCCAGCTGAGTCCTGAAGCGAATTCGCTTCAGGACTCAGCTGGGAAGCGGCGAGAGCGAGCGCGAGCGAACGGCTTGTCCGCCGCCCGCTCGCGCATCGCCCGCCCACGCCGTTCATTCTCGCCGCTTCCCAGCTGAGTCCTGAAGCGAATTCGCTTCAGGACTCAGCTGGGAAGCGCGAGCGAGCGGCGCCAGCGAACGGCTTGTCCGCCGCCTGCCTGCCCGCTAGCGAGGAGCCGAAGATTGGGGGCCGCGCGGCTGTTTTAAAACGTCGCCGCCGGCATGGGGGGCTTGCCAGCACCCCCCGGACCCCCAACCCGGGTTTGGGGGGCTGCTAGGAAGCCCCCCATGCCGGCGGCGACGTTTTAAAACAGCCGCGCGGCTTCCCAATGAGTCCCGAAGACAAACGCGGAAGTTCGCCTTTGACGTTTGTCTTTGGGACTCAGTTGGGAAGCCGCGCGGCTGTTTTAAAACGTCGCCGCCGGCATGGCGGGCTTCCTAGCAGCCCCCCAAAGCCAGGTTGGGGGTCCGGGGGGTGCTGGCAAGCCCCCCATGCCGGCGGCGACGTTTTAAAACAGCCGCGCGGCCCCCAATCTTCGGCTCCTCGCTAGCGCTGCGGAAGTAAAAACACCATCTGCGCATGCGCAGATGGTGTTTTTACTTCCGCAGCGCTACTTCGCTAAAACCCGCTCGTTGCGGGGGGTCCTGGAACGGAACCCTCGCAATGATCGGGGGATCACTGTATATACATAGACTATAATATACATAGGAAGGAAATATCATTTTCTAAGAAGACTCCCAGCATGGCCAAATCAAGGATCATAAAGAAGGAAAGAGTCAGACTAGATGTGAAGGGAACCAGTAGGCCTTGTGCTGGTAGAAAACAGCAATGGCAGGACTTAAAAGACTCTGAGATGAAGCTACGAGATAGATTTACAATGAACATAAAAGCTGTAGCTCTACTTCTTTGTTGCACTCAGTAAATAATTTTACATTTTTGAATTCCTTAGCTTCATGCTTGTTGCTGAGCCTGGCCTTAGCCTCTAATTTTTCTGAAGCTAAGGAGCCTTGCCTAAGAAATAGCATAATTTTACATTTTCAGGTTAACAAGGCTGAGAGATTTCCCCTGAATTAAAATAAGTGGGTTTTGGGTTGCAGTTTGGGCACTAAGTCTCTACAAGGTTCGCCATCAGTGCCTTAGACCAGCGTTTCCCAACCAGTGAAACTTGATCAAGTGTGCCGCAAAGCTCCTAGGGAAGCTCCAGCTGGGTGGGGCGCTGCCGGTGCCGGTACCTCTGACCTGGAGCTCCCACTCACAGCTACCCCCGGCTACTGCCCGATGCTGCTGTTGCCAGCGCTCTCCTGCTGGGTCCCAAAGAAGGAAGGCGGGAAAAAGGAGGCGTGAAGAATGAAGCTCTCCTTTTTCCCGCCTTCCTTCTTTGGGGCTCAGCAGGAGAGCGCTGGCAACAGCAGCATCGGGCAGTAGCCGTGGGTAGCTGCGAGTGGGAGCTCCAGGTTGGAGGCACCAGCACCGGCAGCGCCCCGCCCAGCTGGAGCTTCCCTGGCGTCGGCGGCAAGTGTCCTTTGGAGCCCAGTGGGAGGGCAAAGGCAGCGAAAGCAGGAGGGCGCCATCAGCAGCGGCACCAGGTAGTAGCCGGGGGATGGCAGTGGCAAGAGCTCCAGGGCAGAGGCACCGGCAGCGCCCCGCCCAGCTGGAGCTTCCCTGGCTGGGGCGGCAACCAATATCCTTTGGGGCCCGACAGGAGAGCACTGGCGGTGGGAGCGGGAGGGTGCCGGCTGCAGCGGCCCCAGGCAGTCGCGGGGAGATGGCGGCGGCAAGAGGGAGCTCCAAGGTGGAGGCACCGACGGTGGTGGTTGGCCGTGCTGCTGGACGCCGTACATGCTGGCGCTGCGGGGCTGGCACTGGCTCGCTGGCTGGGCCGGAGGTGCCAGCCACACGCCCATGACCAGCGTAGCGCCAGCATATATGGCGTCCAGCAACACGTTCAGCTGCCGCTGTCAGGGCTCCCGCTCACAGTCAACCGCTCTGCCGCCACCCTTGGCTACTGCCCAATGCCGCTGTTATCGGCGTGGTGTAACGAAAAAGAGAGAGAGAGAGAAAGCGAGATAGCAAGAGAGAGAGAGAAAAAGAGAGAGATAGCAAGAGAGGCAGAGAGAGAGAGAAAGAGAGAGAGAGAGAGAGAGAGAAAGAAAGAGAGAAAGAAAGAGAAAGAGAGACATAGCAAGAGAGGCAGAGAGAGAGAGAGAAAGAAAGAGAGATAGCAAGAGAGACAGAGAGAGAAAGAGAGAGATAGCAAGAGAGACAGAGAAAGAGAGAGAGAGAAAGAAAGAGATAGCAAGAGAGACACAGAGAGAGAGAGAGGAAGAGAGAGAGAAAAAAGGCAAGAGAGAGCAAGAGAGGGGGAAGGAGGGAGAGAGAAAGACATAGAGGGAGGGAAGGAGGGAGAGAGAAAGAGCAAAAAAGAGAGGAAGAAAGAAAGAAAGAGGGATGGAGAGAGAGAAAGAAGGGAAGGAAGGAAGAGAGAGAAAGAAGGAGGGAGAAATAGAGCGAAAGGGAGGAAGAGATTTTTTTTTGTCCAAACTTTTTTTAGACCCCCCCCCCCCCGCTCAATGTTCCCCAGGATTTTGAAAATATGAATAATGGGCCGCGGCTCAAAAAAGGTTGGGAAACACTGCCTTAGACACTGGATTTAGGGGGCAGAAATCTTTAAATAAGCCAAAGGTCCTTCAAATATTAAAGATTTAAATTAGCCAGCCTTGATTCATTCGTTATATTGCTTACCTGTTCCACTAATTATTTTATAAGAGAAATTAAGCTGGATTTTTCTTTCTCTGTCTTTTTGTTTTGCTAACCCCGGTTTCACTAAATGCTATATACCAATGGACACATGATCTAATTTAAAAGGTCTATGATGACCTCTGGTGGTCAATTAATGATTGGATACTCCCAGCTCCTTTACTACTTGTCAGAATGTGAAGAAACCTATATAATTAAATGATTTATTTTAAGAAACAAACTATATGGCATAAGCATGTGGAGTTGATCATTGTGATAGTGAAGCAATTTTCTTCTTTTTTAAATATTAAATGCCTTTTAAATATATTTCTAAGTAGAGATATATGAGAGGACACTTGCACATTTAACTAGTTACCATAGAAACTAAGCAAGTATCTCGGTGCTGTCATTTCAAACTGCTTTTGAGAGAATGTTTCTCCTCATTCTCCTTCAACAACAACAAATTATAGTAGTTTCATGATCATCATCACAAAGTTAGTAACTAGCATGTCGGAGAGATTTTTCTCTTCACAAGCACAAATTCTGTAAGATAAATCACCAGTTCCCATGTAGAAAAGCTGAAGAGTCCAGAGACAGGAGGCTAACAAGACGGTTCCTTTATTTCAGCTCTTTAAGACAAGTGACATTCAGCTGGAATGCGTCTGCCTTTAACAGAGAACAGGCGCTCCTTTTATACTTTTTCGGCTCCCGCCAAAAGAGAACTGTCAGCGTCTGAGCCAATCAGGCGCGACTTCTATTTTTACACAGCTTGCATAGAGACAGCATTTTTTACATAGGAGCAACTATTTACATAGGATTCAACACCCCTCCCTCCTTAGTCAGAGACAAGTCAATCTGCCAGCCATGTGACAAAGTCCTCCAATCGGCTTGGCCTTTGCAGAGTTCTTTCTGACCTGCGCAGATAATTCGAGTCCTCGCTTTCAACGGTGGAGGTCGGTTCGCTAGTACCTCCACAGTGCGGCTGGGGCCGAGGATGAGCTCCGGCTTGCTGTGTTGAGTGGGCAGGCACAACACCGACCTCCGAGGACGAAGATGGCTCGACATCGCTGGAGGACCTTTCCCGTCTTGGTAAGTCCATTTGTATGTCCATTAAGACGGGTTGCGCGTTAAAGTCTATTAAGGGGGAAGAGTCTGTATTAGCGGTTTGTACAGGGGAGGCCTCAATGCGCCTTCGTAAATGATCGATGTGCCTTCTCCACATTCGGCCATCGTCCAATTTTACAACATAAATTTTAGGGGCTGTTTGCTGTACAATTGTTCCCTTCATCCAATTTAACCCCCCATCAAAATTCTTTGCAAAAATACTTTGACCCAAGTACAATTGTCTTTCAGGATTTACATACATAGAATTATGAGTACAATACCTTGGGTGTAATCTATCCAGTGGGGATCTAATTTTCCTTCCGATTAGGATTTCAGCAGGACTTTTGTGTGTGTGGGAGTTAGGTGTAATATGTTGTGTTAACAAAAATTGGTCCAGATGCTGTTGTACATCCCCAGGGCCTGACCTGCGCAATGCCTCTTTTGCCACCCGAACGTACCGTTCTGCCAACCCGTTAGCCCATGGCGAGTAAGGCGAGATAAGAGCATGTCTGACCCCCAAGTTATCCAAGAACAATTCAAATTGCCTGGCTGTCAATTGGGGCCCATTGTCTGACACTAAGATGTCAGGACAGCCATGGGTGGCAAACAAATGGCGCAGAACCTTAATGGTAGCACTAGTGGTTATATTATTCATTGCAATAATTTCAACCCACCTTGAAAATGCATCTACCACTATCAAGAAATATTGAGACCCCACTGGCCCCGCAAAATCAATATGGACCCTGGACCAAGGCCCTGCAGGTTGCTCCCACTCAACTGGAGCTGTTTTGGGGGGATTTGGCCGTGACTCTTGGCATGGGTCACACTTGGCTACCCACCTTTCAATGTCTGCATCCAGACCAGGCCACCATAAGTGCCCCCTAGCTAAGCCCTTCATCCTTACAATACCAGGATGGCCCACATGTAACATAGTGAGTACTTTAGTCCTTAGACTTTCAGGAATGATTACTCTATCACCCCACAACAGACAACCCTTTACATATGACAGTTCCAGTCTTTTGTTTTTAAACTCAATTAAGTTTGCTTCTAAAGAGTCGTTATGCCACCCCTTGAGTACACAATTTACCACCTTTTGTAAAATCTGATCTTGCTGAGTGTGGTCAGCAACCTCTTTTGCTGTTGTTAGTGGGTTATCCTCAAGCTCTAGAATTAAAACATCAGCAGATGGGGCTGGGTCCTCAACTATTTCTGCCATGGGGCACCTACTTAAACCATCTGCGTGGTTGATGGCTTTACCTCCTTTATGAATAAGCTCATACTGGTAACCTGAAAGAAACAATGCCCATCTGATTAGTCTAGGAGACATAAACGGAGGTGTTGGTTTGTTAGGGGCTAGCAGGCCTAGCAAGGGTTTGTGGTCAGTGACTAACTCAAATTTCCTGCCAAAAAGGTAGTTATGAAACTTTTTTACCCCAGCCACTATAGCTAGAGCCTCTTTATCTAGCTGGCTGTAATTTCTCTCAGTACTAGTCATTGTCCTGGAAAAGAAAGCAATTGGGGCTTCTGTATTATTTGGCAAGACATGTGCCAAGACCCCCCCGACTCCATACGGGGACGCATCGCACGTAAGCCTGACGGGTAGCAGGCCTAAAAATGCCTGCAATTCTGTTTTATTCTGTGGCTCTGGGGCTTCTCTAATGGCTTTTAATTTTTCAGTAGTGGGGTGGATGCCTTCGCCATCAATCCTATACCCTAAGAATTCCACACTGCTGGTTCCCCAAACGCACTTGTCTGGTTTGATTCTTAGACCTTTAGCTTGCAGTCTATGTAATACCTCCCTTATTATCTGGTTGAGTTGAGATTGGTTTTCTCCTGAAATCAATATGTCATCAAAATAGGGAATAGTGCCCTTAATTCCTGACAATAAGCGTTCCATTATGCTTTGAAAAATCCCAGGGGCTATGCTTACCCCAAATTGCAATCTGGTACATTTAAACACCCCCCTGTGAGTGACAATAGTCTGCGCGAGTGCGGTTGGCTCATCGACAGGGAGCTGTTGATAAGCTTGCACCAAATCGATCTTGGCGAACACTTTCCCTTCCCCCAGGGAGTGAAGAAGTTGTTGCACCACTGGAATGGGGTAAGGGTGATGTTGGAGGGCCTTATTAAGCATTGACTTATAGTCAGCACAAACCCTCAAAGAGCCATCAGGCTTTAAAGGCATGACTATGGGTGTTTCCCAAGGCCCTTGATCCACGGGGACTAAAATGCCCTGGCCTATAAGCTTGTCAAGCTGTAGATCAAGCTTTGGAAGAAGCGGTAGGGGAACCTATGGGGTTTGAGCCTGACAGGGGGGACCTTAGGGTCAATAGAAAAGGAGATAGGTGGCCCTTTGTAAGACCCCAAAGTGGAGCTAAAGACCTCAGGGAATTCCTGCAAGAAGATGGGAATGTCATCAGATTTGACATTACAAATACCAGAGATTTCAATACCCAAAGGATCCATCCATGCCAATCCCAGAAGAGAGTGCCTAGCCCCTGCAACAACAATCAAAGGAAGGTTACATTTGACATTTTTGAACATAATTGGTACATTTACCTTTCCCAATACTGGTATTATTCCCCCTTGAAAATCCTTAATTACTAAAGTAGTATGCATAAGATCAGATTTTGAGAGACTAGGCATGTACAATTTTAGCTTTTCCCATGGCATAATGGTATACTTAGACGCAGTGTCCAGTTCCATGTTGCACGGCTTGTTGTTTAGGAGCAGCGAAATTATGATTTTGCTCCTGTTTTTTGTTGCCGTGCTATTTACGGTTGACGGTTGAGTAGTTTCTGCGGCCGGAAAACCGAGGAAGTCGGTTTTCGCGTGGTTGAGCTGTTTGGATCTGGAACCGAGGAGGCCGCGGGGTGGAAAAAGAGTCTTCTGGCATGGGGGCTCTGTAGGCTTCGGCGATGTGGCCTCGGCGGTTGCAGCGGCGGCAGATGGCGTCCCGGAAAGGGCAGCGTTGGCGCGGATGGTTCCCTCGGCAGCTGGAGCAGGGGGCGACGGGGCGAGGGTATCTGGGTTGTCTCGACTGGTCCTGTTGCAGCAGGAAACAGCTGTCCTCGGAGAAGGCAGGTGGGCTGAGGTCGTCTGGGGCCTCGGCGCGGGAAGCTTTGGAGTTGATCTGGGCGACGACTTCCTGCTTGTCATGTTTCTTCAACTCCTTGGAAGCAGCGTCGGCGACTTCTGCGGTTTGTGCCAGCTTGATTACCGCTTGGAGAGAAGGCTCGTCTTCTGTGAGGAGCTTGTTGCGGACCGTAGCATTTTTCATGCCGAAAATGAGGGCATCGGTGAGGCGAGCTTCTGGGTTGTCAAATTTACATTTTGACAGCACCGTACGAAGACGCGTAGCGTACTGGTTTATTGACTCGGATTCGAGCTGGCCCATTCTTGAAAACTGGTGCCGGAACACAACGGCTGGCTTCGTGGGCTTGAAGTGGGCGGCGAGCTTGGTTTTCAGGACATCCCAAGCGACGGAGTTAGGGTCTGGGCGAGATCGAATATCTCTGAGCCGCAGTAGTTCAAGAAGATTGCCCGCTTCCGTTTGGTGTCGGCGTCCCTCATCCCGGCAGCTTCGAGGAAGATCTCGAACTTGGCCATGTAGGCGTCCCAGGAGGATTTCTCCGGATCGAAGAACTCAGGAGCCCGGCCGACTGGAAGGTTGTTCATGGTGAGAGCGTGGTTCTTCCGTCCGACGTCGCCAGTGAAGAGTCCAGAGACAGGAGGCTAACAAGACGGTTCCTTTATTTCAGCTCTTTAAGACAAGTGACATTCAGCTGGAACGCGTCTGCCTTTAACAGAGAACAGGCGCTCCTTTTATACTTTTGCGGCTCCCGCCAAAAGAGAACTGTCAGCGTCTGAGCCAATCAGGCGCGACTTCTATTTTTACACAGCTTGCATAGAGACAGCATTTTTTACATAGGAGCAACTATTTACATAGGATTCAACAAAAGCCATTCCAGTGAATCAGGTAAGATTCACACAAAAAATTAGGTATTATATATATTAGGGGTGCCAAACTCATGTCATCATGGCAGCGTCACATGACATATCAGGACTTTCCTCTCCTTCGGTAAATCTGGGCTGGGCGTGGCCAGCACGTGATGATTTTGGCCTGTGAGTCATGGGTCTGACACCATTTTACTATATGAAAACCCCACAGTAGCCCAAATCCTGACAGCATAATAATTTCATAGTTATTATCATAGAAAATATTCATATCATAATTCTTATAATTAAATTGAGTGCCAATGGACTCTGGTCATTATTGAATTAAAGATTCAACATTAGGTCCACGCTCAGCCATGGAAATTCATTCTCTCAGCCCAAGAAATGTGGCAAGATTTTTGTAGGGAAGAATTGGAATGAAATCACACAAATAAACCAAATGAATAAACGCAGTAAAGAAACAAGAGCAAAAATGCACACTGGAATAAAATGTCATAAAATGTGCATAAATGCATTAAGGATGATTAAGGAACATTGAAAGACACAAATGAAGATTACCTGGCAGAGCGAATATACAACTGGGGACAATATTGATGCCTGTGTGACACATGGAGGCAATATTCCATAATCAGAGATGAATTAAAAGGATTCATTATGGGCTCAAAAGCTACTGCCAAATCTATACCTGAAGGAAACAAACATGTAGTAAAGGTAAGTCACAGACTGCATTGATTTTTCATCTAAACTTCACTAAATATTGTTTCCGGTATTAAAATTATTTTTAATTTAAATGTTTAAATAAATAGTGTTGTCCCAAGATCCCACCTGCATGCATCCTCTCAGCATTCAGATTATCTCACTAGTAAAATTCAAGGGCAAAAAACAAAATCAAGTATTGGAATGGGAGCAAGAGGCTGCCGAGTGGCCCCTAGGTCCGATTCCTATCTTCAAATGCTGAAAAAAAATGTTCCCCCTGTAATTTAAAACCTTCTGGTAATATGGTTTACAATCAAGTGGGAAATCAGGAGGTTAAATTGCAATTCCCATTCTTGTTATTTACTAAGAGAGGAAGCAAAAATTATAAACCAGTAATCGTGAGGTCATTCATCAAATTATTATGATCCATTCTTATTTTTGTACTTATTAATATCAAAAGCCAGTAAACAAAATAGATTACTATAAACAACAGACATTTCAACAAAATCCCCTACTAAAGATAGGAATACATTTCAAATACATCCTAATTCCTATGTCTTTTTATTATTCTTTTTGGTAACAGGATTTAATCATTATATACCACATATTCTGTTGTAGTATACATTTCCCTTATGCCCTTAATTGAATACATTTTTAATACTTTGTTATTTTTTTCAGTTACATTCTTAATGCCAAATATTTCCAATGTATGTTCAAGATCAGTAGCTTGTTTGCTTTTAGCGTTCCAAATGTAATTGACTATGACAGAATAATAATTATCTAGCATATGGAAAGTTATTTGTTTGTTGATTCATAAATAATAGGATCCAGTTTTCAAGCTGAAGTACCAGGGAGATGGGATGTAGAATCTGACTGTTCTAATGCTAACACAGCTAGCAAATAATAGATGTGGCAACTATTTGAGTCTGTTGCTAATTTCTTAAAATTGTATTGGATCAATAAAATGGGAGAAATGTTTTAGGATAGAGAACTTAAACAAATCCTTACCCAATTCCTCTTGAAATGGTACGAAGACAAATATGAAATGTAATTCTGGTACAGTTTTAAAAACAGTCCTGTGAACAATATTGCATTTTATTTATTAGCTGCTTTATTTTGGGTAAAAAAAATAATGTACACCAAAATAATAAACATATCTTAATTTTCTTTACCAAAGTAGAATGATCAGCAAGATAATATTTTCATCTATATAATCTCCACCAAAAAATAAATGCAAATGAACATATGAAATAGTGTCAGATAAGCAGGATCACAAACATTTGCAAGATGGGAGCTGCCATTCCAATAAGTTAAAACACCAAAAATTAATGTAACTAATTTTCTGGAGAATTCCTGCAAGACATTGCAAGACTTGTATTTTTCAAAAAAAACAACCTCAGAACATTTTAGTTTTATTTTTTACTTTAAATAGAAATAGGGAAGTGGCTGATTGGGGCAGATGTGTAAGGGTATAAGGAGGTGCATAAGAGATGTCACATGCGTTGGGTGTGTTTGAGGGTGTGCATGAGGGGCACTGCATGAGTCATAAATGCTCTGTGGGATGTATGAGGAAGTTCTGGCAAAGATTAGGAAGGGTGGAAGGGAGGCATGATGAGGCTTGGGGAGGGTATGTGGAAGGCTTAGCGAGGGTCAGCAAGGGTGCAAAGGGGATGCATAGGGGTGTGAGGGAGGCATGGTGAGAGCTGGGGAAGATGCATAGGGGTGCATGAGGGAAGGATGGCAATGGTTGGGGAAGGTCTGTGGGGGTACATTACATTGAATGTGTGGGAATGCAGCACAGTGTGAGCACATAATGGGCAGGAAATGGTACGTGGGGGGGGGGAGACATACCCCAGTGACATGAGACTTTTCCTTCTATCTTCCCCATTGGTTTTCTGGGGAAGCTGGCAGGGAAGTTGGCAAATAGTAACGGTGTGATCATAGGGTATTACTGCCACCCATAAGTACAAAGTCAGTTATCAAGAACCCAGATAACAATTATATGACAACAGGGGTGCTGGGATGGCTGGAACTCCAAGGACTAATGATAATACCTTTGGAACCGTCTTCTGCCGCACGAAACCCAGCGACTGATAAAGTCCCACAGTTGGCCTTCTCCGGGTCCCGTTGACTAAACAATGTCGTCTGGCAGGCCCCAGGGAAAGAGCCTTCTCTGTGGCGGCCCCGGCCCTCTGGAATCAGCTCCCCCGGAGATCAGAACCACCCCACACTCCTTGCCTTTCATAAGCTACTGAAGACCCACCTATGTCATCAGGCATGGAAAAATTGAGATACCCCATGGCTTATATTGTTTATGTATGGTATGATTGTGTTGCTTGGTTTTAATAATGGGTTTTTAGATGTCTTTTAAATACTGTATATTGGATTTGTCACATTATTGTTGTGAGCCGCTCCGAATCTCCTGAGAGGGGCGGCATACAAATCTATAAATTAAATTAAATTAAATTAAATCTTCATTTGTTCAGTGCCATCATAACTTTAAACGGTTGCTGAATGAAGGGATATAAGTTGAGGACTACCTGTATATATAAGGTATTGATAAATATACAGTATTCAGATTCATTTTATTTTTTAGTTAAATTGCCTATCTTACCATGGGGTTACTGTGGGCAGCTTACAATAATAAAATGGAAAAAAGATAAAAACGTTAAGATAACAATAGCAAAGGAATAAAATAAACAATATAAGTATAATGTATATATAAAGTATAATGAGGACCCAGATTGTGGGGGCAATATGCTGGCTCTGTTAAAAAATGCTATTGCTAACATGTTGTAAGCCGCCCTAAGTCTAAAAAGGGCGGCATTTTAAAAAATTGAACAAACAAACAAATAAATAAAATGAAATTAAAGAAGATGGGCGGAGGGGAACAGGAAACACAATGTGGAGGTAAGTATTTTAAGCATATATATTCTTCTTCTGTTTATTTCTATTAGCCATCTTGGCTATTTAAGAGTGTAAGAAGGACCCACAAGTTCTCAATAGGGTTTAGGTCATTATTCTTTCATCTTTAAGACCTTTACTGGCTAGCCACATAGAGAGTACTTCGGTGCATGTGATGCAGCATTGTCCTGCATAAAAATAATGATCTTGAAAAATACCGATTTTTTTTCCTGTACAAGAAGTGTTTTCTACAAACTGACAGTAGTTTTAGGAATTGATTTTGAGTCTATCTTCAACCCAAAAAGGTCCAACTAGCTCATCTTTCACGATACCAGCCCATACCAGTACCCCACCATCACCTTGCAGGTGTCTGAATTGAAGTGGACCTCTGTGCCTGTTATTGATCCAACCACAGGCCCATCCATCTGGTCTATCAAGAGTCACTCTCATCTCATCAGTCCATAAAACCTTTGAAAAAAATCTGTCTTCTGATATTTCTTGGCCCAGTCTTGTCATTTCAACTTATGTGACTTGTTCAGTGGTGGTCAGTTTTCAACCTTCCTTACTTTGGCCATGTCTCTGAGCACTGAACAACAAATATGACAGCACTGGAGGAATAATGGGTTCCTGATAAATTCAGATTTGATTCTTCTCAAATCTTTGGCAGTTAAGGTGCATCTTTTTTTCACAATATGTTTCTTCCAACCATGTTGACTATTTGCAACAAAAATGGTTTGATGGTTCTGTGATCACACCCCAATATCTTAGCAATTTCAAGAATGCTGCATCCCTCTGAAAGATGTTTTACAATTTTTGACTTTTCAGTTAAATCTGTTTTTAGCTCATTTTGCTTGAGAAAAAGAGTCTGCCTAATAATTATGCACACACCTTGATGTAGGGTGTTGATCTCCTTAGGCTGCACCCTCCGTCATTATTCAAATATACATCACCTGAGCTGATTATCTCCACCCAGCATTTAAGTTTGGCGGTGGAAAATATGCATACAAAGGATGATATGGTCAAAATACTCAGTTGCCTAATAATTGTGCACATGGTGCAGAGTAGATGTACTTCATCTAGTTCCATTTCCTATCTGGTTTACTAGGAAAGCTAACAAAAATGTATTCAAATATACATCAAATACATACTTAAATTAAACAAGGGCTGACAATTGCTTTGTAAATACCCAATAAACAGAAATACACATTGACATACATATTCTAATTTGAAAGAGATCTACCCTGCAATTCCCTTCTTTGAAGCCTTTGCAACCTTTCAGAATAGAACTTCTACACAGAAATGCATTAGAATTCAATGTCAAGGACATGTTCAGTCTTAAAATTCCAACAGTTCCCATATAGAATCTTCACAAAATTCACTTACTTCATAATTTCCTGACAACAGTGGACTGCATATTCATCAGTTGCTACAAACAGATGCATAAATAGTGTATTTAAAGGCTGTGAATAAAAAGTTACAAACTTAATAGAAAACATTTCATTTTAATAAAATAATTTTAGTTTTCTTCTTGTACAAATGAATGCAACACTACAACAGTCTTTTAGTTATGAAAAATAAATTAAGGGATTTTTTAAAAGTTCATTAAGTTGCAAGTTATATTACCTAAAATATATATGTTGACTTGGGGTAAATACAAAAGCTGACCACATATATATATATCATGCTGTTCCCTTTCTGCATAAACATTTTTACATGTAGCACTGAAAAGGAGTAATAAATAATAAGCCAAAAAACCCCCCAACTCAAATACCTTAGAAAGGAAAAAGAAACAAAAATCTAATTTATATCAATATTGTTCATACCTTTCATATTGTTTATACCTTTCTATTCTCACATGCTGCATTCTTGCTTCCACCATATCATAGAGATAGATGGCCTTTTGTTCTTTAAAATCTCTTTGAGCATCTGTCCATCTATGACTTCAGCTTTCCCCTCCCTCTTGATCTACTGTTTTGCAATTCAACATTGATAACTGTCTTGTTTCTAATCTATTCCTTTACTAATGATCCCTAGCATGGAATTTTCTCTCTTTATGCACATTGTGCAGATGATCTGAACTATCACTCGGATAGACATAACTTTAAAAATGCTAACATTGAATTGCATTTGCTGTTTAGAGGCCCAATCACCCAGCTTGCAGTGTTTCTTTTGGGATTTTTTAAATAATCCATTTAGTTTTTTACTGCTGTATGTGAGAAAATCTATACATTTTACTTCCTTATTAGATGTGTAGAATTCTGAATCATTTATGAACAACTGAATAATGCTGGGACCCAAATATTTGCAGGATGCCATTTCTTACCTTCTTATTCCATTACACATATTGCCCATTTCCAGCTAACTTTCGCCTCTATATTCATGAATCAACTCTATTCACTATCATGTTATTTTTAAATCCACAGAAATTTCTTTCTTATAGCCAACCATTTCTTAAGTACACAAGAAAGAACAATAATCTGATCTGCACAACAACTGCCCCCAAATAAAGCTATGCTATATTTCTGAGATATGGTTCACTGTCAGCTCGTCTACCCCTTAAAATTAGAATACTACAAAACATTGCCTCAAACACTTACTAGATAAATTCCACTATAGTTTGTGTACTCAGGCTTGCTATCTCCCATTGCAAAAGGAAACATAATGGTTTCCTTCTTATGCTGAAACACTCCATAAGCAAACTATTTATAATTCAAAATATCCACTTATATTTGTCTGTGTGTGGCTATTTCACTTTTCAATGTCATCAATTCATTTATTATTGTTGACTTTATTTTCATGGATACTAACAGAGATTTGGCCTTGCCTCTGGAAAATAGTTTTGTTAACTTGAAATAAGTTATTCACTCTGTCACTTATCTCTTCTTGAAGATTGCCCTGATACTTCCTTTAGAATTTATTTTTGGAAAAAATATACTTGGGGAAATTTTTTTGCAATTTTAATAGCAATCCAGATCTACACACTGCAAATAATAAATATAGACAAAAAAAGTACCTGCTCTTATTCTGTCTATTAAACAAAGTTAACAATACTTGGGGGTTAGACTCCAGAAGACAAGGGTATAAAATCAATGAATACTAGCAAATAAAGTCATTTTTTCATGTTTTCTTGTAACTAAAAATAAAAAGTCTTATGCATTTATTCCTCTGAGAACATACAAAAATGAATCAGAATTAGAATTTTTAAGTGAAAAAATTTCCCATACTTACTGTACACTTTATTTCAGGATAGTTTTGTTTCATATATACTTCCCAATTAGCTTCATCAGCAACACCCCAGTTAGGATAATCCAAAAATGCAGCATGAGCAACACTTACATTTTTGTCATTAATCACAGTCACTGCAAGATTAGTTTTTTCTCTGTAAAATAAATGTTATGTTTTTGAAGTGAAATAAGTAAAAGAGAATTTGATTTATTTATTTTAGATATATAAGAAAGTATTATAATTAGTATTATGTTACTTACAAAAGATATATGACATTAATCCTGCCAAACAATCTTTCGGTATCATAGTTCATAAGATTGATAATATTAGGAATATCATGGGATTCTGTCCTTCTGGCACTTAACACAACTAAAGATGCTGCTGTAGATGAGATTCTTGCAGATGATAAGGAAGACATTGTGCATACTGTAACAAAACAATAACCAAATATTTCACTTGAATAATATAACTTATCATCAGAGATATTACTGAAATATTTCAAAATCATAGCCCTCCTTAAATATTTCAGCCAAGAAATTAAATCTTATGGACGTACATTTAATTTATAATTCAATAATTCTTATTGAATTATAATAAAATAAAGTGTGAGCTGAATTTTAGTATGTAACCAGACTAGCCATGAACTCTTAGATCATTATTTTAGAGGTATTTCTTTACCGGATTCTTCAACAGCTAACAATGGCATCGTTTCTAATGTTCTTATGAATTTAGGGAAATAGACAGAGATATATCTGGCCTGTAAATATCCCCGGCTGAACTACAGTATATAGTGCTTAGCACTTACAGACTTATATACTGCTTCACAGCCCTCTCAAAGCGGTTTACAGCTTCAGCATATTGCCCCCAACAATCTGGGTCTTCATTTTACTTACCTCAGAAGGATGGAAGGCTCAGTCAACTCTGGGCTGGTCAGGATCAAACTGCTGAATTGCAAGCTAATTCAGTCAGCATTTTAACCATAGTGCCACCATGGCTCGTATACAATCAAACATCAGAAATTCACTACAGGAAATGTTTTATGGCATTTTGTATTATGACATAAAATGCTTTATGATTTTTATGAATTTTCATGTTATGTTTCATGCATTCTTTTCAAATTTCAGTTCTACAGGAATCATGGGTTCTGGGTTTTAGATGTATTGTGTAAGTAGCCCATTCGAAGTACCTTTTACTCTAAGATGCACTGTTTTCCCCAGTTAAATATATAAGAATGGATTTTAGTAGTATGTAGATAGATAGATGCTCCAGGGTTATATGCTTAGGGATCTCTGATAAGCAGGATGTATCATAGGAAAGAATAAAGTAGTGGAATCCTATATTTAAATGATAATAGAATGGCTCATACCACCTCAAATTTAAGTACTGGTAAGTGAAACAACCAAACAAACCAGCACAGGTTGGATTGATACTGTATATTTAAAACAAGATTGTAAAACTAAGGGTGAATTACAGCAGCTTGCTAAAGTTTGGTTAGAATAGCAGAAAAAAGTTTGCTAGCAAAGCTCTGTCTTTAGAAATATATTTTAATGTATGGGGGGAGAGCTATTGTCTTTATCAAGCTTGATGTCTTGATGATCGTATTTTGTAGTTTTCTTGGCAATAACACACAAGTAAGTTTTCAATTAATTTATTTATATCTTACTTTTGTTACTTTTACAAATATCTCAAGGTGGGGAATATATCCAACACACTTTCCTCTTTTCCCCACAACAATTCTGTGAGGTGAGGTGAGTGAGAGAGAATGCCTGGTCCAAAGTCACGCAGCTCAACTAGGACTCACATTTCCTCGCTTTCTTGGCTAATGCCTTAACCACGAGACTAAACTGTTTCCCCCCCCAATTTTCCAGACTTAAACTAATGGTATTCCTTGGAATCTCTCATCCGTATACTGCCAGCTCTAACCTGCCTACCTATTCCAACATCAGGTCGATTTTGTCTCCTAATCAACTGGCTTACAGCCCTGTACTCCCTGTAACTTTAACCTTAGACTGTCTGCAATCGACCTCACCACATTCCTAAGAGGTCTGTGAGGAGCATGCATAAGTACACCATCATGCCTACCCTCCCTGTCTTACTGTCCTATTGTCCAAATTTACCTGTACCTACTTTGCTTTTGTTTATGTTCATACCAATACCTGCTATCTTGTAAATGCAGCCGTGTGAGCGGTTTTGGGCCTTCCTAGACATGCCCATATCTCGTCATCACTCCGCGGACTGCATTGGCTGCCAATCTGTTTCCGGAACAATTCAAAGTGTTGGTTATGACTTATAAAGCCCTGCATGGCATAGGACCAGACTATCTCTGAGACCACCTTCTGCCGCACGAATCCCAGCGACCGGTGAGGTCCCACAGAGTTGGTCCCGTTGACCAAACAATGTCGTCTGGTGGGACCTAGGGGAAGAGCCTTCTCTGTGGGGGCCCCAGCCCTCTGGAATCAGCTGCCCCCGGAGATTTGCACTGCCCCCACCCTCCTTGCCTTCCGAAAGAGTTTAAAAACTCATCTTTGTCGCCAGGCCTGGGGTTATTAGATCTTCCCCCTGACCAATGAATGTTTCTTAGTATGATTTGTTGAATGAATTGTTAATGGCATTTTTTTTTTAATTAGAATTTTTAAGGATTGTTTTTATGTATATTAATTTGATTTTTTAGTACTGTCTCTTTTATATGCTGTCAGCTGCCCGGAGGCCTCAGAGAGGGGCGGCATACAAATCCAATTAAACTTGAAACTTGTTTTGACAAAATAAATAAATAAAATAAAATAAATAAATAATAAATAAATAAAAGCTGGACAAACATCACTAACTAAAACTGAACTACAATTCCTATCCCATGATTGGCTAGATCTTGCCCTTTGCTTAATACATCTTCTTTTAAAATCAAATTGAGATTCAGTTGCTGCCAAACTGCCTTCCATTGAGGACCTGAATATTGCATAAATCAAAAAGAGGGCTGTGAAAATATTTACTGACCCCTCGCATCCTGGACATAAACTGTTTCAACTCCTACCCTCAAAACGTCGTTATAGAGCACACCAAGACAACTAGACAAAAGGACATGTTTTTCCCAAACACCATCACTCTGCTAAACAAATAATTCCTTCAACACTGTCCAACTATTTACTAAGTCTGCACTACTGTTACTACTAGTATTTTTCTCACCATTCCTATCACCCATTTCCTCCCACTTATGAATATATGACTGTAACTTGTTGCTTGTATCCTTAAGATTTTTATTAATATTGATTGTTTCCTGATTGCTTATTTGACCTCTATGACAATCATCAATACCTGATGATTGACAAATATATCTTTTCTTTTATGTACACTGAGAGCATATGCACCAAAGACAAATTCCTTGTGTTTCACACTTGGCCAATAAAGAATTATGTTCTGTTCTGTTCTATTCAACAGAATTCTCAAAGCCCACGGAAAAAGGGTTTTTGCAGTATCCAAAGAAACATCTCCGTTCCATTCCCCACCAGTGACATGGGAATTTCTGGCGAAGAGAACCGAAAGAGTTTCCAGAAATAATATTTGAAACAGGGTGGCTAAATGCCCATCTGCAAGCGCAGGAGTCTATCCAAGGCTCACCTCCCCAGGAGCGGCCACCTTTTAAGAGCAGGCACGGGAGCTTCTGAGGAACAAAAAGCACGGCTCCGCTGCGGATGCCGAATCCACTCGACGGAGATCGAGCTTGTTTGTCTGTTCCTATGGCAACCAAAAACCCAGCCCTCTACGGCGCAAGGCTTGCTGGGAGGTCAAAGTTCAAATTGAAGAGGAGCAGGAGGAGGAAAACGCGGCATAGATTAATACGACGGGAGAAAAGATGGCGTCCACGGCGGCTGGGAAGCAGCGCATTCCCAAAGTGGCAAAGGTGGGCAGAGGGGGGGCAAAGTGCGAAGTTTGTCACTGAGCGCACAGACAGCCGTGGCCTGTTTACTCTGATTGGATCTCGCTGAACTATAAATTATATAAAAGTGGCTTATAACAAACTATAAGTGTTTATATAATATATAATATATATTATAATTTATAATGGGCAAAAGTAGGCGGAGGTTAGAAAACTTGCTGTGGCGGAACCTGAGATTTTTTAGGATGTGTGGAAAATAGGCATGATGACCCACCCGATCAAAAGGAAGCCAGGGTAGATCAGATCGTTGTGATCTGTCACCGAAGCACTCCGGAATTTATATTCTAAATAAAGGCGCATTAGGTTCAAGTTTGCTTTTGGATAAAAAAGAAACTCTAAACCTGATTTTATTTTAAAGAAAACACCACAGAATCCTATATTTGCTTAAATAGGAACTGCAGTTATAGTAATGTCATCAGGGACAACTTGCACAAATTGTGGAAAAAAATAATACTTCATTACACTTTCTGTCAACTTCGATGTTAGAAGAAAAAGTCTGTTTACTGCACCTAGATGAAAATATTGCAAAACACATGGGTAACAGCATTGGGTTCAATAAGCTTTATTCCTAAATTAATGCAATTGCAGCCTGAGATGATTTATGGTCAAAATGCATACAGTCCACAGCTAACCAGACTCGATTTATCCAAATAATTACTGTATTGTTCATGCAAAATGTTTTTTTAGAAATTCTTAGAAATATGATTTTAGAATAGATTTTCTAAAGTCTATTCTAGACTTTAGAATATAAAATGGTTCCTATTGCCCAAGCCAAGTTCTCAAACTGGAATTTATATCTGAGAGATGGGCAATTAAGTATCACAAATAAAATAATGGTGAGTTTCAAGTCAGGAAATAATAAATAACAAGAGTCAAAGTTGTCAAATATCTTCATTTTTCCTTAGGAAGGAGGGGATGGATGGATAGATGGTTGTAGATCTGGAATGGGCAAAAGATATATCTCTAAGAGAATCCCAATAACATTGACAGGATTTGTGATTAAGAAAGAATTAATAATATAAACAAAAGTTTGACAGTCTTTTTTGCTTGTTAACTATAAAACAATGGAATTGTAATACATTTTTAAACAGGCTGTGAGCTATTTCTTTAGTTTAAGCCATAAGCTTTGATATACTATTTTATTTTGCTTGTTATATTTCAAAAAGTACCGTAAGTTAGTGGTCAGTGAGGGACTTGAAAAACAAACTGGAGTTCTAAATAACCAACCAGAGGTACATAAGAAATGCTGTGCAATATTGTTGCAGAAGGTGAAGAAAGTATCTGAAAGAAGCTATGAAAAACCATCCCGTTCTACTTACCCTTTAGTAGAGTACAATGCCTTTGCTTTCTCAGTATGGATAGAAACACCAGATCTTAGCTGCAAAAATCTGGGTACTTATACAAGGAGAAACAAAGATCTGCATCCTTTTGCTATTATCTAGTACTTATATGAATTTTTGCAGCTGAATCTAATAGGCTAATCATTGCGTTGCCTTCTGAATAATAGATTAAGGAAAGGATTTGTTCTGTAAAGAGATCTCTGTTTCTGATCACAGAGAGAATTTTATTTTTCCACAAGAAAAAGACTAGAACCTCTTTTGCAAGTATACATGCCAACGGTTCTAGGTCAAGGGTTGAGAAGGCAGAATATACAGTTTGTTAGTAATGAAATGAAGCTTTAAGATTTAATTTTAATATTTGAGCCAGGCTTCTATCAAATTTTCTTGCAAAAACAAAATAATTTCATTTTGTGAGACTCTTATTCTTATATCTGGTTTTAGCATCATATAGTTTACATTAGTGAAATTCACACTATAGTTTAGGTCTGCCTAATCAGGTGAAACCTTCATGGATATAGCTATCATGTGTAGTAGATGGATCAATATGAAATCATTCTTTTCCCTTTCCTTTCCTCTTCTCTCCTCCCCTCCCCTTCTTCAACTTATCACAGTTAAGGACAAAGTTCTGTTGCTATGCAAGATAGTTGTTAAGTGAGTTTTGCCCCATTTTATGACCTTTCTTGCTACATTTATTAAGTGAATCACTGCAGTTGTTATGTTACTAACATAGTTAACTCAACCTGTCTTCCCCATTGCCTTTGCTTACCAGAAGGTCGCAGAAATTATCACATGACCCCAGGATATTGCAACCATCATAAATACTGTACATGCCAATTGCCAAGCATCCAAATTTTGATCAATGTCCATGGGGTTGGTGCAACATTTGTAAGTGTGAAAAGATCATAAGCTACCTTTTTCAGTGCTGCTGCAACTTTCACTAAATGAATGGTGGTAATTCAAGGACTACCTATATCAATTGCAGTGTATTAAATATTAGACACTTAATATACAGTACCTGCTTATAGTGTGCATCTTCAAGCACTTTCCAAAGCAGAAAATGTTGGCACTGTTTACCAATGCTACCAGATTTCAGCAGGGGGAAGGGTTTCTGAGGCTGTATAGTTATGGGTTCAGTGCCACATTCAAGATGTCAACTCCAAAGACGGGTTTCTAAAATACGTTGTATTTTTAAAAATGTTCCCCATCAGGTGAAAAATAAAGCTCCAGCAGAAGTACAGATAACAGCAGAACAACTATTGAGAGAAGCAAAGGAAAGAGAACTCGAGCTTCTTCCCCCACCTCCTCAACAGAAAATCACAGATGAAGAGGAACTAAATGATTACAAGCTTCGGAAAAGAAAGGTAGATAATACATGATACTTTATAATAAAATACTGAATTGTTTTATAATAAAGATTTGACCATTCAAAAACTCAAAGAAAAGCAAGTGTAAGACAACAAATAAAGGTCATAGACTGGTATGGTATTTTACAAATAGTAAAACAAGCCTAGCCACATGAAGGGACATAAGATCAATTTGTTTGGATAATAACTGTAAATAAAATGGATTTGGGATTCCTGGTAGATGAGGTATTAACCATCACAATTCAGAAACACATAAAAACCCCATGGTTTAATGTTTCTGAAATTTCTTCATCCAAACCCTTTTTCAGATAGAATTCCCAGTGGTTTCTTGGGACAAGGTTTTGGGAAGGCATTAAATCTGGCTTGAGTTAGGGTTTTTCTGAATTTGGGGACAGCTATTTGGTATAATTGTGTAGCTGGTTTGAAAAAAAAGTGAATGGTGGTCCAAGAATACATGGAGTCCATGGAGAGGGGTGACATACAAGTCGAATGAATGAATGAATGAATGAATATAAATATAAATAAATAAATAAATAAATATTCTTTCCTGCTATTGTAGTCCAAGGGTGGGTTCTAATTTACCTCACTGCTGGTTCGCCTCCCCACGCTGCTTGGTCACGTATCCCTTACACATACGCAGTGGGGGGGAATAATTTTTTTTAAAAAGGCAAAAACAACAAGGTCATCGCTTGCAGTGCCAGAAAAACTCAGCTTCTGCATGTGAAGAACACACACACACACCAGTGTGCATTAACTAAATTTTGTGTTATCACAATGAATGTAAGTAACACAAGATAAAGACGTATTCATCTTTGCTTTAAATATTACTTTAAGTTCGAAATACCCTAACTAATAAATCATTAGGGAATACAGTACATGGTTTTTATTTTGTATCTATTAATGTTTTAGATTTATATTACCTGGATAACAAATGCATTAATATAATAATAGTGAATATTATATTATGTGATATTTGCTAATATATGTTATGTTTGATTTATTCTGTTTTTGTACTTTTACATTTTGCTGATCATAGAATAAATAAATATTATTCTAGTGCATTGAAGTCTGTTTTAAAGTTCAACTACCACAAGGTAGCCAGGTAGTAAAGTAGTTATTTTTAGGAGATGGAGCTCTAGGCATTCTGCACAGAAGATTTTATATATATGGAAAATTAAAATTGGATCACTACTAATTACTAAAAGAAAATTTTGAATGAAGTTATGTTTCCCTGATTTCTTGGATATAACAGAATAAAAGGAAAGTGGTATTTTTGAGAACATTTATGAGAGATGTTGAAATCTGAACAGCATGGTAGCCTAAAGGTAGACTCTCCCTTCCTATTCTGAAGGTTGAGAGTTCAATTCTAAGCAATGACAAATGCACAAAGAGAAACTACCTGCTGCAAACTCTGTATGCACTGCTCATTCAGTCACCCTGATTCTACCCCAAATAATGGGATTACAGAGTCATTAAAAAATTGTAAGCACTGAAATTTGATTATACTGTTCTCTGGCTTCTGTATTATAGGCCAATTGTTTGAAATCTTCTTGATTAACAAATTTCATGTGCCATGGTCTGTCAGAATTTTCTGATACAGATTTTTGTGGATCTACAGTAGTTGAAGTAAACTCTTTACTTTTTCCCAAGACTTTTGAAGATAACATCAGGAAAAACCGTACTGTTATCAGTAATTGGATCAAATACGCACAATGGGAAGAAAGCCTCAAAGAAATACAACGGTAATTCTTGACAACCATTTTTCAAATTCTGAATATGAATATCTAATAATGTTCACTTATGTAGGAATTGAATTGGATATGCATTAATTTCAGTAGTGTATTGTTTTCAGGGCTCGTTCCATCTACGAGCGGGCTGTAGATGTGGACTACCGAAATGTAACTCTTTGGCTGAAATATGCCGAAATGGAAATGAAGAATCGTCAGGTTAATCATGCGCGAAATATCTGGGATCGGGCTATCACCACTTTGCCAAGAGTTAATCAGTTCTGGTAAGCTAAACATTTTCATTAGGTTTAGACATAAGTGTGTATGTGTGAGAGATGGGGAGCAGGGAAGAGGGAATAAATGTTGTTTTGGAGATTGCTGAAAAAAGGTTGAAGCAATGATTATGACACTTATTGTTATTTGCTGGTTTTCATCCAGGAGCTCAAATTGACATTGATAAGATTCCCTCTAGTTTTACTTCTGTAACAAGATTGTGAAATAAAATGGATTGAAGAACAGTGATTGACCCATAATCAACAGCCACCTTCTGTGGCTGAAAGCAGTATAATTTGAGTGGTTCGACCTTACAACTGTAAGACTTCATTAAGTCTCTTGTCATACATTTGCTAACTAATTTTCTAGTGGCAATTCCAGTTTTGGAATCCATTCCAGTTTTGGAAATTGTGGAATTGTCACAATTTTCTTGTGGCAATTCCAGTTTTGGAATCCATTACTATAGGGTTAGTATGCTTAGTATAGTATGCTAAGGACCAAACATTCCAGATCCAAGTTGAATATGAGGTTGCTTTTAAAAAAAATATTTACTTATTTATGAAGAATTATTTTTACTAGCTGTAAAAAGGTCTGTTATTTATAAATCTAAATGACACAAACTTCCTTTTTTTAATTTTAAAAGGTACAAGTATACTTACATGGAAGAGATGCTGGGAAATGTTGCTGGGGCCCGCCAAGTATTTGAGCGTTGGATGGAATGGCAGCCAGAGGAACAGTCATGGCATTCCTACATTAATTTCGAGTTGAGATATAAGGAAGTGGATAGAGCACGTTCCATTTATGAGAGATATATCCTTTTAAGTTAAGGTTTGGATTAAATGCAACATTTTTTTTGTTTTCATTTTTTGTTTGTATTTTGCATTTTTTAGTTTTTGTGCAATAGGTGCATCTTTTGATTGCACAAACATTGATGAAGAAATATGCACCATCATTGCTACTATATTAAGTTGCATCTATATATAAATTATTTGGGTTTTTTAATTGCTCATCTTGCCACCTTGTTTTCCCAAGGGAAAAAAATGTTTTTATATAATTTTGCTAATTATTGGCTGCAGGTTGATCTTATACTAAACTTTCAATGAAATACATCCCGTTTCAAGTTCCTTAATGTCTTTTACTTGTCATGGTCCATCCCGATGTTAAGAATTGGATCAAATATGCTCGTTTTGAAGAAAAACATGCTTACTTTGTGCATGCAAGAAAAGTATTTGAAAGAGCTGTGGAATTCTTTGGAGAAGATCATATGAATGAACATTTGTATGTTGCATTTGCCAAATTTGAAGAGAACCAGAAAGAGGTAACATTTTGTTTGTTTTATAAGCAGCATTATGGCTGCTTCTTTAAAAGAATTTTTGCTTAATTTTCCATTTATGTTTTTATACAATTTTAAAATGCCCGTTACAAAACTATAAACATAATATACAAGCTTATATTCAAAACATTCTGTTCTTCACTTATACCTTGAGTGTAAGCTGTTCTTTATGAATTATCCCTTTGTCTTTCTTGTCACATGATCTCAACAATCTCCTATGCATGTGGATTCTCTAAGAATGACTGAGTATGTACTTCTGGGATATCAGGAGTTATGTAAGCAGGAAAAAGTGACATCAGTCTTCTCTGTCAAGAGGGTGATAGAAGAGACCTAATAAGAGGCTTGGCATCCACCTAGTCCTGATCTTCATTCTGATGTCTTAAAGAAACAGTTTTATTTCATTTAGTCTCTAAAGTACAGTAATACCTTGTCTTACGAACTTAATTGGTTCCAGGAGGCGGTTCATAAGGCGAAAAATTCGTAAGATGAAACAATGTTTCCCATAGGAAACAATGTAAAATCAATTAATGCGTGCAAGCAAAAAAAAAATTGCAAAAACGGCGCTCCGCTGGGCGACGCTGTCCTTCTTGAAGTCCACGTTTCGGCCGGCCAGGAAGGATGTCTTCGTGACGTCAAAGCTCCACCCATGGAATTCCCTATTGGGATTCCCCACCTCCGTTTGAGCTTTCCAACTGGCCGACAGCTCCGCGGCTATTCTGGCAAGGTGACAGCCGGGCGGCTGGGCTTCTCAGCGTTCTCCTGAACGCCGAACCTGAACTTTTGCTGAACTTCCGGGTTCGGCGTTCGGGCGGTGGGTTCATAAGGCAAAAAAAGTTTGTAAGAAGAGACAAAAATTTTCCGAACCCCAGGTTCGTATCTCGAAAAGTTCGTATGACGAGAGGTTCGTATCACAAGGTACGACTGTATTTAAGACTGAAGTTGGTTTTTTAAAAAATTATATATTAATCCCAAATTCTCTTGATTTAAACTAATATATACAGTTTCGACTATAATATTGAACTTCTCAATATTTTTATATTTCTATCATAGATGTGATTTATAACAGTACAAATTATGTAACTTGTAAACAATGATATAAACAACATTCCCCCCCCCCCCCCCCGGTTATGTGTTTGATTGGTTTTATTTTTTATTTTTAATATAAACTTTATTCTCATGTATACTAATATAAAACTATTCTGGGCTATTATTCATTTCTATAATACTCTTCAAGATTTCCAAAAAAATTTTTTCACAGAATCTGTTTTAACTGAAAATAAAGAGTACTGAATAGACTAATAAAGATCAGGTTAATCTTCTATTTTAAAGTCTTCTTTTTTCCTCCTTTTTTTTCTTTATTCCAGTTTGAACGAGTGCGAGTAATATACAAATATGCCCTTGACAGAATTCAAAAACATGAAGCACAGGAGCTCTTCAAAAATTATACAATTTTTGAGAAGAAATTTGGGGACCGAAGGGGAATTGAGGATATTATTGTTAGCAAGAGGAGATTCCAATATGAAGAAGAAGTAAAAGTGAGTGCCTGAACTTTAGGGGAATTATACACTTTAATCCCTTGATTGCTTTTGTTGCACTATAAATATAGAGTGTAAGTATGGGATAATTGTAATAGTGTTGACCTACATCCAGAATTGTTGTTAGTTGTGAAGTCGTGTCCGACCCATCGTGACCCTATGGACAATGTTCCTCCAGGCCTGTTTTGACCCAGGCTTCCTTACAAAGCATGAAGCAGAGTCTTAGTCTTGGTAAAACCTCTTTTATTTACACGACTGTGAATTCCTTTCATTCAGTCTATGTTCCCCTACTTTCTTCAATTTTAGCCTAAATTTTGCCACAAGCAGCTTATGATCCAAGCTACAGTCAGCTCCTGGTCTTATTTTTGTATTCTTCTTGACAAAATTCTCTACCAGCCTGTCCCGTGCTTCATTTTGTTCTCCATGGCCAAATTGCCTATTATTCCAATTATCTTTTGGCTTCCTACTTCGTAGCATTTGGCTTCCTAGCATTCCAATTCCTCATGATGATAAGGACATCCTTTTTTGGTGTTAATTCTATAAGGTGCTGTAGGGCTTTGTAGAATCGGTCAACTTCATCCTCTTCAGCATCAGGCACAGACTTGGACTACTTTGATGTTGAATGGTTTGCCTTGAATTCAAACTGAGCTATTTCTGTCATTTTGGGAATTGTAGCCCAGTATTGCTTTTCTTATTCTTTTATTGACTATGAGAGCTTTTATTGACTATGAGACTATTGAGACCGCCTTCTGCTGCACGAAACCCAGCGACTGATTAGGACCCAGAGTCCGCCTTCTCCGGGTTCCATCGACAAAACAATGTCGTTTGGCGGGACCCAGGGGAAGAGCCTTCTCTGTGGCGGCCCCGGCCCTCTGCAACCAGCTCCCCCCAGATATTAGGACCGCCCCCACCCTCCTTGCCTTCTGTAAACTACTGAAAACCCACCTATGTCGCCAGGCATGGGGAAATTGATTCCCCCTCAGCTGTCTCGCTTTATGTATGGTATGTTGAGTTGTGTGATGGTTCTTAATAAGGGTTTCTGAATTGTTCTGTTTTTAACATTGGATTTGTAGACTGTATTGTATTGTTTGCTGGGAGCCGCTCTGAGTCCTCGGAGAGAGGCGGCATACAAATCTAATAAATAATAATAATAATATTGAAGACTACTTCATTTCTTCTGAGGGATTCTTGCCTGCAGTAGCATACTCGGTGGTCATTTGAATTAAATTCACTGATTCCTGTCCATTTTAGTTTGCTAATTCCTAAAATGTCGATGTTCAGTCTTGTCATCTCTTGTTTGACCACTTTCGGCTTGCCTTGACCACATCCAGAATTTCCGTGTTCATATAAAAACTAGTCATAGAAACTCACCTGATGAATTTAGACAAATCATTATAACTCATCCTGAAGTTCTTCATAGAGTTATTGTTCTGTGGATAAAATGGAAAAAAGTATTACTCTGTATACCACTCACCATAAACTGCACAAAAAGTGCATCAAATAAATAGTACATTTTTCATAGTACAGTGATCCCCCGGTTATTGCGTCCCCGACCATTGCGAACAGGGTAATTTGCGATTTTTCAACCCGGAAGTCAAAATACCATCTACGCATGCGTGCCCTTTTTTTCTATGGGCACGCATGCGTAGATGGCAACCGGGAGATCAGCTGCTGGGCGGCTTCCCTGGGTCTTCCCCCTCTTGCTGGCATCAGCGAGGAGTTTCCCCACCGCCCACGCAAACTCCTCGCTGCCGCTCGCCCGCCCTTCGCCTGCCCACACCATTCGCTCCCCCTCTTGCTGGCGGGAGGGCGAGAAGCCCTCCCTAGCACCCGCTCGCCCGCCCTTCGCCGCTCGCCCGCCCTTCGCCCCTGGCCGCTTCTTCCCAGCGGAGAAATTCCAGCCCCCACCTGGTCCCGCCCGATCCTCCTCCCTGAGGCAGCTCGCCCTCCCATGGCCGCTTCCTCCACCCTCCATCGCAAGCCCTCGCCACCGCAGCCAACGCGCGCTGCGATCTTCAAGCCCGGCTCCTTTCGGCCCAGCATCCCGGGCCAAGCAGCTGCCTTCCGTGACTGAGCCTGGCTCGCCCGGAAGATCGTAGCGCGCGTTGGCTGCAGCGGCGAGCGAAGCCAAGCCGGCAGCAATGTCGCCGCCGCTGCAGCCAACGCGCGCTACGATCTTCCGGGCGAGCCAGGCTCAGTGACGGAAGGCAGCCGCTTGGCCCGGGATGCTGGGCCGAGAGGAGCCGGGCTTGATCCGCTGAGCCTGGCTGGCCCGGAAGATCGTAGCGCGCGTTGGCTGCAGCGGCGAGCGAAGCCAAGCAGGCGCGCCGTTCTCCGCTGACTCCTAAAGCGGGGAAGTTCGCCAGGAGTCAGCGGAGAACGGCGCAACTGTTTTAAAACGATCGGAGCTTTCCAATGAGTCCCGAAGACAAACGGCAAACTTCCGCGTTTGTCTTCGGGACTCATTGGAAAGCCGCGCGGGTGTTTTAAAACATCCCCTCCGACATGGGGGGCTTGCTAGCACCCCCCCAAACCCGGGTTGGGAGTTCGGGGGGTGCTAGCGAGCCCCCCATGTCGGCGGCGACGTTTTAAAACAGCCGCGCCGCCCCCCAATCTTCGGCTCCTCGCTAGCGCTGCGGAAGTTAAAAACACCATCTGCACATGCGCAGATGGTGTTTTTACTTCCGCAGCGCTACTTCGCAAAAACCCGCTCGTTGCGGGGGGTCCTGGAACGGAACCCTCGCAACGAGCGGGGGATCACTGTATTCCATTACAGTATTATCAGTGTATTATTAATGTTTTTAACCTGTTCTTTTGTACTAAAACCCATTTTTCTTTTAAAGAATATTAGACATTATTTTCTTAGACTTTACAAATTATGTTCATAAAAACCACGATTGTTGCACCGTTACTGTCTTTCTTATGTTGAATCCTTAGTAGTTCTGGAATTGTATACAGCAGTACTAATTGTCACCATGTCTCCTGCAAGGTAACTTCGTTAGCTCAATTGATGAATTAACAGAAACTCAATTAGTAAACCACGCTTTGACAATTACATTGATAATTTTGTACCATGCTTGTATTTCTGAAAGTATTCCCCATTTATCTTGAAAGGCTAATCCACATAATTATGATGCTTGGTTTGATTATCTGCGTCTGGTGGAAAGCGATGCGGATTCTGATACGATACGTGAAGTTTATGAAAGAGCCATTGCCAATGTTCCTCCAATTCAAGAAAAGCGACACTGGAAAAGATACATCTATCTATGGATCAATTATGCACTCTATGAAGAGTTAGAGGCAAAGGTAAAAGAAAATGACCCATGAATCTTGCCTTTTCATTGATTAAATGAGGCTTGATCTAGGAACTTAGTACTGTACAATCTGTTAGCATGTGTATACTTTTACACTCTGATGAATCATTCATATAGCTTACTAGATTCCTAAGAAAATCACAGAATACAAGAGAGTAGACTAAGTTATATAGTTTATAACCATACATTAAAAAAACAATACAGCTTCTGCAACTGTCACTATCAGTCAAAACAGTATAAATTGTGTATTAATTTAGGAAAACCTTTAACAGTTCCATTAAAAAAAAAAGACTTCAGTTATTGCTTTAAAAAAGACAAAAGGATTATGGTCCTCTTTATAACCCCTCCCCCAACACTTAAGCATTGTGAAAATTAATTGATTTCTTTATAGTATACAGTATAACTATTATGATAGGTTGGAAAAATGCTTTGCATAAATACTTTTTTTCTAATCATATTCAGTGTTGGCATGCATTAAAAGGTAGTAATAAACCTGTGTGAGGCAATGTTTCCATATGCAGTGTGCCATTGCTGAAAATATCACTATGAGTATTTCACATCAAGTGGGGATCTATGAAAGCATTATTGGTGCAGAGTTGATTGGATTACGTGTCATCAAATTGGTGTCGACACTCCACAACCATTTTTTCCCATAACTTAGCATATAATTGATCATACCACATTGATACGTTTTTATTATATTTTATAGCTGCCCATCTCACATAAGAGTGGTTCATATATATCCAAGTTATAAACACTATAAGGTTTTAAAGAGGCTTGCCACCTGCTCAGAAATTAGCAGTATTTTTTTTAAATTACTGATGTGATGTGTTCTGAAATTACAGTCCTAGACAGGTGAGCAATTTTATTTTGCCCTACACAGACAAAAATGTTAATGGGTCAAGTTGGAAATGAAGATTTTCAAGGATTTTTCAAGTAGTAAGAAATATTTTAGATGATTAAAATGTAGCTAGATGTCATTTTTTCCTAAAATATTTTGAACTTGTTTTGCCTTGTTTCAACTCTATCACATAAATTGACTTGTCTTTTAGGATCCAGAGAGAACAAGACAAGTGTATCAAGCATGTATTGAACTCATTCCTCACAAAAAGGTATTTATCTTTGTTGTTTGTGTGTATTGTGTCTTAATTAAGGATGCATCCTGTTTTCATTAACTTCATTCACATGGTTCCAATTCCAGTCTGATCATATTACAGTGGAACCCCGACATAAGAGCTGCTCTACTTACGAGCAACTCGAGATAAGAGCTGGGAGGGGAGAGATATTTTTGTTCTACTTACAAGCCCAAATTCGAGATACGAGCGCCAAGGAGCTGTCTCCTGAAGCCGAACGCTAACTTCCGCGTTCGGCTTCAGGAGACAGCTGCAAAGCGGCGCGCGTGTTTTAAAAGGTTGCAGCTGGCCTGGGGGGCTCGGGGGGTGCTTGCAGCCGGCCTGGGGGGCTTGCCAGCACCCCCCCGAGCCCCCCAGGCCGGCTGCAACCTTTTAAAACACGCGCGCGGCTTCGCAGCTGTCTCCTGAAGCTGAACGCGGAAGTTAGCTCTTTTTCTTTCTCTCTTTTACCTTCCCTTCCTCTATTTCTTCTTTTCTTTCTCCTTCCCACCTTCTTCCCTCCCTCCCTTCCTTCACTCATTCCTCTCTTACTCTCTCTCCCCTTTCATAAGTTTCCTTGCTTCCTTCCTCTGTTCCTGTCCCTTCCCTCTTTCCTTCCTTCCTTCCCACCCTCCGTCCATTCATTCACCCATTCCTCTCTTGATCGCTTAAAGCCGGTCCCTGGTGCAACCTCTGTCCTACAGGATTGGGTGGCAGAGAAGTTGAACATATGTAAATTTAAAAGTTTAAGAAAGTTTACAAGTTAAGTGAAAGAAACTTCATTATTCATTTATATGTACATGTACATTTCTTCATTAAAAACTTGTCTTTCTGCATAATTTAGACTAACTTTGTGAGTTTTTTGAGGGCTGGAACCAATTAAAATTATTTACATTAATTCCTATGGGGAAAAGTCGTTCGAGATAAGAGCTGCTCGACTTAAGAGCCCAGGTCCGGAACGAATTAAACTCGTATCTCGAGGTACCACTGTATATATGTTATTACAATGCAATTTTTATACTATCAGCAACCTCATACCTAAGAATTATCTACACATAAACTGAATAAGTGTATAACTATATAGAGTAGATTTCAGGGCATCTAAGCAAATACCGTGTTTCCCCTATAATAAGACATGTTCTGATAATAAGCCCAACAGGATTTTCAGGTTATGGGTTTAAATAAGCCCCCACTGAAAATACCTCCCCCCCCCAGCTACTTTCCAGGGAGGGGAGTCGGCAGCCACTCTTTTGGCCAGGAGAGAGAGAGAGAGCAAGTGAGAGGCGGGTGTGTTCACAGCCCGCAGGACTAGCTCAGCTCCTCTGGGCTTTGCCTATAGCAATTTGAAATGAGACATTGATCCCTGCTCTGCCTCTGCCTCCTGTTGCTCACTTCTCACTGCCCCCTCAGCTTGCCATTGACCCTTTGGCTCTGCCTCCAGCCACCATTGTCTCCCTCGCTTGCCTTCTACCAGCTCTTTGGCTCTGCCGCTGCCCCTTCAGCTGTGCCTCCTGCCGCCACTGCCTCCCTCACTTGCCTCCCACCACCTCTTTGGCTCTATCACTGTCTCTTTGGCTGTGCCTGTCACCACTGCCTCCCTCCCTCGCTCATTCACCCACCACAGAAAGAGTGGCTCACATCCGCGAGAGCGATAACGATAGTGAGAGGCAGGTGCACAACCCCACCCCCCCACCCCTGCAGGACTAGCTCAGCTCCTCTGGGTTCTGTCTATGGCAATTTAAATACAATACACCTGGCACGAGGCTGCCTCCCATACTCTGCCACTCATACACTGGCGGCTGCTGCTGCTACCTGCTGCCTCTTCCTTCCCATGCTGAAGGACTCCCCTCCTCGCTCGCTCGCTTTGTAGCTTTTCCTTGGCTGTGGTGACTCCTCAGCTGCCCAAAGCGAAGGGAGCGTTTCTTTTCTCTGGGCGCTGACAGAGGTTTATTCCCTGTCCAAGCGCCCAGAGAAAGGAAAATGCTTCGTTCGCTCTGGACTGCCAAAGCCTCCTTAAGCGCCACCAAATGCTCCTCTGGCAGCCCAGATGGCCGGGATTAAAGGGGGAATGACAGGAAACTGGCCGGGCCTTTGTGCCGCTCTCAAATTTCCTGGGAATTTTTTCCGGGATCAGGTTCTTAAATAGAAAATAGTTCTTGAGTAGAGGCAAAAAAATCTTGAACACCTGGTTCTTATCTAGAAAAGTGCTTAAGTAGAGGTACTACTGTACTATTACAATATACTGTACTATTCATAATAAATGAATGAAATAAATAATTCATTTATTATGTATCCCTTTCTTCAGACTCCTATCAAATGATAAATTCTATGAAACTAGAAAATGAATCAGCTAGTCGTTATCACTAGCAATTTAGATTATAACGGAATGTATAAACTGCTTTAGATTATAACTGAGTTGTCACAAAGTGCATGAGAACCAGAATAAAACTAATAGAAATTATTTATATATATATATATATTTATTTATTTATTTATTAGATTTGTATGCTGCCCTTCTCCGAAGATTCCAAAGACAAATTATAATTTGTCTTCCTGTTTTCAGTAACATATTGTCCAATTTTACGTTTTCAGAAATCATGTCTTGTCTGGTAGCCATATGGGCTGACGAAATAACATATACCTGCTAAAGATACTCTATCCATATTTTGTTCTAATGGGTTTCAAGAAAATTACTTTATTGAGGAAACCAGGCGACTGAGTTCTAGTCCATCCAGTTGGGTGACTATGGGCCAGTCACTCTATTCAGCCCAACTCATGTTATAGTGTTGTTGTGTGGAAAAGAGGAGGAGGAAGGAGCCACCTGGAGTTATTTATAAAAACAATGGTGGGATTGAAATGAATAAATTAAAAATACCAAATATTTGTGGTCTTAGTCATTTTTTGTATGTATGAAAGCATTGTTTTTAACTAAAATTTAGCCAAATTTTTATACTATTTCTCCACTCAGTTTACATTTGCCAAAATATGGTTGCTCTGCGCACAGTTTGAAATCAGGCAGAAGAATCTCAGTCATGCCAGGCGAGCATTGGTAAGTAAAATGAAATGACTTTCTTGTTCTAGAAATATATTGATGAAATTGGTTGATCTCTTTTGAAAGCAATGGAACAGTTGAGCCAGCGGAACAGCTTTCCTCCAGACATTGAGGGCACTCCAATACTGGATGTTTTTAAGAAGAGTTTGGACAGTCATTTATCTAAAATGGTATACGTTCTCCTGCTTGATCAAGGGGCTAGACTAGAAGACTCCCAAGGATCTTCAGATCGTTTTATTCTATTCAATACTTTAAATTCTTATTGGCTTATAGTAATATTCCAAAAATTTTTTAAAGTACTGATACTTTTTATGTTGTGTCAGACCAAGGCTATAGTCTTATAGAAGTAATTTAATGTTTATTAAGGTCCCTGTCCTAAATAGTTGGTAGACAGCTGAATTTATATTTGTTCCTGTAAGGTAAACCTCTTCATTTCCTATTAGAATAGATGTTCTACCACTTTTTGCCATTTTGTCAAAAACTCATCTGGCAAGTTGATGGTAATTTCTAAAATATATAGAAGGGTCAGGTCCTTCGTAACAAATTGACTTTCCCTATAAAGAATGCCCCAGGCTTAGCTTGATTTACAAAGTTGTGAGAAGGAAAAAACAAATCAAAAGACTTTTTGTATATACCGATGGTACCATTAAGCAAGTCTTCCTGTTTATACCGTGTTTCTCCAAAAAGAAGACCCTGTCTTATTTTCTTTTGACCACTGAAAAAACAGCTAGGACTTCCTTTTGGAAGGTTCCAATTATTGACTCACCTTGCAGCAGTAGCATTGACAGCCCCACCCAGCAGGAGCCCACTGCTGGCTCACTTCTGCAGAAGTTTGCTGCCACTCGCATGCATCACCTCTGTTTTGCCTTCAGATGCCTGCCGGAAACTTTCACCTTCAGATAGCTGCCAGAAAGCATCTGCAGCCGATAACAGAGCTCTGGATTGATCTGGAGCTCTGTTATTGGCTGCAGATCCCTTCCGACAGGCATCTAAAAGCAAAACAGAGTCCGGAGTGGCGGCAAGTGGCCATAGAAGAAGGCGACGCAGGTGTCGGGGTGTGCAAGGCCTGGTAAGTAGGGCAGCTCCACCCACATCCTGGGGTGGACAAGGTCTTAATTAAGGCTAATTTTGTGGGTGGGGCTTAATTTGATCACATGCGCTCAAAAACATGATAGGGCTTTTCAACGTAGTCAATACCGTACTATCTTTGTTTTTGCTATTATTAAAATTTATTGAGTTCCCAACTCTAATGGCTTCTTTTGCAGCTAACGTTCTTTAAATGTTGAAATATGCCTGCAAAATGTTGGAATTAATCTACCATGCTCATTATAGTTTTTGGTCTTTGTACACCATTTTAATATACAGTGAACCCTCGAGTTTCGCGTCCTCAAGGATCGCGAAAGGGCTATTTCGCTAGTTTTCAACCCGGAAGTAAACTCCACCATCTGCGCATGCGTGCCCTTCCACGCATGCGTAGATGGTGGAGTTTCCCCGCCGGGCAGAGGCTTCCCTAGGTCTTCCCCCTCTTGCCCCGGTAAGACCCCAGCGGCGGTGGGCTGGAGCGTGAGCTTGGGGCACCCTAGCTCCGCTTCCCAGCTGGGAAGCGGAGCCGGCAACAGCGTGGGCGGGCGGGCGGCGCGCGCGAGCTTGGGGCAGCCTAGCTCCGCTTCCCAGCTGAGCGGATCTGGGGTTTCCCCAAGCGCGCGCGCGTTGCTGGGGCCGCTCCCCAGCTGGGGAGCGAAGCCGGGGGTTCTCCAAGCGCGCGCGCGGATCTGGGGTTTCCCCAAGCGCGCGCGCGTTGCTGGGGCCGCTCCCCAGCTGGGGAGCGAAGCCGGGGGTTCTCCAAGCGCGCGCGCGTTGCTGGGGCCGCTCCCCAGCTGGGGAGCGGATCTGGGGTTTCCCCAAGCGCGCGCGCGTTGCTGGGGCCGCTCCCCAGCTGGGGAGCGAAGCCGGGGGTTCTCCAAGCGCGCGCGCGTTGCTGGGGCCGCTCCCCAGCTGGGGAGCGGATCTGGGGTTTCCCCAAGCGCGCGCGCGTTGCTGGGGCCGCTCCCCAGCTGGGGAGCGAAGCCAGGGGTTCCCCAAGCGCGCGCGCGCGTTGCTGGGGCCGCTCCCCAGCTGGGGAGCGGATCTGGGGTTTCCCCAAGCGCGCGCGCGTTGCTGGGGCCGCTCCCCAGCTGGGGAGTGAAGCCGGGGGTTCTCCAAGCGCGCGCGCGTTGCTGGGGCCGCTCCCCAGCTGGGGAGCGAAGCCGGGGGTTCTCCAAGCGCGCGCGCGTTGCTGGGGCCGCTCCCCAGCTGGGGAGCGGATCTGGGGTTTCCCCAAGCGCGCACGCGTTGCTGGGGCCGCTCCCCAGCTGGGGAGCGGATCTGGGGTTTCCCCAAGCGCGCGCGCGTTGCTGGGGCCGCTCCCCAGCTGGGGAGCGAAGCCGGGGGTTCCCCAAGCGCGCGCGCGTTGCTGGGGCCGCTCCCCAGCTGGGGAGCGGATCTGGGGTTTCCCCAAGCGCGCGCGCGTTGCTGGGGCCGCTCCCCAGCTGGGAAGCGGCCCCAGCAACGCGCGCGCGCTTGGAGAACCCCCGGCTTCGCTCCCCAGCTGGGGAGCGGCCCCAGCAACGCGCGCGTGCTTGGGGAAACCCCAGATCCGCTCCCCAGCTGGGGAGCGGCCCCAGCAACGCGCGCGCGCTTGGAGAACCCCCGGCTTCGCTCCCCAGCTGGGGAGCGGCCCCAGCAACGCGCGCGCGCTTGGGGAAACCCCAGATCCGCTCCCCAGCTAGGGAGCGGCCCCAGCAACGCGCGCGCGCTTGGAGAACCCCCGGCTTCGCTCCCCAGCTGGGAAGCGGCCCCAGCAACGCACGCGCGCTTGGGGAAACCCCAGATCCGCTCCCCAGCTGGGGAGCGGCCCCAGCAACGCGCGCGCGCTTGGAGAACCCCCGGCTTCGCTCCCCAGCTGGGGAGCGGCCCCAGCAACGCACGCGCGCTTGGGGAAACCCCAGATCCGCTCCCCAGCTGGGGAGCGGCCCCGCGCGCGCGCGCTTGGAGAACCCCCGGCTTCGCTCCCCAGGAAACCCCAGGCGTGAGCAACGGGGTGGGCGGGCGAAGGGCGGGCGGCGGTGGAAGTAAAAACACCATCTGCACATGCGCAGATGGTGTTTTTACTTCCGCACCGCTACTTCGCGAAAAATCGATCATCGCTTGGGGTCCTGGAACGGAACCCTCGCGATGATCGAGGGTTCACTGTATAGTAAAAATAACAAGATGTAAATGTAATAATTCAAAAAGTAGATCTTTAAGGCAAAGATACTGCATTTTTAGAACAAGTCTGAAAAAAAGTGTATTTCAATTTTTATGCTTGTATAACTGCACTTTCTTGAGAAGCTTTGAAGAACTTCTTCCTTCTTTGTAGGGGACATCTATAGGTAAATGTCCAAAGAACAAACTATTTAAAGGCTACATTGAATTGGAGCTACAGCTGCGAGAGTTTGATCGTTGTCGGAAGCTGTATGAGAAGTTTTTAGAGTTTACAGCTGAGAACTGCACATCATGGATCAAATTTGCTGAATTAGAAACTATTCTTGGTGACGTTGACCGAGCCAGAGCTATATATGAACTAGCTATTGGCCAACCTCGATTGGATATGCCAGAGGTAAGAGAGGTTGTGGGAAATGCTGTTCTCAATAATGTATTTTTGTCAGATATAGAGTGAATACATAGGAGACATATATTATTTTTAATTGTCTGTGCTTCTGTCATTCTAAGGGAAGCTTGCACAGGGATATGCTATCCCTTTGTTAACAAAAGACTCGCTATGGTGAGGGTGGGATGGGAGTAGTAGTATTGGTAGCGCTGGAATCAGTGGTCTAGTTGCCATTATGAACTAGATTGGCTAGAAGTGGACTGCTTGCTCAGGTTGAACTAGCTGCCTGGATTGGAGGAAGCTGCAGATAAATGGGGTTGAGTGCACCCAATAGATGAGGGAAAGGAGCAGTAGTGGTAGATTTTCCACTGCAGCTGCTGTCCAGAACTAAATGTAGCTGTTACATTTGGAAGTATCAACTGGCATTATAGTCAACTACATTCTTTTGTTTCATGACAGGCCCATCTTGCCCCTTCATGGAATTCAGGCAGCAGGTCTGATTGGTCAGGCATGCCAGGCACCATGCCACCTTGAAGGGGGCTTCGGGAAAACAAAAAAGGACTGCTTGGCAAACTGATTTTTTAAAATAAGCTCAGTAAACCTTCTTTCATCCACTAATGTGGGGCCCATATAAATGTTGGCATTTCCCTTAGCTTGTAGCAATTAAAAATAATAGTTAAATCATGAAAAATTAAATTTATCTAACAAATAAAGGCTTGGGCAAAGAGGGTATTTTATTGTTTTTCTAAATACTGAGAAAGTAGGGATCAAACATAATTATGTAGGGAATGCATTCAGAGCCTAGGAGTCAGAGAGAAGAATGCCCTCCTTCATGCTAGGTAGTTGAGTTTCTGGCAGTGAGTGAATCTTCAGAAGGGTCTTTTCTACTTCCCATGTACAGTGGTACCTCTACCTAAGAACGCCTTTACTTATGAACTTTTCTCAAGAATCATTTTCTACTTACAAACCTGAGCCTCTGAAACTGTAACTCTAAAAGGCGGGAAGAAGCCTCCTTGGGACTCTCTAGGAATCTCCTGGGAGGAAACAGGGCCGGAAAAGGTGGGGAGAAGCCTCTGTGGGGCCTCTCTAGGAATCTCCTGGGAGGAAACAGGGCCTCTACCCTCCCTGTGGTTTCCACAATCACACACATTATTTGCTTCTACATTGATTCCTATGGGAAAAATTGCTTCTTCTTACAAACTTTTCTACTTAAGAACCTGGTCACAGAACAAATTAAGTTCGTAAATAGAGATGTAATTGAATGGGTTCATAGTAAGAGAAGCAATCCTTCAGATAGCTACAAACAGCAGAGCTTGCTATCTCAGGCAAACTGGGTGGTATACAAATCAGTGTTAGCACTATATATTGTGCCTGATAACCAGATGCAACTAGTGCAGATCTTTCAGTACCTCTTATTAGTTAACAGCTTTCCTTCTATGTTTCCTTCTATGTTTTGCATGGGTTGCAATTTCCCTGCATTTTTCAAGGCTAGCTCCTTGGAAGGATGTATTAATTGCACTATCCAGAATGCTGCATTAGAAAGAATTTATATAATGAAGGTATGGATTAGTCACTAGGTCTGACAGGCTTAGGAACTGCAAAAAGGAATAATAGACATTGTTTTACATATTTCTCCTTGCCCCTACATTCATCTACAAGTAGTGACAGCTGGGTGTCAAGGGGCACTCTTAATGTCATACCAGTTCTCTTTAGAGGAGTACAACCCCTTCTAAACAAGCTTTACCTTAATCCCCAAGCCTGCCTTTGTCTTTAACCACAATACTTCCATCATTTCTGGATTTAATTTTAGCTTGCTTTCTCTGCTTCAGTTCATGAAACTTTCAAAGGATCTAGCTACTTTGGAATTAGATGGTAAGAGCAATAGAGCTTGGTGTCATCTGCATAATGATGACACTTCACTCCAAATCACCTGTCCAATCAGTCTCATTGTTTGTTTGTTTCTTTGTTTGTTTATTCAATTTCTATGCCGCCCTTGTCGTGAGACTCATTTTAAATAGTATAAAAACAAGACAGAACCCTATCGAACAGCCTAGGGTTGTATGGATTATAATTTCACAGTACTGTACTGCCTTCTAGAACCACTGCAAAATAGTAGTAACCTCAAAACAGTCCTGTCAGATGGTCCAGAAGACCACTGAAAACCATTGGGCAATTCAAGAGATCATCCTTCATGTATTTTTCATTCTAGGTTTCCCACCTAAAGTTATTAGAGCAGTCTCAAAATCTCATCCTAGATCAGTGATGGCAACCCTATGGCACGAGTGCCACAGGTGGCACACGGAGCAACATTGAAGGCACATGAGGTGTTACCCTATATCAGCGCCAATGCACATGGTTGTGCTGCCCAGTTAATTTCCGGCCTTATTTTCAGCCGTTTTCACTCTCCCCAGGCTTCAGAAAAACCTCCTGAACCCTGGGGATGGCGAAAAATGGTCCACTGACCTACTGGAAGTGCGGAGGCTTCAGTGAGGTCTGTGCACATGTGTGTGGGGGGGGGGCAATGAAGGGGGTTGGGGTTATGCGCATGCACGGGGGGGCATTGCATTATGGGTGTGGGTACGCACTTAGCATAGCATAGCATTTAGACTTATATGCTGCTTCACAGTGCTTTACAGCCATCTCTAAGCAGTTTACAGAGTTAGCATATATTTTCCCCAACAATCTGGGTCCTCATTTTACCCACCTCGGAAGGATGGAAGGCTGAGTCAACCTTGAGCCTGGTGAGATTCGATCTGCCAAACTGCTGGCAGTTGGTGATCAGCGCCCTATCGTGCGCACCCGAGCCAAAAAAGGTTCATCAACACTGTCCTAGATGAAATAAACCATTAGAATGTACTATGATCATATCCATTTAGAGTTCAAGTCTGGAGGATTGTTCATGAGATATATCAAGGAGTTGGTTTCAAACCAAGGAAACAAAGATGCAGGTTTATCTTTAGTTATCCAAATTAACTAGATAACTTTGGACCAGTCACATCTCTTACTGCAACATGCACCAGAGTTGATGATATAGGGGGGGGATGGGGGATGAAGAGATAATCAAGATAAATCCCCTTTAAAAAGTACATAATATAATTGTTCAGATTATTTTTCTCCATGTATATCCGTTATTTTAGGCACTTTTTGTAGTTTTTTTCTTTGTAAATTTGCTTTTACATTCCAAGTTTTCTTCTTCTAGGTGCTTTGGAAATCTTATATAGACTTCGAAATTGAGCAAGAAGAATATGAGAATACAAGAAATTTGTACAGGAGATTGCTTCAGCGAACACAGCATGTTAAGGTAAGGATTAACTCAGGCAATGCTGAGTTCCATTCTGGCTGCAGTAGCACTAATTGTGTGGGCACACTTCTGAAACTACAATAAATATGATGGCAGCTGGATTTTAATTTAGGCAATTTTAAGTGTTTTTTACATTGATTTTTTTAAAAAAATTGACTAGTTTTATAAAAATAGAAAAACTGATAAGAAGAAAATAAAGAAAAAGAAAAGTTGCATTATGTATATCATAAATTATGTTTTACATATTTGTTCTATTTAAATAGTGCTGCTCTTAAAGATGATGAAGAGTTTTCAAATTTGGAACAGCTGAGAAGACTAATATGACATATGAAGTCAAAGACCCATATCTGCCTTTTTAAAAATACTTATGAAATGCCCTTCTATGCTTCTGTTATGCTTCAAGGAAATGATTTCACCTTTAGCATAAAGAGAATTGATTCACTTCTAATCATATTATCCAGCACTATTTTGAGAATAAAAACTGAAGCATTTTTAAAATGTTAAAATATAATTGAAATAGAATTCCCATTTTTATGTTAAATGTTGATGGAAGTTAGATTTAATTAGAAAAAACATGAGTGGAAAATTCAGCCCTGTTCATTTTTAACATAAGGACTTACTTGAGATGTGCTTTGGGCTCATCAGTTACTATATATCTTTATCCATAAAGGAATCTCAGGCTGCTGGACAACATTTACTTCTCTGGTAGCTGCATGGCACAGGATTGCTGTTCTGTATACCTGCTTTATATATATTTTGTTCTTCTTATCTTATTTGAAATTAGGAGAAGATCAACATTTGACTCCCATTTTCTTTTCCTTACTTTCTTTGAAACATATTTCAGTTTCGGCAATACATTTCCTTTGGAGAAAAAAAATACTATTAGATAATTCTATACATTGCTTACAAGTTCTAATCTAAATAGTCTGAAATTCTTTCTAAAAGCTTTATTTCAAAAGACCAAAAATGTACAGTTCCATAATAAATAACAGTGTTTGAATATCATTAATTGAGAGAAATCCTAGACAGACTATAGTAAGTATGCGACAACTTATTTTATATACATAGATTAGCCTTTTATCATAATATTCTTTTTATTTTAGGTATGGATCAGTTTTGCCCAATTTGAACTCTCAGCAGATAAAAAGAACAATTTACCACGATGCAGGCAAATATATGAAGAGGCAAATAAAACAATGAGAAATTGTGAGGAGAAAGAGGAAAGGCTTATGCTCTTGGAATCTTGGAAAAATTTTGAAGAGGAATTTGGAACAGAATCCACCAGAGAACGAGTAGACAAACTTATGCCTGAAAAAGTCAAGAAGCGGAGAAAACTTCAGGCTGAAGATGGGGTAAGACTACTACATGGAAATCTAGCTTTCTACAAGTACTTTATATAGAATAGCAGTGTAAATATTGCAGGTAGACCTTATCAAAATAGACTGTTTTCTCCTCTTCCTTCTGATTATTCTTTTTGACTGATACTAATTAATTAGAGTGAATTCAAAGAATCCACAGAATCTAATGCCGTACTCTGTGATGTACATATGTAAAGGATGCAGAAGTTTATTAATATTTCATAGCAAAGCTTAGTGTTTAGGAAATATTATTCAGGAAAAATAATCTCATCTATTAGTATCTATTCAGACAACATAAAAGTTTCTGTACATCCGGTAGAGAGAGAAGGCATTTCCTTAGTTCTCTAGGATTTTTCAAACAAGCAATATCTACAGTCTAAATTGGTTTTTAATACAGTTTGTAAAAAGTAGCTGGATAGGAAAACAGCAAATGCTGTGTGGAAATGTCACACAGTTTAAAATATTTTTTGTAATAATGGAGGTTTGATTATGTCCACTTTTCTTTCTAGTCTGATGCCGGCTGGGAAGAATATTATGATTATATCTTCCCAGAAGATGCTGCCAATCAACCCAATCTCAAACTGCTTGCAATGGCTAAACTCTGGAAGAAGCAGCAACAGGATGAAAATCCAGAAAGAGATCCAGACAAGGATATTGATGAAAGCAGTCCCTAATAGTATCTTTGATTTCTTCTCCTTTATATTGTACAGATTTTGCTAATAAACTATTTTTTTAGAAAAAATTGGTAATGCTTGAGGTTAAAGTGACATGTTTTTAACATGAGCATTTAAAGACTAATGTATATAGCTGTGATTTACCCATAATATTGTAGAGCAGAAAAATCAGCAATAAGGAGTAACTGCCCTTTGAAGAAAGATAAGACAGACCTCATGATCTTTAGCTTAGAAGAAAGACATATACAGTGGTACCTCTACTTAAGAATGCCTCTGCTTGAGAACTTTTCTAAATAAGAACCAGGTGCTCAAGATTTTTTTGCCTCTACTTAAGAACCATTTTCTAATTAAGAACCTGAGCCCGGAAAAAATTCCCAGAAAATCTGAGAGCAGCACGAAGGACTGGCCACTTTCCTGCCATTCTCCCTTTAATGCTGGCCATCTCGGGCTTTTCTGGGCTGCCAGAGGAGCCTTTCGGTGGAGCTTAAGGAGGCTTTGGCAGCCCAGAGTGAACAGAGCATTTTCCTTTCTCTGGGCACTTGATGAGGGAATAAACCACTTCACTGTGGTGACTCCCTCACACTGCCTCCCATACACCTGGTGCGAGGTTGCCTCCCAGAGCATCTGGGCGTGGAAAGGCAAAAGAGGGTGCTCACCTCACCTTCTTCCTTTGGCAGCAACTGTCCTCTTCCTCTCCTTCCTCCTCCTTCTCCAACCCAAATTCTGAGCTTTTATTTCTTTCCTAATGGGTTTGCACGCATTATTTTGCTTTTACATTGATTCCTATGGGAAAAATTGCTTCTACTTAAGAACATTTCTACTTAAGAACCTGGTCACGGAACGAATTAAGTTCTTAAGTAGAGATACCACTGTACGTGGATAAAATTAAAATAAGGATTTTTTTCCATTCTCATATTACTAGAATCTAGGATCATTCGCTGAAATTGAATACCTGGAGGTTTGAGGCCAATCACAAATATTTCAGCACACAATTTTACAAGATTATATTCCATCCCAAAATTCAAACAGAGTAAGGGACATAACCAGGTAATTTTAATTGCAGCGCAGCGCAAATCAAATAAGAGCTATTACCACTATTCGCTTCAAAGGATTATGGAATAAGATGTTCAGAGTCTATCAGAGATTTTAGAAACTGGTTTAAGGGTGTCTTATAAAGAATAGAACACCTGAGGTCAACCTGTCAGAAGAAGTAAGTACATGGATAAGAAAATACATTTCTTATCCAAGAAATCCATAATCTTTGGCCAAACACCGCTAGTACTACAGTATGTCCTTGGAAATGTGCTTGTTTACCTACTTCAAATAATAACCTACTTCTGAGTAGAACAGTTTTTCTAAGGTTTCGGACAGCTATCTGGTACTTCTTTAGTCTCTCCACTTTCATATTTAGCTTGGAGGCAACAGTGCTCCTATGGATCTGCTGGCAGAAGAAACTGATTCAGACAAGACCTTTGAGCTATGTCCTGGCTCCTTAAAATTGGACAAGTTCTTGTTTCTGTTCCTCTATTGCTTTCTTGCAAAAGAAGCCTTTTGGGGAAGCCATTATGTCATTCTTTGCTCCCTGTTCCAACTCTCCAATATGGTCCTAATGCACATCTTCCCTCTCATGGGCATTCAAGAGGCAGTAAGTAACTCATAATATTCTGACACAAATTCTACCCTTGTGTACTTGTATTCTTGGGCAAGTACAAGAATGTGATGCTTGTATCATCGTTATTTGGAATTGAGGCTGGTTGTTGATTGGTATGTTATTTGATTTTTTGGGGGATAGATGGCAATTTCCATTTTACTGTCTTAATAATTTATTGGACAAAAAACATTCTTGTAAATAAAAATGTTAAATATTGGCATTTTGTAGCATGCCTATTTTTCCTTTTCTAATTAAAAGAATCTGAAAAAAATATTCAACGGTGACTGCACACTTTCAATTTACTTGTCAGTTATATTTTCCTGGCAATTACTTATTTACGCTTTGCAGTTATATTTTCTTATATTTCTGTATAGGTTTCTAAAATGGTAAAACTTAGATATTTTGTTGCATGTTGACATACTTCTTTCCTTAAAGTGAAATTCAACATTACTCAACTTTTTTAAAAAAACCCATCAGTTTCTATTTTTATGTTAATTGCCCTAATTGCCCTATAATATAGATTCATATTACTCTCAATAACAATCTATATCAGTTGCATTTCAAGCAATTAAAATTGTAAAGTCCTAAATATATTTTATTTATACATTAAGGCAATGAAAAATTTCATATTTAACAAAGTTTAGAATCAAAGTAATATCAAATTGGGTGTTAACTATCTGTTTAGTTAGTCTATTAAAAGTATAATCAACTAATCTTCAATTTAGGAACATTTTTAAAAAATGTTTTCCAAGAATATAGGATTAATTCTTTGTATGCTCTATTGTACAATTCCACATGTACTCTGAAGTGTTGAAATATAAGGCTACATTCATCATTTATCGAAATTAAATTTTTAAAAAGCAAATGTTGAAATAAGTTACCTACAATTTGAAAAGCTTTCTACAACACTCCCTTTTTCCAGAACGTACTGTATATTATCCAAAGAATTTTAACAGGCTAATTTAACATCCTTCTAGTGTCAAAATATAATTTACTATCATTGATAAAATCCAGAGTTTTAACTAAAGCAGTTTTTTTTTTATAATTCAGAGATGCAGCTCCAAAAGGAGTTATATCTGGAAATGAAAGGGCTGGATAGATGACAATTTAATGATAATGGCAACATTTACAGTTATGAATGGATAGGACTGCTAATTTCAAGTAATTTGGCAGGTTTCAACAAAATAGGTGCACATAAATGTTTGGAAACCCTTAAGAAATTTGTGAGTTCAACTGTCTTTTTTCTGTGACTCAACTTCCAAGCAACTGTAGCTGGATGACAGAATCTTCATTGATATGATCACCAGATATTCAAAAGGGGGGGGGGGGGGATCCATAAATCCTTTTAGCAGCAGATAACATATAAGACAAACATTTAGTAGGTTTTCACTTTCTTTAGTAAGAGAAATTTGTATCTACTTGATATTTTTAACTATGATTAATCCTAAAGAAAATAGGTCCTCATTCCAAAATTTTCCGTATTTCAGGAAAATATGACCAAACTCTAGGTGGAATCTCTTCATAATAGGCTAAAACAGCTACAACTTCTTTTCTTTAAGGCTAATATATACAATATATATTCTTAATATACAACTGACTAATTATTTGGAGAACCAGTTTGATATAGTGGTTAAGGCACTTGCTATATACCAGGAGACCATGAGTTCCAGTCCTGCTTCAACCATGAAAGCCAGCTGGTGTCTTTGGGGCCAGTAACTCTGAGCCCAACCCACCTAACAATTGTTGTTGGGGGGGGGGGGTATTAATGTTCTGTGCCTTAAGTCATTTATACAAATAATAAAGCTGGCACATAAAAATAAAATTTTGACAATCTTCTGAAAATGGCAATAAATCAAATACTTCCAAGCGAATATCCTAACTGTTCCTCTAGACCAGACCTGGGCAAGATGTGCCCTGAGGGCCGGATGCAGCCCACCTGCTGTCTGTGACCGGCCTGCGGAGGTCAGTCCAACTTTTCTAGATAAGAACCAGGTATTCAAGATATAATATATAATTATAATTTATAATATAATTAACTCAGTTCTACCCAATAATATACAGTATTGGGCAGAACTGAGTTAATTATATTAGTCCGGCCCTCTAAAACCATCCCAATTTCTCATGCGGCCCTATGGCAAAATTAATTGCCCACCCCTGCTTTAGACTTATTAAAAAATTCTACTGCATACACATATTAGGGTTATTCTTTGTCAAGTGGACCAGGTGAAATTGCAGCCTTATTTGAAAAGAAACCATCACAAAAACACGATAGAAAAAACCGTTATTTAATGAAATAAAAATGATTGAAGGTGAGAAAACAGTGATAGAAAAAAACTTGCTTTTTCTAATGATTATTGAAGGTGATGAAACAGTTCTATTTTCTCACCTTCAATCATTTTCATTTTATTAGAGAGCACGTTTTTTCTATCATATATGTTGTTTTTGTAATGGCTTCTTTTCAAATAAGGCTGCAAAAATTAGTCAAGTGGAAAAATCAGTCAAGTGGACACCTGGTCCACTTGACAAAGAATGACCCATTATCAAGCTTCTACTGTTGAAATATGGTTTTTGCTGCCTTATGCCTCCAAAACAAAAATAATTTAAGTACTACAAGATAACAAATCCAGCTAAACTTCCAGGTGTTTACTAGTATCCCTAGCCAGCTCCTGGTTCAGAGAACCCCTAAGAAAAGGTGGCATAATCTATGGTACATAGTCTTTCTCTAAACATAAACGCCCCATCCAACCATGCACCCACGGCGCAGTATCTCAGGTGTTCTTAGCTAGTGTGTGTGTGGGGGGGTTGTTTCTAATATTCCACCCTGGAATTGAAGCTTTTCCTTGTGATTCCACCTCAAGACTGCAATGCAAGCAACATCCACTGGACAAGAAACAAAGGAGTTCTGTATTGGCAATATTGTGGCTGCCATTAGTTCTGCAATTTCTGTTGCTTTCCTATGGGACCTGCCCAATTACGACCTGTAGATCGCCTCCTCCGTCCCAAACAAGCGTACGCAGGGAACAACGAACCCATCGACCCGGAAATACTTTTCTTCACGTCCCTTGAACTGGGAGGGACTTATACAAGTTTGCATAATACTCCGCCCCCCCTTTCGTCAGAGGGCGAACATTAAGAGAGAGAAACATAGAGATAATAAATGAAGAATAGCAACCATTCCACACTGTAACTTCTTTTTCTTCGATTACGACCCCCTCATCTTCTGTTCCGGCTATGGACACAATAACGTCGTCATTCACTTGCGAAGCAGTTCAATTTTTTTTTTAATTTGGCAACTTGAAAATGCTTGAACTTCAACCCTTTACATTTAGGATTATTGGCAGCCTAATTAATAATAATTTAATAATAGTTGTATACCGCCCCTCTCCGGAGACTCGGAGCGCCACTTAAATGGCGTAGAAACCCTTCAAATGGCAAAAAAAGATCGCCTAGCTCAGAATTTAAGAACTTGGCAACTTGAAAACGCATGGACTTCAACTCCCAGAATTCCATAGGCCAATCATTGCTAGCTCAGGAATTCTGGGAGTTGAAGTCCCCGTGTCATAGACATAGAAGAACCAACTTTGCCTACCCCTGTCCTAGGGAATTCTGGGAGTTGAAGTCCACGCGTTTTCAAGTTGCCAAGTTCTTAAATTCTGAGCAAGGCGATCTTTTTTTGCCATTTGAAGGGTTTCTACGCCATTTAAGTGATGCTCCGAGTCTCCGGAGAGGGGCGGTATACAAATCTAATGAATTATTTTTAAATTATTATTATTAATTAGGCTGCCTATAATCCTAAATCTAAAGGGTTTCCAGTCATAAAACATTGCCGCACTGGCAGTCAGAAAGCCAACCAGATTTGGGACAGATGCATTTGGCAACAGCTGTCAAATGGCAACACAATAGAACAGCCCAGTTACGTTCATTATTGCATTTTTAGATCCGAGACTAGATTAGGTCCCACATAATTTCGAATATAGCAGTTTCATCTTGTTGCAAAAAAATTCTCTATTCCCTGTTACGTCCCTGCCTAGCAACCATTACTTGGGTGTTTGCCTAGAAATAGCCGGCATTGGTGGAAGTTCTGCAAGATTCCTTATTGGTTGTTCGTCTACCCTGTTAAGATGCTGTTTTAGGCGGGAAGGTTCCCCCAGCCAGCTCAACCTATAATAGGCCCCTCCCGGAGCTGGCTGTCACTTTTCCGTCCCAACTCTGTGACTCGTTCTTCTGAATAAAGTTTGGTCTGTGACTCCTCGCCTCTGACCTTTCATTCTCCGTGGGCAAACGAGTGGTACTAAAACGCCCTGTACTTAACGCCCCGTACTGGGCTGAATGAAGTTCCTCTAATGACGGTTTCTCTTACGGGATATAGCAATTATGGGCATTGCACAACTGTGCCTGGGTTTCGTTTACGAACTGCAGTATTTAAGCAATGAGAGACTGGGAAGACCACTAAATAACATGAGGACAAAATCCTTTTCCCCTAAAACTTTTGTGCCTTACCAAACTAAAAATCGGAAAAAAACCAGCACATAATCTTTCTGTCTCAGTTAATTTTTTCTCAAAATCTCAAATCATTAAATTACGGGCAATTCACAACAAAGCTTTCGATAGTATGGCTCTAAGGCACTGATTACTTTTTAAAGGTTAGTTGATTTTGACTTTTTAGCATACGTTTATCTTTTCTTTGCCATCAGAAACTATAGAAAAGTCATAATAGCCTGAATATAACAGCCTGAAACTGGTAAAAATCAGAGTTCAGATTTATTTATTGTTGTACTTAATTGCATGAAAATGTGGAATCAAGGGACATAACACAAAGCCACCTATTTTTTTATATTAGATCTATCTAGGACGAAAAATAACAATGAATTGAACTATTTCTTATACCCCAATTCAAAAATAGGGATCTGAAAATACTAAAGATGGGATTAAAACAAGGATTTTAATATTGTCAGGATGCATCTAAAAATATAAAACCATAGGTGTTGAATGAATCTCACTTTTTTTTTTCTTGAAACCTACTGTTGGGTCACAGATGACGTCTGTCTATATGCTGTGGTTTACATGGAATCAAGAGGATGCATGCTTTGGATCGATATATTTGCATCGTAATAGCTCCAAACCAAGTGGTTCTATGAATGTCTAATAATAATTTATTCTCTATAAAACATATCACATTAGATAAGAGTTTCAGTTGAATACCATGTAAAAATCATGAAGATCCATATTGACCTTCCTTTTGGTCCAGATCCAATTAAAGCCTCTTTTGGAAGAAGCAAGGATCATACTTTTGCAACAAAAGTCCAAGCCTCCTGATGTTCAGTTCAGAAACTTATTTTTGGATTTTGATGGAGTTCACTTTTCAAATAGAATGGCTCTAATTTAAATTCATGCTCACTCTATTGTCTAGATTTAAAAGAGAAACTTAACTTTTATTGTAATTACAGTAGTTCTTTCTTTTAGGATCCAATACAGTTGAAGGCTGCAAAGATTATATTCTCCCATTACTCTCTGAGTTCACGGAGAGGGGCGGCATACAAATCTAAATAATAAATAATAAAATACTCTGGTTTTGGAGACAGAAAATAGTTTTGGGAGGGACCAAATTTTTGTGATCCAGATCAAACTACTTTTGGATTAAAAATAATGACGTCTGATATTCTATTTGTAATGACCACTCCTGCACATGTGATACCTCTTGGTTCCTCGAGTCGTGTATAGCCAAGTATTTTTTATCTATCATTTGCACTGGGCAGAGTAAATAGGTTATGAAAATATGTACACAGTGTCAGTTTGAATGTTAGGTCTTTCTTGACCTCTGTGATGACTGATTTTCCTTCTTCCAGCTTCAAAAGGTTGAGTGGGTGGAATATATGAGCTCAGATTTCCTGTTTCCAGACCTTGGGCACTCTAACTGCAGACAAGACGGAGTGGCTGTGGGTTTTGCCTCCCAAGGACAATTCTATCTGTCCGTCCATTACCCTGGGGGGGGAATTATTGACCCCCTCAGAGAGGGTCCGCAACTTGGGCGTCCTCCTCGATCCACAGCTCTCATTAGAGAAACATCTTTCAGCTGTGGCGAGGGGGGCGTTTGCCCAGGTTCGCCTGGTGCGACAGTTGCGGCCCTATTTGGACCGGGAGTCATTGCTCACAGTCACTCATGCCCTCATCACCTCGAGGCTCGACTACTGTAACGCTCTCTACATGGGGCTACCTTTGAAAAGTGTTCGGAAACTTCAGATCGTGCAGAATGCAGCTGCGAGAGCAATTATGGGCGTTTCTAAGTATGCCCATATCACTCCAACACTCCGCAGTCTGCATTGGTTGCCGATCAGTTTCCGGTCACAATTCAAAGTGTTGGTTATGACCTATAAAGCCCTTCATGGCACCGGACCAGAATATCTTCGGGACCGCCTCCTGCCGCACGAATCCCAGCGACCGGTTAGGTCCCACAGAGTCGGCCTTCTCCGGGTCCCGTCGACCAAACAATGCCGTCTGGCGGGACCCAGGGGAAGAGCCTTCTCTGTGGGGGCCCCGACCCTCTGGAACCAGCTCCCCCCTGAGATTAGGACTGCCCCCACCCTCCCTGCCTTTCGTAAACTCCTTAAGACCCACCTCTGCCGTCAGGCATGGGGGAACTAAACATCCCCCCTTGCCCATGTTGTTTTGCCATTGATTGATTGACTGTGTGTCTGTTTTTATATATATCGGGATTGTTTTATAAATTTATTAATTTTAAACTGTAATTAGATTGGTGGGCATTGGATTTGTTATTATGTACTGTTTTATTGTTGTTGTGAGCCGCCCCGAGTTTGCGGAGAGGGGCGGCATATAAATCCAATAAATCTAAATCTAAATCTTCTTTTGGCTGTTTAGGAAAACTAAACATTGAGCTTTCAATCTGTGTATAAAATTTATAGGTAACTAGTTTAGAGAACTAAAAAGATAAGTACTGTATTCTGTTTTTGTTGTATACTCCAAAATGGTATTTGTTAGAAAAAAGAGTATCAATCTTCTGTCTTTGAACTTGCAGTTAGCTTCCTGATTTACCAATTGAGTGGAGATGATTTTTTTTAGAAACTACTGGCTTTATTTAATGTCAATGTCAATACTGAATCCTCAGGCTACTATATATTAAAGGAGCTTTTATCTTTATACATGGACAAAATACTACTTATAGAAAAACTTAACATAGCTTGAAACAAGTATAAGCTTGTTCAGTTGGATGCAGTTTCATCAGTAGCTTTATTTGCAGCATAATCCTATGCATGTTGAATACATTTGTAATGTTAGACTGGGAGAGAAAAATCCAGATGGCAAATCAGTGGCAGAAAAGAGGTAGCATGTTGTGTGTCCCTGTTGCTATCCAGCGGTTATCTGGATTTATGCAGCCCATGTATTATTGCCTTACCATGTAGAGAAGGTTTGTTTTATCATTTACTAGATTGCATCAACAATTACATGGCAATTCAACATAAAGCATATTCATCTTGTGCAACAGAACATACTAGTATATATTGGTCAGATATTTTTGATAGCCCTAGTATATTAAGATACTGTAATAATTCCTTAGAAATTTGCAAGGCATCCTAATTGTCCAGTTAGATAGAATATTTGAAGTTTATTTTTACACATATAACCCAGCACTTTCAGTAATTTACTAAGGTGCTGGATTGTCACACTTAAAAGAGTTTTAATGTCATTGTTCTGACATGCATTTAAATATTAATTTTTCCATATTGTATAGTTCGAATTTTTCTTCCAAATGCAGAAAGTTGTTTTCTCATTTTACACAGAAAAGGAGGCATCACTTTTTTTAAAGAAAGTGATTCAAAATCTTGTTCATATTTATCTCTTACAATTATCGTATTTGAAACTTTTCTCCTATCGCTGAATGCCAAATATTTAATTTCTGTGATTCTTTACTTCCTGAAGAAGTCATAGTTTCACACTTCAGAAGTTATTTTCTGTCAATTATTGTGATACATTCACTTTTTAACAGTTCAGTCTTTTTGTTAACAAATGGAAAGAGAAGTTGAGTAAGGAATATTTATTTTTATTTTGTGATTAGACTTTTTATCCCTTTATAAGTAAGGCAATAAACATTCATAATACTCCTTCCTTCTCCTATTTTCCCCATAACAACAACCTTGTGAGGTGGATATGTGCTATTGATTTTAAGAATTTTATTTGTATTCATTCATTCGTGAGAACATTTTGTAGAAACTACACATCAGACATTCATACAGCCCCATGCCAAGAACTTTAAGCTTGAACAATTTAATTGCTGCAGGGACCAAGTTGTTCCCCATTTCTGTTACACTGCAATTGGTATCGCCTATGCCGGATGTGTGTGGAACTTGCTAGTTATGAATGGGGAGAATAGAATTTCACTTACATGTAGTTCAGGAACATAAAGAAAATGTTTTAAAAACAGACGATACCCACAACTGAGTGTTTACTGTTCTGTCGTCTTGGAAAATCTACTGAATGTGCAGATTAATGCAAATTCTTAGCTCTGATATTTTTAAGTAGAAAAATACAATTTCTATCAAAATTCTTACTGAAAGCAAAATTTATAATTTTAATAGTGTTTGATGGTGCCTGCTTCTGAATTTTGGCAAAACCTTTAACTGATCAACTCATTTTGCTGCTGCCTTTAACACAACAGATGTCTAAGCAGTATTTCTACAGCTATATATACCGTTTTAAAAATAAAAAATGATTAGTTCACAAAATTCTTCATGTTTTAGAAGAAGTGTTTATACATCAGACCAGATATAGTTTCACAATATTATGTTTGATATAGGGACAGACTGTCCTTGGAAACCAAATAACAATTCTGGAAATATGTATTGAACTACTTAGGAGAAAAAGAAAATAAAGACCAAAAAACCTATTCTGATTCTCAACATTTCTGTACTATATGCCTGGAAGCCGAGTCATGGCAAATGGACTTCCTTTTTGTTTGTTGGAAATGTTTCACTGCTTATCCAAGTAGTTTCTTCAGTTTTCTTCATCCCTAATATATGTGATTCTTAAACCAAACTTACTCTTTTTACCCAACCTAACTGATATATCCATCTTTTCCAAAAACATGACTGCCAGACATAACCATCTTCTTATAATTGAAGTCTGAATTAACCAAGTTTGAAAATAAGCTGCTTACAAAATCATTTTTTAAAATATGGTTTGACATTTTAGAAAGCTAGATATTAATACATAATTAAATAAAAAGCATCACTTACTCTAAAACCAGCAAGAGATTTATTTTCTATTTTATGTTAAAATCACATGCATAATTATAGAATATTTTATCATTAAAAAAATACTTTACAAACATGACAGTTTACCTGCAACTGCTATAAAATTTCATGAAATATATATAAAAAGTTGCTTTCAATAAAATAATAATAAAGCAACTATTTTTTTTTTTAAAAAAGGCTGTTATTCATATTTTTACTGATGCTCTGCATCGGAAAATATTGCATTTATACACTGATTAAATGGTCAACCTAATAGTTAGTTTAAAAGAAGTTGGTTCCACTGCATGTGCAATTGAAAATAATGCATAAAGATATGAGTAAAACTCACTACAGATCTGCAGATGATGGCACTGAACACCTGAGAATCCACCTTGCCAGATTACAATTGGTGGATGCTATGTTTTGCTCCAAAGAGCCTATAAAGCTGGATCATAGCATTTTTTAAAATAGATTATGAATAACTGATGGTAATTCATAATTCATAGCTTTACTGATCAGTAGGGTTTAGAGAATATGGAACATTTAGTTTCAACTCCCAGTCAGTTTATATAACAATTAAAATAATTAGCTTTATGTATTTTGGTCACTGTTGTCATTCTGGAATATTGCCCCATAAGGATCACTGTTGATGCGTTTATACACAAAATGGAAGACCTGAGGCTGCGGCCGACTGTGCAGTTCAGCTTTGATTTTTTGGGGAAAGGTATCTTCTGTCAGTTGCTGCCAAGTGTCATCAATGAAAAGAAACAGGCTAAAGTTCTCAGGATTATCCACTTTAAACTTCTCAGCACAGAGCTGACACACATCTTCCGTAGTGATATATGGCCTCACTAGCAATGTTTTTCCCGTGCAGCCACTGTTGATTTCCTGGAATGCAACTCGTAGGTAGTTCTGGGGAGGGGGGAAATGTATGAAAAAAATTAAAATGTACAATTGGTAACAAAACATTGGATGCTGCAAATAAAGGAATCATTGTCTTCAAAATGGAAGGTATTATTCAGAGTAGTGCTGCATAATATTAATATGCAAATGGATATTGCAAAGACTTTGAGGGAACATAATGATGGGTTCAAAGAAACAAAGAGGAGGGCAGGAAGGGTTGATAAAGAAGGGAGGAAAGGAATGGAAAGTATGCATGTTGGAATTCAAATTGTCCTTGTAGTACAGGTAATCTTCACTTAACAGCCCTGAAATTCCCATCACTGAGCAATGCGGTCATTAAGAGAAATATCACATGATCTCAGTAGTGGCAGTTTAGTTGCAATCATTAGGTCAAGCCTTAGGAAAAGACCACACGCATCTCCTACATGTTTTTTGAGTGAAATCTGTCTCCCCGTTTTTAATTCTGAATGCAACTGATACACTGCATTTGACTTTTCAAAGGGTTGCTTGACTAACATTTATTGGATTTGTATGCCGCCCCAAGTCTACGGAGAGGGGCAGCATACAAATCCAATAAATAAAATAAATAAAAATAAAATAAAATAAAATAAACATCAGCCAGGGGGAATCATCTGTATGGTGCTATGTACTCTGTAACACCACTGTTCTATATCTTGTACAAAACAGAAAAATCATTTTCTGGGAAACATAAACAATACCTGAAAATCATCAACAGATGGGATTGTTCTGTTTGTTGTTCTCCGCTTATGCCACTGCCTGAGAGTATTTCTGGCCTCTGAACATAACAGTCTGGCTGCTTGCTCTTCTTGGAAATTCTTAATTAAGGAGAGCGCTCCATATGCGCTTGTCAGATAGTAGCCTCCTATGAAAAGTATAAGGAGAGAAATAATTATTAAGGAGTTGGTGGAGAAATAAATCAAAACTCTATTCCATAATTTCCATGAAATATTAATTTGGAAAATACTGAAATAAAATAGTTTGGCAGTTATTTGGAAAAATTGTCAGAGCCCTTAGATTTCTCAGAAACTTGTTAGCGATTCTTAGTGAAGTCTTTAGTCTTTAAAGGCTATTTAATTATCATGTTTTCCACTATAGCACTGTAAAAATAATACTACATTCATTTAGACTTTAGTGAAGTTCTGGCTGAAATGTCATGAATACCGAAGATACTTGTTTATACCTTGAGAATATTCTACAAAGGAGAGAAGTTCTACAGCAGAAATGCTTTTACAGAAAAAGATATCTGCAAAAAGGAAGCTTCAAAATAGTTATGCCAATGGCAAATTACCAAGTTGCTCCTTTAGTTTCTATCTTCATCTCTTGTTAGCCTTGCACAAATATAACAAGTAAAATCAGGAGCTTTACATTATCACCTAAAAGCAGGGATGAGTAAATTGAGAATCTATGACCCACATAAAGTCTCTGGCAAAGTGTGGTGGGACCTTGCTTTTCAATTGATCAGTTTGAATATCGCTAGCAGTAAAACCAGATTGATCTACGGTAGTCATGATTAAGATGCTGGACTGGGAATAACCCATGGGAGCAAAACATAGCAATCTGTGGGGGGGGGGGGACAGAGAATGCACGTGTGCAAAAGTAATATATCCATGTGCATGCATGTGCACATATGTAATCACACATGCATTTGTGTATAGCTGAAGATGAGGAATATCTTCAAGGAATTATCAAGTGACTGGACATTCATAGCTGAATCTTTGAATCAGTGTATTACATTAGTGTCATGGAATACTGAGGCAATTGGGTACTTCTTTCATTGCGTTTTCAGCTTTTTGTATATAATCCTTTAGATATATAGGTCAATGATTTTGTCAGAAAAGGCAAGAGTAATGGCTCTCTTCAGTCTGTATTAATGTAGTCAAAACCGTATTTGTCTTACCACGTGCATAACCTCTGGAAAAAAACATATCAATGTGTTTATTCCCTATAAATATCTGTTGAGTCTTCTTTTGAGAGTAAGTAGCATGCAAAGTGATTGCAAACATTTTCAGAAATGGCAGAGAGAGGTTTCTAATTTAGGATGATCTCATTCTCTAAGATGGTGTTCTTTCACTAGAAAGGGAATTATGCCTGCCTCTCCTCAGCCCCCAAGGTTTTAGGAAAGAGAAAGCCTGATGTTCTTTGGTAGCCTAGCAAATATCAGCATTCAGCCTTTTGGCAAGCAGTGGAACTGAAGTTGTTTTTGTTTTCTCTTGGAAAGGGAAGATTCTTTCCAGATTTAACTGCTTTGGCGTTCTTTTGTTTTCATCTGTCTTGGGACAGGAGGGAAAGAGCCTCTGGAATGTTTTTCTCTGTTCCAGACTCATGCTGAATCAAATCACTGAAAGTGTAGAAATCTAAAGAAATGGTTCTTTAGAATGAAAGACATACTCCAGGCGCTATTTAAAATGCAAATCTTTTCTGAAAATGTTTGCAATCACTTTGCATGCTACTTACTCTCAAAAGAAGACTCAACAGATATTTATAGGGAATAAACACATTGATATGTTTTTGTCCAGAGATTGTGCACATGGTAAGACAAATACGGTTTTGTCTACATTAATATAGACTGAAGAGAGCCATTACTCATGTTTCTTTCTCACAACATGCCTTTTCTGACAAAATCATTGACCTATATATCTAAAGGATTACTGTATATACAAAAAGCTGAAACCGCAATGAAAGAAGTACCTAATTGCCTCAGTATTCCATGACACTAATGTAATACAATGATTCAAAGATTCAGCTATGAATGAGATCATCCTAAATTAGAAACCTCTCTCTGCCATTTCTCGCACCACTCCTTTTCCCTTTAAAGCCGCTATATCTTTTCCTGAGATCAGGGAATGCCAAATCAAGTATTAAATAAATAGAATCTGCATGCAGGCTGGGAGAAAATCTCTGCACAGGACCAGCTGTGCTAATACGCAAACATCGACTCGGGGAATACAATAATCCTGTGGCAGGGCCGCAAGAACATGAATGCAGCACATTGTCAGAGAAGCATAATTTAGGACATTTGTGTGTTCTGCCTGGAGTCCACACACATTGTGGAGGGTAAGAAGATTGTTTGCATTGGATATTAAAATTTGGCTCAAGTTACTTGTGGAACTACTTCTCCCAAGGACATTTGCTTATCCCATAGATTAGATAGGGACTAGTGGTTGCCCCAGGCCTTTGGAACAGTCTTCCACCCCTATTTGTTTTAAGACTTCCTGAGATCTAGGAAGACTTAGCTTTTCCTCAAGCATTGCTCCAGAATGGGGGCTTTGAGTAGTGAGAAGGTTTGGTCTAGCTCCGTGGGTGGGAGATATGTTTTTAATTATATTTTATGGATTGTTGAAAGCTATGATAGGTGGCCATATAAATCTTATAATTTGAAAAAACAAAAAATACTGGAATTGAGGGGGGGGGAAGAATAACAAGAAATACTTCCTCAATGAATGCCTTTTAATTTCACTCCTGCTTATTTTGTGTATGAAACTTTCAGGTTTATCTCTCTTGAACAAGCCTGAGGTTTCTAATGCAAACTTTTGATTAGTGGAAGACAACTACTAGTGGACTTTTTTCAGTGCTTTTGTCCACTGAGCAAATCCATCTTAATGGATTTTGCAACAATGCTCTTATAGTGATCCATGCTAAGATAGAAACATAGAAACATAGAAGTCTGACGGCAGAAAAAGACCTCATGGTCCATCTAGTCTGCCCTTATACTATTATCTGTATTTTATCCTAAGCTAAAACACTCCTAAGCTAAAACACTCCTGTTATAAAGATTGTTAGTCTTGCTGCTGATGCATGTGTCCTTTAAATTTTTTTTTTTTAATTAGGCTATTAAAATAAAAGAAGAAAATACAATTTATCAAAAACAGAAAACAAAAAAAGAACACACAGAAAAAAAATTAACACGCTAACAACTATATGATGTAGACCCAATTCATATTGACGATTTACATTATTATGGTTTATTTAATTTATATATTTCTCTACAATTTTTTTCTTAGTATCATTTCTTTACAACTCAGTTACCACAGAAATAATCTCATATTATATACAAAATGCCGTTTCCATTAATAAGTTGAGTATTAACAATTCTGTACATTTTATATCATTGTTATTTTTTTCCTCCTTTCCAACCAATTGTAAAACAAGTTCCAAATTTCATAATATTCCTTGTCCTCCTTATCCTTTAATTTCATTGTCACCATATCCAGTTCTGCCCATTCCATAATCTTCTTAATTACTATATTTTCACTTGGGATATCTTTTTGTTTCCAATATTACACTATGTTGATCCTTGCTACAGTTAAAATGTATAGTATGATATAGTAATTTTTCCCCATTCTTTGATCTAGGAATAAGTAGAAATGCTTCAGGTTTTATATTTATTTCCTGTTTTGTGATTTCCCTTAACCAATCATGAATTTTGTACCAATTTTTTTAAATACGTGGACAGACAGGTCCACCACATATGCTAATACGATCTGGTTTTATATTGACATCTCCAACAATTTGGCATAATTTTGTTTGTTTTGTTGTGAGGAAAGTCACATTGAATCAGAGTTTTGTTCAAGTAATACGTGTTAACATACTGTAGCTATTATAATCTAAATTAACAGGCTAACAGATTTTACAGTTTCCAAGTATACACATACAGACACGTAGACACATACTTCATTGATTAAAATGCCCTCCTTTTAGCTCTAATAGCAACTGGGAAAAATACTTTTAATTTCATTTGGTTTGGTTATCTCATTTTTTTTGTTTTGTTTTGTTTTGTAGGAATTTTTTGATAAGCAGTTGGTAACAAGTTAGAAGCCTTGGCATACTTTTCAAGCGCCTCTATTCAGACATACACATGTAAACACATTCCTGGGAGAAAAGCAGGGATGGGCTACTGCCCAGACCGGGGGGGGGGAACGCAGTGGAATAGCGAAAATGGAGCTCCACCCCAGAGCACCCAATTTGCACTGAAAGATGTTGAAATAAAATGCAGAGTGTCCTGAATAAGCCACGCCCGCGGTGTGGTAGTAGAAATTTTGGCAGCCCTTAACTGTAGAAAAGTCACCATCCTTAAAGTTTCAAGGACATTACCTTCTCCATGCAGCAAGGTTGGGTCCAGCAGTTCCATCATGTACTCAATTTCAACATCTAGCTCCAGCATGTCACACTGAGCCACAACATAGGTCAGCACTGGCAAAAAGTCATCAGCCCCATACATTCTCCCTAGGAAAATGATAGGAAATGTAGAGAGGCAGAACACAAACAGTAGCAGAATTAATTGCCAGATCTTTTTGCGGTTCTCCATTTATAAAAGCTGTGCCCCCACATTCATTTTTATCCATGACTTATAATACTGTCACTGAATATATAGCCTGAGGTTTATAGGAACTCATGGAGCTTTTGGATGCAGCTTTAACTTTGCTTATAGAATAGGAATTAATTGTGATATCATTTAGATTCTCTCAATATCCTTGTCTCAACAGAGTTCCTTAAGAAATGGACGTAGGATATAATACAGAATCAATACACTAAGAACAAATAGCTCAAAAATTTAAGCAAATTATCTATTTGAAACATATTGAAACATTTCATGAATCAAACCACTGGTGTAATAGTCAATACAAATTTGACAACCTAATATTGTAAGGCTCCTGATTAGCTTCATAATTTTCTATTAACTAATTTCAGAATCTGGCTCATCCTATCTATTCATGTTATTGGAGATGTACGAAAATAGATTTCAAAAATCACCAACTCATGATTTTAATGCTTTATTTTTGCTGATAATAACAGCACTTTTTTACTCAGGAATTTATGACTGGTAAAAGAGGAATAGTATCTCTGGAAATATTTGATTTTAAAAACGCACACACATATATAATAATCTTATTCATCCATTCATGTTAGTAAATGTCCTCAAACGTTTTCAAATAATTGAACTCCACAAGATAATTCTTGCTCTATCAGGACTGGCAGATTATTGTTTACACTGAGCAAAGTGGGTCAGTTTGGGACTCATTTGTAAGATAGAGATCTTATATTTCATATGGAGATACCAGAGAATCTAAGCTATTAATAATAATCCAGTATAAAAATAGTTGACTTTTGCATTAAGCACTTTGTAACAGTCTTCAACATATAGTAACACAACATCAGCAATTACAATGGTGTTTGTTGAATAAATGCCTTTTCCTGTAGTGAATATGGAGGTGGGAGTATAACTTTAATTTCCAAAGAAGTATGGAATATTCCATATGCTTATTTTGTTATATTGACTCTCAAATAATTATTTTGGTGCTCAAAAACAATGTGAATTGGCACCAATATAAGAGTCTTTCTTATACAATAGTGGTACACTATTTAAATTCAGATCAATAAGCATCTTTATAATTACCTCTATATCCACAAAATGAAATCTGCAGCATGGTTAATGACAACTAAAATTCTTATTTTTCCTTCAACAAATTCAACATATTTAGCCCTAATCATACAGAAATCTGTTACAGCCTGATTTGCATCAAGATTGGAAAAAATATGTCACCTTACCTCATCTGGAACCAAGATTTAGGCAGTGTAAAATACTATAGCAGTGAATGATGTTGTAATACATAAGATTTTTTAAACAAATTGGCGGATGAAATGGTTCTCATTTTACAGAAACATCTCTGAACAGTTTAAAACTCTTTGGCCAAATCTAACATTTACCTGAATTATTTTCCATCACAGTGTAAATCAGTTTGCACACTCTTAGTAGTAGCATAACTTTTTTTTCAGGAGAGTACATTTTCTGCATTGCCATAAATTTGACTTTAATCTTTTCAACATCTACGAAATCTGGTGTTGGAACGAAAACACCCAGCTCCTGAGGATTTCGCTGCCGGACAAGTTGAAGATTCTCTTTCAGTTGCTTCCATGATCCATCAACTGTATGAAATTCTTTCAACATCATCTCGACATGGTCCTTGAGGGGCTTCAAGATGCATTTATGCATGGCCTTCTCTAATACCACATCTAAAAAAAGGACAAACAATCTAAGAACATTACCTAGGAAAGAAGCCGATTTTTGTTCAATCATAAAAAGAAAAAATGGAATTTCTTCAGCCAGGAAAATTATTTCATTAAATTTTTGAAACAATTTTAATGTTAAAAACACTTTTCCAGCTGCTTTCCAACAAGAAAAAATGACTATTGTCATCTTTATTCATGTTAATTAGGAAAGATAAAAATCAAAATTTGTTCATTATAAATCTGCTATAAAATGAACAGGTTTTCCCAAATCCGAGAACTATAGAAGTTTAAAGAATCTGAATATTTTTTTACAACTTGGAGATCATTGAGAATGAAACTATCAAAAGAGAAATCATACTCCTATCTTATGTACCATTTTCAGTTTTCGAGAGTAAACAAAACTACTTCCATTTGGAAGAAAAAAAATTCTCTGGCTGACTTAGTAATATATAAAGATTTAAATCTTCAGCTAAATATATAATTATGGGGAAACCTCTGCATGTGAAGCATGATATTAAAGCTCTATAAGTACAACAACTCAAAGTTAATATATTTTATCAACCTTGCCTTGCAAGCTTGTGAGAAATTCTTAATTACTTTGCCATAAAATTATGTGGTTTCTCAAGATCATTTGTGTACCCTACCTTTGTGTTATCTCCAAATTTGATCAGCAGTTCCTCCATCCCTTCATCTAACTTATTAATAAAAATGCTGATGAGCACAGATCCCAAGAATGAACCTTGTGACAACCCACTCAATATCTCTCTCAGTATTTAATGAGGATTCATTACTGAACATTTTCTGAAAATTACCTTTAAGCCAGGTAGTCATCTACTTAGCGGTAATTGCCAGGCCATTCAGGTCATATTTAACTACCTTGCTAAATCAGAATACTATGGTGTACTTAGTCAAATGCTTTATTGAAAGTAAGAGATACTATATTGTAGCAGCCTAAAAATATACTAACATTAGTCTAGCAAGACTTGTCCTTCATGGACTTCATTACTACCAGTTCTTCACTACTACACTGTTTAAGGCTAATCTCTTTAGGTTTTTCTTTAAAATCTTCCTGGTTCTGGACTGCTCTGTGATTTCCCAAATCCTCCTTTTTCCCCCTTTCTGAAGCTAGTGACATTTAACCTCAATTCAGATATCTGGGCTGAATGAGAATATACTGAACACAAGATTTAAACTCTATGGACAGAAGGTTCACATTCATTCGGAGTTAGAAATATTTTCTGACCATCTATCAATCCAACTGATTAATTCTATCCTTCGATTTTGCTTATCATAACATAATACTCAAATAGAAAGCTAGATACCCCATAAATGACTGGTCCTTATTTGGGGCTCCAGGAAATACATTCAGTCCATTTTTGAAAACACCAAATTTAATTCATATCCTTAACATTAGTTGTCATTATATCTCCATTATTTTCTTGCTCTCTTCACACGTAGAAAATATCCTAAAGTCACTGACAATTGAGCAGCTAATACATTTGTTATTATGGTTGGTTGCACAATGCAGTCAGCCAGATGTTCAGATGGTCAGAAGAAATGTCCATCTGGGTTCAGTTCCAAGTGGGGAGAAAGACACTGGAAACATGGAGGCTGCTTGGAGGGATGGTTTAATGGAGCAGAACTATTAAGCACATGGTTCTGGTGCAGCTGAACACACGGAGTGGAGAGAGATAAGTATTTATACCCCCTCTGAGGCCTTGCCCTAGAGCTTCCTCTTCCTGTGCAAGAAATGTATCCTATTGGTTGTCAGATTCCCAGGAGGATATGCAGGGGTCTAGTTAGCCCTGTAGGCTGTCTTTATCCCAGGCTTGGTTAAATCTTGCTGGGTGATGATGTAATGAAAATGTTTGTGTTCTGAAAGGGTGTTGGGCAATTCCTATTAGTTTGTCCTGGTTTGGATCTTGAGTGAGGGATAATCCTATCACCCTGGAGCTGAAGGCATTTTGTTTGTAGATAAGATGGCCCAGTCTTTCTGGGGCTATTAACAAAGGTGGGGGCTGCTTTCCAAAAGCATGTTTCTCCTTTTCTCACCCAGGGAAATATAATATTCTACCTTTTTAATATTTCCTAAAATATTTCATTCTTCTAGAAGGGGGTGGGTGCTAATATTCTACAAAACTTAATTTGGCAATTTTAATCCATATTGTTGCACAGTCAGTCAAATTTTTACACTGGGTTTGGTATTTTTATTCACCTATTGAGTTCTTTCCTAGGACCTGGCATAAGCAGATGTTGATGTTTGATTATGTTAAAGGTATTGTCACAGGATATAAGGTGGCCTGAATAAGGTGGCCTTTTATAATTGACTTGTGGTGATTATTTTCAGAGTAATGGATAATTATGCACAAAACCACTAGCATATTTTTTTTATTATTAAAAATAACCCTTTGAAAAATTGAAAGTGGTGGTGGAGAAAAAAAATAAGCATCAATTATAAATAGGTAGTTTTGTTTTTAAAAATATCTTAATAAAATGAACTTATATTTTAGGGGGTGGAGAAGAACATTGGTAATAATGCAGGAAATTACAGCTGAGAACATGATACACAAGCAGCAAATCTGTGGGCTGTATTAGATTTAAAAAAAAGAGCTTGGCCTCCTTCTCTACATTGAAAGACAAAGACAATCAGCAACAAAGTCACAGCCACACACCTACACAAACATCAACATTGATTTCCCCCCCCCCCAAAAGGAGGAAATGGTGTAAACATCTTTTATTTTGACAGACTATCCATCCTTTCCTCCCACACTTTCTTTGCACAATGTTCCCAACCAGCTGGAATCTCTGAATAAACTGCAACATTGTTTTCCAGAGACACTATGTATTGTGTATATAGACAGTCAATATTTGTAACCTTGAATGAGTATTTGTATACCTGGGTCGTAACTAAAAAGGAATGCTTTTATCGGTTGCCTATAGCTTCACTCCCTCTGAACATTATTTTTCCACAATTCCTGACACTTCATCCCAATGAAGGGTTATATTTTCTGATTCTCCTTTAGCAACTGGCAACCTGTGTCCTAATCCACTCAGCACAATATGAAGAGCAGCGATGCATATGGCAACAACAATGATGCTTCTCAATTCATGAGGGAAATGAGTAGTTTGAAGAAAAACTTTTTTCGTACAACTTTTGGTAATTTTACAAAAGTTACTTGGCAGATGATACATGGAAAGGGCTGGGGGAGAAGTGGGGTAATTCCTTGGTGGCAAGGTTACTGGATAGGACTAACATTTCACTAGTGCCTGAAGGCAGATTTGGGAAGTTGTTTTATGAGCCATACTACAATTTTTGTTTTGTTCTAAAAATAATTATTTTCTTCTTCATTGAATTAATCATAATAGGTTGCTCAATTGTCTCAGACAACTAATGATAATGACACGTCATTATCAATCTAAAACACACGCGCACACAAATATCCCAAAAAAATCCACTTTGGTGCTCCTTTTGAAAAGAAATAAAGTTCACAAGGAAATTAACTGAATAAACATTGACAAAGAGTTAAACTCCAATTGTCCTGAAGAAGATTTTCTAAAACTACTCCAATAAAAACTCCAATTTGGTTTGAATGTCTTTGGGACAAATTTTGGTTGAGAACTGCAGTAAAAGAAATAAAGAAAAAAAATTAAAAAGAACAAATTTCTGGAAAAAAATAGATAAGCAAAACATTTAACACGGCAATTTAAAGACTTGTGGACTTCAACTCCCAGAATTCCACAAGTCATAAAGTTGCAAAGTCTGGGGACTCCTGGTTTAAGGTTGCTGTGTTGCCTCACTAATGTATCATGTTATTTTCTCAGAATTTAAAAAGCAGGGTATCAGCTAAAGACATGGTCGAATCATTAAATGACTAAGTCTTGGAAACTGAGAAGTAACTTTAAATAAGTTCATTAACTTCCACTATTTGCCAGGCACATGATCACATCTTGGATTAGTTTCTTACAGAGAAATTTCTGAAGAGCCAAGTTCAGGAGTTGCAAGAAATGAAACTTTAGGATATTTAACAAATCAGCCTTTTGAATTTAGTGATACCTATCCAAACTGAGTAAAGAAAAGATGCCCCAACTTCCAACAGATAACAGCTCTCATTCAACAGTAATATTGTCAATGACTAGCAAAACTGAGTCTTGCAGTTATTCTTTTCTTTAACTGTATTAATCTGATTTTTGCGGGAAAATATCAAAACCATTTCCCCCTGCACTTTGCTCTTCATGTAATATCAGTGTTTCTCAATGATGATCTCTGGCTTAAAAGATTATCCAAATCTTCTTCTTAATTGATGAAGCTGTTTATAGATATAATCTGAGCCTCCACAAGTGCAGTGTTACATTTCCCATTTAGGACTGTAGCTACAAACATTTTTTAATCATCATACAATTCTTTTGTGTTTTGTCACATGGGCAATTCTTAATTAACTAGAGTTACTTTAAGCCTCTCCTCAGGCAATTAGCCACTCCAAAGAGGAAGTATTTAAATAGTACGAATAGCTTTCCTTTGACTACTGGAATGTCCATCTGCTTCCGGTAGAAAAACACTCTTTTGCAATTTTTGAGGCACAACACGTTGATGAAAACAAATATTGGTGTGATTTTTTTGTCCTAAAAGAACCTCTTGCTTCACTTTATTTATTTACTAAATCAAGCACCAGTGGCGATAATTTGGCTTTCATTCTTGCTATGTAGTAACTGAGATGGTTTCAATAGGGGAACACTCCATGGAGCATCACAGAACCCAACGCTAAAGTGACTCCCACCAATTTAAACAATGAATTTGTTAGGTAATTTAATAAGTAACTGCTTAAATAATTTAAGTGGAAACAGAAAAGCAACCGTAGAATTGGAAGGTACCTTAGAGATCTTTTAGTTCTACAGTTTACTGCAGAATTCAGTTGAACATCTCCAACAGATGACCATCCACCCTAAATCTGAAAACCTTTAGTACAAGTACAGTAGTCCTTAACTTACAATTGTTCATTTAATGACATTTCAAAGTTATAATGGCCTCAGAAAAAGTGATTTACAGCTTACCCTCGCACTTACAACTATGAAGTCACATGACCACAATACTGTACAGACACTTGGCAACTGACTTGGATTTACAACTGCTTGCAGAACCTGACGGTCATGTAATTAAAAATTTGCAAGCTTTCCAACTGGTTTCCAACATACAATGTCAACTGGGAAAGTTGGATTTGTTTAACAACTGCCTGATTTAATGACCTCTGTAAAAATGGTCATAAAATTAATTAGGTCTGGTAAAATAATGACTTTCTTTATCACCACTACAACTTACCATGGGAATTCAGGTCCCAATTGTGGTCCTAACTTGAAAACTACTTGTAAAAGGGAACTTAGCATTTTATATGGCAGTCTGTTTTACTACTGACCAACAATTCCATGGAGAGGGGCGGCATACAAGTCTAATTAATAAATAAATTAATTAATAAACTTGCCAGACAGGCAGTTCCTCCTGATGAGCTTGACCTTCTTCCCAAGTAGTTTTGATGTAAGATCTTTGCCTTCTGGGATAATAAAAAATACAAGAAGTCCAATCTGGCATTGTTTCTGTCTTGGAGAAAGTGTAATGTGATCTGAGGGTTCCAAAGTCAACATTCCTGGACTGCTATTGGAGCTTATTGGAGCCTCTTCTCTGTCGAGGAGCAAGGTATCTGTTTGATCAATCTGTCTGAAGCATGCAAGAGAACCTAAAATCCTGGAGATAACTCTGCTGAAAATTTGATTGCTTGCTGGAATTGTGAAATGGCTATAGCATGGGCTAGGGCAATGATGGCGAACCTATGGCACGGGTGCCACGTGGAGTCATATCTGCTGGCACACGAGCTGTTGCCCTAGCTCAGCTTCAACATGCATGTTTGTGCTGGCCAGCTGATTTTTGGGTTGTACAAAGGCTCTGGGAGGGCGTTTTTGGCTTCCAGAGAGCCTCTGGGGAGACGGCGTTTTTATCCTCTCCTGGCTCCAGGGAAGCTTTTGGAGCCTGGGGAGGGTGAAACACGAGCCTACTGGACCCACCAGAAGTTGGGAAAGAGGCCAATTCCAGCTTCCAGAGGGCCTCTGGGGGGCGGGGGAAGCTGTTTTTGCCCTCCCCAGGCATTGAATTATGGGTGTGGGCACTCGCACATGCACGATATTGTGCATGCACGCTCTTTCAGCACCCGAGGGAAAAAAGGTTCGCCATCACTGGGCTAGGGTTTGTACTTGAGCAGCCTCTCATTGTTTGTTGAGCCAGAGAAATTTCTTTGCTCAGTGAGAAACTCTGAGAGATGAAGCAATAAAGTGGTGTTGATGAAAAGATTGAGTCTAACCAGACACAGAAAAAACATCAAGTTTCAGCCTACAGCACGGCAGCAAAAGTGGCAAAATTTCTTTAATGGGTCCAGTGTTTCTTTTTGAAATAACTTGGACTCTTCCAGAAAAAGTGAGCCAGAAAAATATTTACTGGAACAGTATCAGCAGTGAGTTGCTCCCGGTTCAGCCCAGTTTTTACAACCAGTAGCACCGGTGGTGGGAGGCTCTGCTCACCTGCCTGGAATGCTTCTGCGCATGCACAAAAGTGTCATGCATGAGAGCAAACTGGAAATAAAGGGTCTTGGAACATACTACTGGACAGTATGAATAATTTGCATTCCATTTTGACTTAGATGCCTGCTGGTCAGGTTCAGCAGAGGTAATGGAATTCTGTGGATCCACCCTTCCTACAAAATTAAACAATTCTGGAATCCTTGCCATGCCTCTTTCTTGACCTGGACTTTCTTTCTTTCTTTCTTTAATTTGACTTCTATGCTGCCCAATCCCAAAAGACTTCAATATTAACATCAGCCCTTGAAAGGTGAATCCTGAAAGCTGAAGAACTATTCCAGTTTATTGAACTAAACAAACTCAAGATGAAATTATTCTGAGTTTCTTTGCCATGTTCCCTTACATCAAGACTGTAATCTATTCTCCAAATCCCCACCAAAAAGCTCTCTCCTATATTCCCCTGAGACAGCTCTGCATTTCTTTATATGAAGGACAGCTGCAATCAGGAGGAAGAAAAGTCCTCCTTCTAAGGACTTAAAATAGGTTCTTGGCCTTTACTGAGAACATTGTTCCTTGAATAGTGATGAATAAGGAAGGATTTTTTTAATCACTGTAATAATGAAGTAGACATTCATTAGTTGGGAAAAAGATAATAATCTGTCATAATTTGCACGGTCAAATCCATCTTTTTTCCTATTGTAATATATGCCTGTGAAAGTTGGAGGATGAGGAAATCTAAATAAAGGAAAATGGATGTTTTGGCAATGCAGTGCTGGAGAAAATGGTTGAGAATACCATATTTTTCAAACTATAAGATGCACTGGACTGTAAAACACACCTAAATTTACAGGAGGAAAACAAGAAAAAAACCAATGTTTGGCCTCTGCATGTTGGATTTTTGCCCTCCCTGGCCACTAGAAGCACTGTACAGCGCTCCACGTGTTTTTGCCAAATGCTGAGCACTGCAGAGTGTTTTGGGGGGCCTGGGAGAGCAAAAATGTGATGCGTGAAGGCTTTAGGAACCCAAAAACAGGTTTGGGTTAGGGAGACCAAAAACATCCGTATTTGGTCTATAAGACACACCTAAATTTTTACCCACTTTTATGAGGGAGAAGGTGTTTCTTATATTCTGAAAAATACTGTACTTTGGCCTCAAAAACAAATAATTCAGCACCAAATTACTGACTAGAAGTCACTAAAAAAAACTAGGAATGCCACAGTTTAAATGTTTTGAACATAATGACAAGTCATCAGAGAAGCCCATGCTGCTTGGAAATACTGAAGACATTCAAAATGGGCCTAGCAGAAGATGGCAAATGAGATAAACATGCACTTACAAAAACTCAAAGATGTACCGTAGTTAACTGCTAGACCAACCTGGATCATCAAGGCTTGGAAGCAACTGAATGACTGAACAGCAACAGTAGGAATTCAGGGTAATTCCCTGAACTCACCACACGGCCATCTTGATATTATTCAGCATTTGCTCTCATAGCTTTAAGCCCTCATAGGGAGTGGAGAGAGATGCTGAAAACTGTTCTCTTTAACATTGGGAGCCCACATAGGTTGCCCATACTTGTTCTAGAGTGCTTGAGATGTCATTAATTCAGTGTTTCCCAACCTTGGCATCTTGAAGAGATCTGGACTTCAATTCCCAGAATTCCCCAGCCAGGGAATACTGGCTGGGGAATTCTGGGAGTTGAAGTCCAGATGTCTTCAAGTTGCCAAGGTTGGGAAACACTGCATTAACTTGACTGGTAGCTTTGGCAATCTGACTTTGTGAGAGAGGCATTTCCCCCTTCCTTATAAAACAAGAATCAAGGCAAAAAAGAATGAGATATAACACTATCTGACTATAAGAAGTAAAAGAAGGTCGCTCTTTGCACAATTCATGTAACATATTTAATACATCGCTATGCAATATTGCAATGACAAATTTTTCACCCTGCCATCAGTGATGGGCTGGCAAATTTTTTTCTGCCACACTGTGGCCATGGCTTATTTTGATGTTGTGCCTTGATGGTCATGTGACTGGGTATGAGAGGCTTGCCGGCCATGTGACCAGGTGAGAGTGGCTTAACAATCATGTGACCAGGGGTGGCTTAAAGGTTGTGTAACTGGGTGGGAGTGGCTTACCAACGAAGATAACAATAATAATAATAATAATTAATAATAATAATTTATTAGACTTATATGTTGCCCCTCTCCGAAGACTTGGGGAGGCTCACAACAACAATGGAACAATACAGATACAAATCTAATAATTAAAAACTGTAACTAAAACCCATTTCCTTAAAAACAATCGATACTACACAATCATAACCACATATAACTTTCAATGGTTAGAGGGGGGGGATACACTAGTTACCCCATGCCTGGTGACATAGATAGGTCTTAAGGCTCTTGCGGAAGGCGAGGAGGGTGGGGGCAGTTCGAATCTCCGGCAGATTTTCAGATAAGTTATCAGATAGGTGCTCTTTTTCAATTGATTGTCACATTATTTGAATAGCCACAAAAAGGAAAAATGACAGACAGCATTATTTGTTGAGAAGCACAATAATATTTTAAGGTTTTGTACTGAACCCACATGGTTCAGTACGATAACAGATTAGGCAAGTAGCTCAATTTTCTTTAATTGCTATAAATGTTCAATTCTAAATAATGATTAAAATGATTAAAGTGTTTATGGGTAAAAACATACTATTTAATTATTTCCTATTTTAAAAGTAATTAAGGATCATACTAAGGTACTAGAGAAGGAAGGACGTTAAAAATACTATTAAATATTCAATAAATAGTGCATAAATCTACTACCCCCACTGCGTCCCCCACCATGGGGGCAGAAGCCCATTACTGCTTGCCATGGATTATTTCCCATGCTTCCTAAAAGGCATTTTCAAGTTCATGTCAACGTATCTTTAGATTCGGTGGTTAAAAGCAAAATAAATTATATTCCAAGATTGTTCTGTCTGTCACTTTCCTGGAAATATCTGTATCTGGCATGGAAATATTTCTTGGAATTCATGGAAATAGTATATTGGATCAGGCAGTGAATATGTGCACACAGAACTTGTCAAATCACACCATGAACCAAACTGTTACAGTGGTACCTCTACCTAAGAATTTCCTAGATAAGAACCGGTTGTTCAAGATTTTTTGCCTCTTCTCAAGAACCATTTTCTACTTAAGAACCCGAGCCCAGAAAAAATGCCCAGAAAATTTGAGAGCAGCCGGGCCTTCCCAGGAAATTTGAGAGTGGCACGAAGGCCCGGCCAGTTTCCTGCCATTCCCCCTTTAATCCCAGCCATTTCGAGCTTTTCTGGGCTGCCAGAGGAGCCTTTCGGTGGTGCTTAAGGAGGTTTTGGCAGCCCAGAGCGAACGTAGTGTTTTCCTTTCTCTGGGCACTTGGAGAGGGAATAAACTACTTTGTGGTGGTGACTCCCTCACGCTGCCTCCCATACACCCAGCGCGAGGTTGCCTCCCGGAGTGTCTGTGTGCGGAAAGGCAAAAGGGGGCGCTTCGCCCCGCCTGGATCAACTTGGCTTCAGCCAAACCGAGGAATCACCACAGTGAAGGAAAGAGGCCGGCTACAAAGCAAGTGAGCGAGAGGAGAGCCCTTCAGCATGGGAAGGAAGAGGAAGCAGGTAGCAGCAGCCGCCGCCGCCTTTCAGTCAAAGGAGCAGGAGGTTCCCCCCTCTTGCCCGCCTGGGTTTCTCTCTCTGGCGCAGTGTATGGAAGGCAGCCTCGCGCTGGGTGTATGGGAGGCACGAGTCACTTTTTTTTTAAGCCTTAAAGTTTTGAATTTTTTAAATTCACATCACCTCACCTTCTTTCCTCGGCAACGACTGTCCTCCTCCTCTTCTTCCTCCTCCTCCTCCCACCCAAATTCCGAGCTTTTATTTCTTTCCTAATGGGTTTGCATGCATTATTGCTTTTACATTGATTCCTATGGGAAAAATTGCTTCTGCTTACAAACTTTTCTACTTAAGAACTTGGTCATGGAACGAATTAAGTCCTTAAGTAGAAGTACCACTGTATTTCACTAGTATATTTCATTTCTTCTATAAGCACTGAGATCACAGGCCTTTGATCAGAAACCATTATCCTGAATTCTTCCAAAAGAACCGAGAATAAAGTTTATTTAAAGCAAGCCTCATCTGGAGACATAAATGTAGGGAAATTAAATTTTTTTAAAAATCACTATTTAATCATTTGTAACATTTGTTTCCCCTCTCTCTTTCTATATATTTGTCATCCAGAGCCTGAATTTAGTCAATGGAATAGGCTGGCCTTGTTTTGTTGTCTAAGATGACTCAATTGATTTGCCACATAGCTCTTGCCTAAATCAGCAACATCTGATGCATCTGCTCTGTTGTGGTTATTTTCAAACCTCAAGTTTGGTGAAGGCAGCAAAATTGTTCAAAAGCAAAATTTCTTGCTTAAACTGCCTTTCCGCAAAATTAAGCATGGGTCATCAATTGTTCAACTAAGCCTATGCAGCTAAAATGCACAGACACAGAATGGCATTAACAAAAGAAGCCTGTAGTAACTTAGCAGATTGTTTTCCCAACTTTGGAGTACACATCAAGGCATGCAAATTATATGTTCAAACAAAGCTCAAGCATATTTCAAAATCTTGATATGAAGTACTATACTGTATTTCACTTAAAGTTATAAAAAAATCACAGGCTGTTATTGTATTGGCAATAGGGTTGAATCAACATTGGCTCCTACATATGGAAATCACTATTTAATTAAGGGAGGCCAAAATTTTCATCCCAGAAACCACTATTCCAAGAGAGTTTTTCCACACTCTGAGCACAGAGAAACAATGAGAAGGGGATGGAAAACAAGTCAATGAAATGAGCTTACAGGGAAAGTATTTTTGCCTTGAGGGGCATTTTCAAGCATAATGGATGCCACTGATACTTACAAAAACGAATAGAAACAAAAGCTAACTTGGATTTCAATGCACATCCTTCCATAAATATATAAAATGCTTATATAAACACAAAGCAAACTAAATCAGAGATAAGTAACATCTCCCTTTCTTAGATTTTAATTTTACTTTAAGAATCTGTTCTTCACTGATTCTGATTTGATTTTTTTTTAAAAAAATTGTAGGATTTTATTATCCCTGCATTGCATTTTGTACTGTAAGGCATTATATTTTTACACTATTTAAGGGTTTATTGGAAAAAAAATGCTTCTATATATTGTACTGTTGCTTCTACTGATGTTTCATTTTCATAAGCTAAATTTTAAAATAGAACATCAGATTACGTACATTTTAAGTATTAATAAACAATGCCTAGAAAACGACTAAAAACTGCTAGTCCCAATCATGATGCCTGGCCTTAGACTGCACTATCTTTCCACAATTAAATTTCTCTTAACAATAGAGTTCTGGAATACTATATTCCTTTCCAGAAAGAAATCTGAAGCCCAAATTTAGTAATAATAACCAATTCTGTTTGAAGTAGCAAGAGAAGGAGCTGCCACTTCACTTATGAACCAGAGCCAGACCTTTCAAAGCCGGGTGGAAAGGGCAGGCACAGGAACGGGATATTTTTGCTCGAGAAAGGTGCTGCACAGCTGCTTACCTATTTGGTCTTCCGGAATTAGAGATTCAATGGGAGGATCCAGTTCAGAACTCTGAGACAAATAGCTCTTTACTTGGGTCATGAACTGCCGAATAGTTTGAAGCATGTCTGTGCTGGAAACATGACACTCCTTATTCTCCTGTAGAAAGCTTATATAGTCCTGGACTAGGCAGCCAAAATAAGTACGCTTGTCTCGAGACATTTCTGCTATTTTCTTAACCATCCTTTTCTCAGGGGTCATGAAGGAACTGAAGACACCGCTCATTTTTCTCAGCTGGGATTTGACAATTTTGGGAAGCACAAATGAGCCATTCCTTTTTTTCTTGGGCTTCAAGGGTGGTGCCATGCTCTCCTGGTCGCTTTCCCCCTCGAACTCCTCCAGGCTGCTGTTGGTATCCCCATCGTATGCAAAGAGCGGCATGCTCCGATCAAAATCCAGAGAATCAGAGGAAGAAGTGGAGAGGCTCATGTTGCTCAGTCTTTGCCTGCCTCCATTCCACGGCACTTGTGACTCACGGTGTGTAGCTAAACTGTTTTTGCTCTCCAAGTTCTGAGGCGGAGCTCCACCTGGAATGCTGGCCGTTTCTGTGCCATCCACCAAATTATGGCTGGGTTCATTTACTGCTGAGTTCTTTGCATTGCTCTGTGCTAAAGAGAGAGCCTTTTTTTTCAGGCGAGGCGGTGGGATAGGAGTTGGCCTCTTCTGTATCACATCCAAGTCGGAGTGTATGCTGTGACTGACAGTTTCTGGCAGACTGGCCTGGTTTGTAGTCCTGGACAGCTGAGGGTGTGCAAGAAGGCTATGAATAGAAGGTGGGGGAGGCCGGGGTGGGGGAGAACAGGATCTCTCAGGGCCATTCACTTCTTGTGCTTTTGGACCTGATCTTTTCAGATTTCCACCAACATCCTGGCTGTGCACTTTCAAGAAAAGAGGATTAATAAAACACAAGGCTCCATTGGTCTGGCTGCATTCCAGCTCTGAAGGCGTTCTGGTTCTTATAGAATGAACTCCATTTATGAGGCAGAGCTGCTGGGAGCTTTTATAAATGCTGTCTGAAGGCAGAGGCTTCTGGAGGGGTGAAGATTTTTGCAGTTTGTTGTTAGCTGGAGAGCTCCAAAAATCTGAAAGTCATTATTTAGTTAGCAAAAGAATGCAAATATTATGCCTCTAGTGCTTAGAATGTTTTACTCAAAAAGTTTTGCTCTAAAGGGTGGGGGGGTATTTTATAAAATCAGCTTGAAACGTTTGGGTCCTGGAGTTGAAAAAAAGGAAATATATAGTACATAGAGTCAAATACAAAGTACAGTTTATCACGGTTACCTACTACACAAGTTTAGTGCATTTCAAGTATAACTCTGCACTAATACACCCCATCAGTGAGTTCCAAATATTTTCTAATTGTAACTCAGGTCTATTGGTGTTGCTTGACATTAATTCTAATGATCTGTCTTATTGTTTCCTAAAAGCATAGAAAAGGAGGTACTTCTGGAAATCCTCTCTGTCAGACAGAACACTGCCTTGAATGCAGTGTGCCAGGCTTTTAAAGATGGAAGTTGCCTTTGCCTTCATCAATGCCAACAGCAGTTTTTAAAAAGGCTATTTTCTAAATCTGATCCTCCTTGATAAAATGTTTAGTGTCTTAATGCAGACATTATGCCAAACATGGCTTAATTCAAATATTGTGCCAAAATGTGGTTTATGTTTCCAGATAAGTAGGTTTGGAGTGGCATACTTATTTTACATTTCTGTATGCTAAGCTAGACCATGGGTAATGGCAAGAAGGACTAGAACTGGCAGTAGAGAAGGTATCCAAGTTCAAATTTTAATATGAATGTGAAGCTCATTTTACTTCCTAAAACAGAAGGAGGGAACTATATAATCTACTTGAAGCACAGGCAGAATACATATATAATAAATCATCAAAATTATGAACGCTGCGTCCCATAACTCCAGAAGTAGAAAAATTATGTTTTAAAAAATAGCTTGTCACAATGCCAAAAGTGAACCTTTGGCTTTAAATTCTGCTGTGGATTAATTCCATAACTTCTATGGTACCGTTTCTATGACTCAAACTAATATTTGGAGACCTCATATTTTTCAGTCAAAAATAGCTAAAACATGCTTCCAGGCCACATGACAGTTTCAGACTTCGGAGAGAAAGTTTAACCCTTCTGCACCACTCGTTTTTGTATATTCTTCTCCACCCAGTGTCCATTTTCCTAATCTGAATTATCTTTTTCTAAATATGCTTTTGTCATGACCAGAAACAGATACCCACTTGCTACCAATGTTTCTTCTGTATGGCAAGAAGCAATTGATCTGTGTATAGGTTGAATCACAAAAGTGACAGGTAGGAAAATATTCAAATCAGAAGTACCCAATATTTTGGGGGCATTGAGATATATAGAAATTTGGGAGCATTTTAAGCACACTCACAAAATAGTTGACATAATAAATGCAGCCAATCATAAAACAATCTTAACTTTGAAGGAGAACAAAGCCCTATTCCAACACATGTTATACTCTAAAACAGAAGAATCTTGAAACTTGGCAACTTTAAGACTTGTAGACTTCTACTCCTAGAATTCTCCAGCCAGCTATGCTACACTAGCTGGGGAATTCTGGAAGTTGAAGTCCACAAGTCTTAAAGCTGCCAAGTTTGGGGAGCCCTGCTCTAAAATATATCTGCATTGGTCTAAGTGAAAATACAACTTGAGGTTGATGCTTTTCTTTGCCGCATTCCTATGTCCCATTGTTTGTTTTTATTAGTGAAATTCAATAAATTAGTGCAATAATTTTTTTTTAGGCAGATTAGATGCAAAGCCAAGGAATGCATTATGAGCAAATTGCTGCCACATTAGAGACTAGAGATTTAAATCATCTCTTCCTGATGCCACAGCTGCAATTTAACTCTGCCCTTCCCTCCCACCAATGTCTGCTTTTACTTACTTAGTCCCAGCTGAGCAGCCTCTTCCAGTTCAGACTCTGTTGTTGCTGCTGCAATGGCTTGAGGTAACTTCAAGGTAAATGGCAGGACATCCCTTTTTGGAAACAATTAATGCATTAACTTGCTTTACTCTTCTGCATCTCGCCTCTTAAATGTCAGCAACGATCTCATGCCCTTTCCTCAAAACAAAAATATTTTCTGTTGCCAGTTCCCCACAATGTATCTAGTAGATAGTTCAGAATAAATTTGTATATTGAATTTCCCACTTTTTGTTTACAAATAGAGTGATCAGATTGCAAGTTAAACAAACTTAAACATCACAAAATTGGTTCTCAACTGGAGGATCTTAAAAGACATTTGAATTGTTGCTCAGTTGCAGTATAAGTGCAATGCAGATATTTTGTTTGTCCAGACCGCAAACTTTTTTTGGAGAAGTTGAGTGAATCACTGCAAGGCAAATATAATTGACAAAGCAGCAACAACTAGGTTTTGTACGCAAGAAGCTCTCTGGTCAACCTCCAAATCCTACATAACTAATCTCAGGCACCAGAGTTAGGAAAAAAGTTGGATGGATAACTGAGCAAGCTGTAATAAAAAATAATTCCAAAATAGATTAGGACACAAGCCTTTTTTGGGGCTGAGCAATGAGCTTGCCCTTTTGAAGTTAGGCACTTGTCAGGCTGGGGCAGTGTGAAATAGTAAAATACAATTTATTTATTTTAAATTGATATAGCTACTAATTATTCCTATACATTTTATAAATTCCCTAGACTATATCTATATCTATATATCTATATATCTATATATCTATATATCTATATATCTATATATCTATATATCTATACATCTAGATAGATAGATAGATAGATAGATAGATAGATAGATAGATAGATAGATAGATAGATAGATAGATATACTGTATATTGATGATAGAAAACATCTTATTTACAAGATCAGGCAAATGATCAACATTTTGACAGTACTTGGAAAGTACTTGGACAGTACTTATTTCATCCAATTTTGGCAATTCGGAAACCCATAAATAGATGGATATTTATTATCCAATGAGTTTCAAACTAATCCAACATGATCAATTTCAAATACAATACATGGTATACACTGCTATGAGATGAGTGAGTATCATGCTATTTCTAGACAAACTTTTCTTCAGTAGGAAATGTGTAAAACAAAAATATATCTTTTCATACCCTAAATGTTTTCACTCAATTAGTGTACATATTAAACAATGTAAGCAAATCATATGCAAAATATTTATACAGAAATGCTAGATATTTGGTGGAAATTATTATTATTTTTACTTTGTTTTGTTTGGTGTTGAACAGGCAGCCTTCAGAGAAAGCAAAGTTGTAAAACAACACAGATTGGGATTGAGTCAATTACTGGATAATGTAGTAAAACCAAGATAAACTGTATATGTTATATTTATGGATATTATGCATGCCTGCAAAAGTTATCTCCAAAGAAAAATATGAAAGCTTTAGCACATGAAAATACTAAACTGAAAAAATGGCCAATTCTTTGAGCCTGTTCCTACCATAAAAGGAACCAAATAAAGCTGCATTATTTGTCCCTCATTATTTGATTTTTACGCAAACTCTATCACCAATTGCTTTAAAAAGCAGAAGTTCACACACAATGTGACTTTACAAAATGAGGCAATGCTCCTCACTGAATGTAATAGGACTAAAGGAGGGGGAAGGAGGGGGACTTTCCTTCTTTATGCATCTTTTCTATTTGCATCACCATTTAAGTAAGCAACAACAAAACATGGATTGTGGTGCTCTTAAAAAGACCCCAGAAACAGTGAAACCAGTCAGCCTTTTTCTAAATGAAGTAAGTAAATATATAAATATAAATATAGCCGCCCCGAGTTCTCGGAGAGGGGCGGCATACAAATCTAATAAATTATTGTTGTTGTTGTTGTTGTTGTTATTATTATTATTATTATTATTATTATTATTATTATTATTATTATTATTATTATATTCTAGTTGACATTAAACACTTTGAACCCAATTTCTAATCCAACTTACTTCCACAAAAGTTGGTGTAGAATTAGGGTAGGAAAGCAAGCAACTCAATGTCAGAGTCCAAGATTTCTAGATTTTTAAAAAATAATTTTTATCAAAAAAAGTTAGATAAAAGATTTAACGGGCAAATAAATAGGGAAAAGTTAGAGAAAGATAAAAGATAAAATAAAAAATGGAGAAAGCAATAAAGATAAGAAAGGAAAGGAAAAAAAAGGTAATAAAAGAAACAATCCCTGCCCACTCATTCAATTTATTTATTTATTCATTTATTTTGATTTATAAGCTGCCCATCTCTTGATGGACTCAGGGTGGTGCACAACAATATAACAACATACAAAATTTTAAAAACTCAACATTAATCCATCTGTCATTCATAGGTACTGGCCAGGGCAGAGTGTTATTGCCTGCCGGCAAAGCCATGTTTTTAAGGCCTTTCAGAAGGCCAGGAGGGGTGTGTGTGTGCGCGCGAATCTTGGGGGGGAATTGGTTCCAGAAGACTGGAGCTGCTACAGAGAAGGCCCTTCCCCGCGGTCCTGCCAGCCAGCATGGCTTGGCTGATGGGACCTGGAGGAGGCCGGCTATGTGGGATCTAATTGGTCGCTGTGATATGTGAGGCAGAAGATTGTCCCATCTGATCCTAAGCTACGTAGGGCTTTATAACCAACACCTTAAATTGCATTTGGAGACCAATCGGAAGCCAGTGCAGCTTGTGGAGTGTTGGGGTTATATGGGTGTATCTAGGTGAGTATTGGCGAAGCTTTTTTTCCTCAGGTACCGAAAGAGCGTGCGTGCGCACTATCATGCATGCCCGAGTGGCCACACCCATAATTCAATACCTGGGGAGGGCGAAAACAGTTTCCCCCCCGGAGGCCCTCTGGAGGCCAGAAAGGGCCTGTTTCCCAACTTTTGATGGGCCCAGTAGGCTTATGTTTCGCCCTCCCCACGCTCCAAAGGCTTCCCTGGAGCCAGGGGAGTGTAAAAAAGCCCTCCCCCATCCCCCTGGAGGTTCTCTGGAAGCCAAAAATGTCCTCCCAGAGCCTCTGTGAGCCAAAAATCAGCTGGCCGGCACACACATGCACACTGGAGCTAAGCTACGGCAATGACTTGGATGCCAGCAGATACTGCTCCAAATACCACCTGTAGCACCCATGCCATAGATTCGCCATCACTGATCTAGGTATCCCCATAACTGCCTCCAGGCACCGGCACATCACTTCCACTAGTTCACTGAATTGACATGGGGTGGAAATGTAAGCTGAGTGTCATCAGCATACTGCTGCAAACTCACCCCGTGCCGTCGGATGAACTCACTCAGCAGTTTCATGTAGATGTTAAACAGGGGGAGAAGACTGATTCCTGAGGCACTCCACAAAGGAGGGGCCTAGGGGCTGACCTCTGTCCCCCTACCAACACAGACTGCGACCAACCAGAGAGGTAAGAGGAGAACCATTGTAAAACGGTATCTCCCATTCCCAGCCCCTGCTCAAGATTGAAACTAGTATCCAGATCAGGATAGGTAATGTCTGGCAAAAGCTGAATTTGCTACCAGAAGGCTTGGGCTTGCTGATATTTTAAGAATTCTACGTATCTAAAAGTTAGCGTAGAGCAGAAAATGGCTCAATGTCAATTTTCATGGATTTTCCAATGCTTTGAGGGATGGCATATAGCCCCTTAAGTAACACTTATTATAGAAAATACTTAATATGAATAGATAGGAAGATTAAAGCAGCATTTCAACCAGCATATTATCTAGTCAGTACCACATAAGCCGCCCAACACACTATTTTCACTCTTGCTCACTTTGCCATTTCCCCAACAGTTGAGGGCAGATATAGGGCCACACTTAGACTACTGCATCCAGTTTTGATCACCGTGTTATAAAAAGATGTCAAGACTTAGGAAACAGTGTGGAAAAGAGCAACAAAAACGATTGGGGGCTGGAAGTTAAAACATGAAGAATGGTTGAAGGAATTGGATTTGTCTAGTCTGGCGAAAAGGACTAAGGGTGATATGATAGTGGTGTTTCAATATTTGAGGTGCTGCCACAAAGAAGAAGGGGTCAACATATTTTTCAAAGCTCCAGAAGGCAAGACAAGAAACAATGGAGGGAAACTAATCAAAGAGAGAAGCAACTTAGAAGTAAGGAGAAATTTCTTAACAGTGAAAACAACTAACCCGTGGAACAGCTTGCTTCAGACGTTGTTGGTGCTCCATCACTGGAGGCTCTTAAGAAGAGAGTGGACACTCACTTGTCCCGAATAGTATAGGACAGGGCTTGGCAAACTGCAGCTTGTGAGCCACCTGCTACTCTTTGGCCCCTTGAGTGTGGCTCTTCCGCAGAAACCGGGTTTCCAGCACTTCGCATGAATCACCATTTTGTTTTCGGCGAGACACGCGTCCTACATGGGACTTGTAGCTTTATCGTGTTCCTCAGTGTTGTGTCCACTGATTATTATTATTATTATTATTATTATTATTATTATTATTATTATTAATTAGATTTGTATGCCGCCCCTCTCCGAAGATTCGGGGCGGCTCACAACAACAAAAACAGTACAAATCCAATAATTAAAACAGTTTAAAACCCTTAATATAAAAAACAATCATACATCTCATACAAACCATGCATAAAATGGAAACGGCCCAGGGGAATCAATTTCCCCATGCCTGACGACAGAGGTGGGTTTTAAGGAGTTTATGAAGGAGGGTGGGGGCAATCCTAATCTCCAGGGGGAGTTGATTCCAGAGGGTCGGGGCTGCCACAGAGAAGGTTCTTTCTCTGGATCCCACCAGACGACATTGTTTAGTCGACGGGACCCGGAGAAGGCCAACTCTGTGGGACCTAACCGGTCGCTGGGATTCGTGTGGCAGAAGGCGGTCCCGGAGATATTCTGATCCGATAACACGAAGTGATCCTCCTCCGTCTCCGGCTCTTGAGCAAAGTGAGAGGGGGAAGAAACTCTTGCAGTCTGCCTGAGGAAACGGAGCTGACAGCCAAACCTCTAGCCAGTCTCAGTGGCAGAAGCAGCCAGGCCCACACACCCTTATCTCTTGCAAACATGCCCCTCTTTCTCGATGGGCAGGTAGGGGGGGTAGAGTGCACTTCAAACACAGCACTAGGTGAAGAAACCTTTTGGCTGCATGCTGAACCCAAGAAATTTTTCTCCCCTTTCGCTGCCTAGGTGCGATGAGTCTCATGAAGACTCATTTCTGGCAGAATTTTGAAGAGAGAAAGATTTCTTGTGTGCAACATGCAGCCAAAAGGTTCCTGCTGAGCGAGAGAGGGGCAGAGGGAAGGAAGAGGAAAAGGCAGGTGAGATACAAAGAAGGGGAGAGAGCTACAGAGAGAGTGAGAGGGAGGGGGGAAAGGGGGAGAGAGCCATAGAGAGATGCAGAGACAGGGAGAGGGGGAGAGAGATAGAGAGAGACAGGGGGAGAAATAGAGATGACTGGCTGGGTAGGCATGGCTAGTGGGTCATGTGACCAGGTAGAAATGAGTGATGTCGAGTTGGCCATGCCCACCCAGGTTTTGTGGTTCCTGGGGTTGTTTTTTCCGTGCGAAATGGGTCCAAATGGCTCTTTGAGTGTTTAGGTTTGCCGACCTCTAGTGTAGGATCTCCTGTTTGAACAGGGATTGGACTAGAAGACCTCCAAAGTCTCTTCCAACTCTGTTATTCTGTAAAAAATTCCACAAAAGGAAAGCTTTGGGCCATGCAGATAAGGGCCATTAGAAACGCTTGGCCATGGTCTTCTGCAATACTGTATTGCCTGCACACAGAATTTTGCTAGTTCTTTGATAAATTAAAAAAAAACCTTTTTATAATTTACTCCCAAATTACCTGGCAAGTGACAAAAATCTAGTTAATATCACAACCTCTTTAGGAGCATTTAAATTCATTTTTAATGTTTAATATAATACTGAATTTATGAGAACTGAGCAAAGGCAGTGGCTTGTAATTTCAATAACAAAGTATCTTATCAATCAATGAGTTTTAAAATTAAATATTTTCACATTGATAATAACATATAAAAACCACGGTTTATTAAATTGTTTTAATTATATTATTGTATTAGTTAAGACATGTTATAGATATGTCAATCCAGCAGTGTCTAGTCTAGCAAATTAGGTTAATACCTTATACCATGTAAGTATTTTAATTTCTGTTTCCTTTATCTCCTTCTTTTCTTATTAATATAGTACTTTATTTCCTGTTATTTTACGGAAACTCTCTTTTTAAATTTCTATTATCTTAGTTGTAAAACTGTATTTTATTGATCAGTGAATGCAATGAAGCCCATTAATTCATTAATTAATTTGTGATGTTTCAGATATTTAGAATCCTACTCAGCTATCTGCTCAGTAGCCACTAAAAAGTTAGTCAGCAGTTTATTCTTCTTCAGTTTGATTAAGATTCTTGATATATGCACTAACAAGGCAGCCACAATTTAAGAAATGTTAAACAAAGGCAGTCATAAGAACATTCTCCATTACCTGCTAATACAGTAGAAAGCTATGAGCCTGAATAAATCAGCAAAACTTATTCCAGAGCCTTCCAAGGAAAAAGCTGAAAAGGAAAAGAAAACAGGCTCAATTGCACAACATATGACCTGAAAAATACAGCCAAACCTGCTTCCTAGGTAGGAATAAAGCTGCAATTCCTAAGCTATTGTTTGTTAATGAAGACTTTTATCATAGCATTTCTCTTCCAAAATTATTTGTTATTTTTGCTTAAAATTAGCAAAAAATAGGAAATATTTTTAAATGGTACACACTGACAACTGGGCTACAAAAAATCCAAGAATCCTAATTTGAAATGTTTAAATATCATTGTCTACGCTGGCGGCTATTGGTCATGGAATCCACCAAAATAACAAAGCTCAACTTCTGAGAAGCTCTAACACAGCATCAGTTGGCACAGCACAGAAATGTTTAGCCACTGCTTTCTTTTGTGTTTTTATTTTACTTTCCAATCTAATACATAGCTTTGGAAATTCCTCATGGTGTCTCATTCTACTACCAATCAGCTTGGGCCCTTTTTGTTCACGTGTATTAATTTTGAGATGAATCAGTTCAGTTGTTTTTCTGCCCCCTCCTGCACAGATTCACAATATTCCTTCACAAATCACAATAAATCACCTGATGAATCTTCTATTCATTATGTTCAGCCAAGGAAAGACAATATTGTAAACTACTTACTATAGATGCTTTCTTTTATTGCAAACTCTTTAAGGCAAAATCCCTTTACATCATTTGGTAGGCGTAATGACAGGACTTTCTTCTGCATTCTTGATGACTTTCTAACTAGGAAAGTCTGTTAAAAACAAATCAGAAAAAACAAGACTTTACATAGACTTACTAGCCATGTTTTCATGAATTCCCTATTATGAACCTGTTTTGTCTCATCTTACATACAAGTAAACTTGTAGGAATTCCAACAGAGATACTAATAACTTGAGAATCCAAAATAAGCTACAAACCTTAATATTTATTGATATTTTTAATTACCCAGCACCTGAAATGGCAAAAAAATATTGCCAAACTGTTCGTAATATTTACTTATTTGATCTTGTCATATGCAGACATTAGATTTTTTAAATGGTTCGGGCCAAGAGTTAATATAAATTCCATGTTAACGCATAAGGACAAACATCAAACTACACAAGTGCTACTCCAGTTAGCCAATAAAATAATTTTAATAATTGCTCTCAGAACAATAACCCATCTCTTTCTACTTGAGAAAGATTTGATACCATAATGACAGAATAAGTGCACACATGTGCAAATACAAAGTACCTACCAAAATCTTATGTTACGTCGCCAGCTAAAATTGTCTAGGAGGGTAAAGGATGAAGAAAGATTTCTAAGAGAACTGTTGCTAGTGAGAGTAGGCAGCACTGGCCTAGGAGAGTCACATAACTGTCCTCATAATGTGTATGAATATTAGATTTACACAAATACAAGCAATCACACACTCTTTTCTCTCCTGACTGGCATCTAGCCACTATTCATATACACTAGTGATATAAAATGACACTAAGAAGGATGTACATGTGTTGGTAGAGTGCTTAAGGCGTTTGACTGGAATTGGGAGTTTGAGATGTCCTACAACCATGGAAACCTTTTGGGTTACTTTAGGCCAGTCACTGTCTCTCAGCCCAGCCTATTGGAACAGAAAGGTCTATGAATTTTTGGAGAAAAGGTGGGATATAAATTTAAGAAGCTAAAAAGCGATTTCAGAATAGGAGAGAATGGACAGGGGTCTGATTCTAAAAGCAAGGCAATGCCCCAGCAAAGTATTCCTCTTGTTTTCAAGGCCAAATTAAAGTTGTTTCTTACTCCAGGAGGTTGAGAGCGTAGAATTTCCACTGCTTCAGCATCATTTAAGCCAAGCTGTAACCAGATTGGGTGGGTATGAAGAAGTTTATCTAGTATGCTGAGCTTATTGGGGAGACTATCATATCCAGAATCTCGTATGATATTTGCAAAATCTTTCTGATCCAGGCACACATCACCCATATCTTTCTCTAGGCTAAAACAACAGAAACAAACAAAAAACAAAACAAATTAAAAGCCTAAATTTAAATTATTCAAATAATCCGTGCTCGTAAAAACAACCTTCAACAATGTATCTTGTTCATAGATAAATAAAAATTAATATATGTTTGCATTCATTTTCAGCTGTATTTTATTGTAGGTGACCCTGACAGCAAGTCTATAAGTTAATGCAAGTTGTAAACAGTAAAACAAACAAGCCACATTAGTAAACAAGCCGGTCCAGCAGCAAATGGATTGGGCTACAAATGGAAATATAAAAAGAAGTAATTACTTCTAATTCTTGAACACTCCTGAAGTGTTTCCAACAAATTTCTAAGATCTGTACTAGCACACTATCAGAGGGATTGCCAATGGCCTTCTTAGACTAAACATAGGGATATCTAAAATTGAGGTTAGGATATGGCAATTGATGTTAAATTACAGGCTCCAGTTCTTTCATTGGAGACTACTTTTAATCGTAATTGAGGGCTGCCCCTCGAGCTAGAACAATATCATAAAACAAAAACTAATGACTAATGGATGATGACCAGAATCACTACAAACCTTGGGCTATGACTGCAAAACATACAGTTATCCAAATATTTAATAACATTGAATTTCAGGTGGACGTAAATATTTTGCCATACAGAAATAGGATTGTGGCCACCAATGGCATAAAATACAATAAATACATAAAGAGCACAGCTGATTCTTGAGGGAACATGCTTTTCCATACAGTTGCATATCTAAATTTCAGATGAGCTCTTTTTCCTACCAGTTAATATACCTTCTTTTTTCAGGATTCTTTTCACTCAACTAATGCTCAATCAATGCAAGTTATTTTCCTGGATCCTTAAATCAGAAAAATAAATAGAATGGGTATCACCTACATACTAAGAACACTGCATTGGTAGTATGCTTTTGTAAAAGTTGAAAAAGATAGAACTTTATTACACCTCATTGACAAATGTTCAGATATCAGACCAATGTCTTCCAGCACCACCTACTGGAGACTGTTCATCACACAAAACCAATTCAGAACGAGGCTACCTTGTTCAAAAAGATCATCACAGTAATGAAATCTGACAGATATGCATCAAAATCTGCTGTGGCACTACTCCTTTGCCAATTTCCTAGTTTTGATCACCTATAAAGAGAATTTCAATGAGACCCCAAATCAGACTAGAACTCAAATTGGACTGGGTTAAATAATATCTCATTTAATTAAATCTCCATGTCATTTAAATTCATTTGGAACTTAGTTCCTACCACTTGTTTGAACAGATTGTCTGCTACTTCAAAAAGAGACCATAGAATAAACATTAGAAACTCATCTTAAGCAATAATTAGCCTTCCTTAGTATTCCAGGAATCCTTCCTTCCTGTAAGAACATCCTTGAAATGAGCCATCCTCTGGTAACTTTACCAAATGGACAAGGCTCAAGATTTAAGTAATGAGTTGGAATTATTGACAATCTTGCCCACGGCTTCTGGATATTACAACAGAACAAGCAAATGCTTCAGATACAGGTAGTACTTGCCTGTTAGCAACTGTTCGAAAACACAACAGCACTGAAAAAGTGACTTATAACCATTTTTCACACTTACGACTGTTGTAGCATCTCCATGGCCACATGATCAAAATTCAGATACTAGGCAACTGACCTATATTTGTAATGGTTGCAGTTTCCCGAGATCATATGATCACCGTTCTGAAAAGCAAAGTCAATGGGGAAGGAAGATTCACTGAACAAGTGTGAAATTAACTAACAGACAGGAAGCAGCAGGTGAAGTTAGGAAAAATCACATCAGATACATGTACAATTAGCACGGGTGCCCCCCAAGGCTGTGTACTCTCACCACCTCTCTATACACTAATGACTGCATCTCAAACGATCCATCTGTTAAACTACTGAAGTTTGCAGATGATACAACAGTGATCGGACTCATTCGAGACAATGATGAATCCGCATACAGACGGGAAGTTGAACAACTATCCTTGTGGTGTGACCAGAACAATCTAGAACTGAACACACTCAAAACCGTAGAAATGGTGGTAGACTTTAACAGAAACCCTTCCACCCTTCCACCTTCCACAATACTAGACAACACAGTATCAACAGTAGAGACCTTCAAATTTCTAGGTTCTATCATATCTCAAGACCTAAAATGGTCACCTAACATCAAAAACATCATCAAAAAAGCACAACAAAGAATGTTCTTTCTGCGCCAGCACAGGAAGTTCAAACTGCCCAAGGAGCTCCTGATACAGTTCTACAGAGGAATCATTGAGTCTGTCATCTGCACCTCTATAACTGTCTGGTTTGGTGCTGCAACCCAATAGGATCGGCACAGACTTCAGAGAATAATCAGAACTGCAGAAAAAGCAATTGCTGCCAACCTGCCTTCCATTGAGGACCTGTATACTGCACGAGTCAAAAAGAGGGCGGGGAAAATATTCACTGACCCCTCACATCCTGGACACAAATTGTTTCAACACCTACCCTCAAAACATCGCTACAGAGCACTGCACACCAAGACAACTAGACACAAGAACAGTTTTTTCCGAACGACATCACTCTACTAAACAAATAATTCCCTCAACACTGTCAGACTTTCTACTAAATCTGCACTTCTATTTCTACTAGTTTTTCTCATCATTCCTATCACCCACTTCCTCCCATGTTGACTGTATGACTGTAACTTGTTGCTTATATCCTAAGATTTTTATTAATATTGCTTCTTCATTGCTTATTTGACCCCTATGACAATCATTAAGTGTCGTACTACATGATTCTTGACAAACGTATATTTTATTTTATGTACGCTGAGAGCATATGCACCAAGACAAATTCCTTGTGTGTCCAATCACACTTGGCCAATAAAAATTCTATTCTATTCAATTCAATTCAATTCAATTCTATTCTATTCTATTCTAGTGCTTCACTTAACTATGGCAAGAAAAGTTGTAAAATGGGGCAAAACTCACTTAACAACTGTCTCGCTCAGCAACAGAAATGCTAGGTTCAATTGTGGTTGTAAGTCAAGGACTACCTGTACATGGAAAGATACAGCATTAATCTGGGATACAGTGGTTTTACTTGCACATACTTGGCATGATACTATTTGAACCTGTGGGAAGTGGACAGGGTCTTTAGGAATGTGAGTTCAGCCACCTGCTCCCTAGATCCATCCCCTCCTGGCTTGTGAAAGTGGCTTAGGGGCTTTTGGGTAGTTTTTAACAGCAGTGAGTTCTTGAGGTGGAAGAGGTTGTTGTCGACCCTGAGGATGACATATGTGTAGCCGTGTTTCATTGAAGTAATTTCCTATTCTTTTTCTAAGCTTTTTCTGCAAGGAGGCTTCAGTCTTGCCACATCTTAGCAGTAGGAGGGGGGAGGTGTTGCAGGGGATGTTGTGGCAAGTCACTGGACAGTTGGACTGTGAGCTGATTAGAGAATGTGACTCGGGGGGGGGGGGGTTCAAATTTTTGCTTTTTACTGGGTGTAATTCCGGGGTTTGATCAGAGCTGGAATTACAGCAAGACCTTGCCAATATAATTTAATAATAATAATTTGTTAGATTTGTATGCCACCCTTCTCCAAGAACTCCGAGATAATAAACAGACTGAACATAACTGCCTTGGATTGATTGTTCATTCTGGGAACCTGTTCCTTCGCCTCTCAAGGAGACTCCAGGACTCCGAAATCCTCTTTTGGGGTATGGTGACTGAGAAGGTGATTGTACAGTAGCTTCAGAGGATCTTGGATGAAGGGAATTTTTCAGTCAGGGTTCAGACCTGGGTATGGTATGGCAATGGCACAGCTTGCCCTCTGGATGATTTCTGGCACAGGCAGGATAGTGGATACGGGTCCCTCTTTGCCTTATTTGAATTTCATCAGCTTTTGATGCCATCAACTGTGGTATTCTTCTGGAGTGACTCAGATGATTGGAGGTAGGTGGCACAATATTGTGATTCACATCACTCCAATGGGGTTAACCTCTGGCAAGTTAAGCAATGCTGTGGATGTCCTTCCCAGCGTCTGGAGGCTGTGACAATCTGGAAAGGGCACAACAAGCTTCAACAGATGGTGTGTGTAAGTACATTAATCCCTCACTACTTCACGGTTCATCTTTTGCAGATTTGCTACTTCACGGGTTTACAAAAGGGGCTTAAATTCATTAAATCCATTAAAATTTTTAAATCCATTAAAAATTCATAAAATTCTTCTACAGTACTACTGTATTCTATTAAAGAAACTGGTAGGATATCACATGTAGTTTCAGTTGAGAAACATTATAGAATGACTGTTTAATGCAAAGGGTGGGTTTTAAAAGTCCAAATACTTGTTAAATACATAAAAAAATATATTTCTTCTACTTCACAGAAATTCGTTTTTCATGGGTGGTCTTGTAACACATCCCCCGCAAAAAACGAGGGATCACTGTGTGTACCGGTATGCATCTGTATATGTGTATGTATATGTGCGTGTGTGTGCGTGCGTGTATATACTGTATGGATGTATGTATGTATGCGTGTGTGTGTGTGTGTGTGTGTATGCATGCATGCATGCATGTATGTATATCTTACATGCCCAAAACTACAATGCTTTAAGGCAATGCTTCTCAATTATTTTCTGTTACACCCATCCCCAGGAAGAAGCAAACATTTTCCGCCCCACCCATAACTCTTCGCCAGGAATATTGTTTGCAATATTCAGCACATTTTTGATGAAAAAACTCAAGCGGCTTATCAGCGTGATTGGGTTGTAATATGTTTAAGGGACGTCTTAATTTATTTGGCTTCATGCTGTCCGCTGCCAACATTTTTAGACACAGTAAACATACAGGTCTTTCCTTGTTTCCCACCATAGTCACAGTGAAGCCAAGCGCTACATATGCTTTGTCATGTTTCCTTGTCTTAGCTTTCATGAGACTTACATTTGTCTCATTACCTTTGTCTCTCTCCTCCTTTCTTTTCATCCCTGTTAAATATTTTTCCATGGTGTCTTTTAAGGGTTTGTTATCTGTATTTCATATCTCAAAAATGCCATTTTTACAAAAAATGGTCAGCTTTTTGCCATTTTTTTTGCAAACAGGGGTGTTTTTACCTTCCTCTATCCCCTAGGAGTACTCTGCAGGCTTCCTAAACTGTCTGTACATCCCATTTTTTGCAAAAATGAGACAAGGGGACATATGGGCTAGACTTCAGGAAACCAAAAATGGCTATATTCAGTGTATAAGATGCACTGACATTTCCACCCTCTTTTGCAGGGGCAAAAAGGTGCTTCTCATACTCCGAAAAATATGGTAGATGGTTCATCAGCTGAATCCAAATCTTATCTTGAAGATACTAAATGATACAGGCACTCAGAAATCCACAGCTATCACAGAAAAAACAATGCAAATCTTAGACAGATGACTCTACTTTGCTTCTACTTTCCCAGGCTTAGTTTGTTACAGAATGAAGAAATTGTGCTGATGACCTAGGAGACATTAATAATTAGTAATGTTATCATTTATGCAATATCAGCACGCTCATATTTTATATGCCCGAGGTCTTCCCATTTACTATCTTGTAGTTCACATTACCAGAAATCTCATACACACAAACACAAGGTGTGGAGATATTTCATTTGAAATCTTACACATCGTTTTCAACTACCATCAACAAAGCTTAAAGACAATTTGAAGTACAGAACTGATACCAACTGAAATAGAATTTTACATATCACTGATCTATGACAAACCACCTTCCCAGGCTGAAGGACATCAACAGCCGGCAGCTGATCTGAATGTATTTTACTGTAGGTTTGAACGGAAACTACAGCCATCAATCTCCACAACTCTCATCTCAGACACACCAACAACAGCCAGGCCTCCCACAACTGACCCAATACCATTGGGTTCACAACCCCTAGTGATCACAGAAAAGGAAGTGCAAGACCTATTTCACAGACAAAAAGGCAGGAAAAGCTCCAGGCCCAGACAAGATAACTCCTTCTTGCTTAAAAGTTTGTGCTAACCAATTGGCCCCCATCTTCACCCTTTGCTTCAAACCCTTTACTATCATTCCAGTGCCAAAGAAGCCCGCCATCAAGGAACTGAACAAGTACAGTTGCTCTAACATTTATAGTTATGAAAATCTTTGAAAGGCTAGTGCTGTCCCATTTGAAAACTATAATGGATCCATTGTTAGGCCCCCCTGCAATTTGCATACTGTGCAAACAGATTGACAGATGATGCTATTAATATGGCTCTGCACTACATCCTACAACATCTTGAGTCTCCAAAGACCTTCGCAAGGGTTCTCTTTGTAGACTTCAGTTCAGCATTCAATACCATCATTCCAGACCCTCTTCTAAATAAGCTGAACCAGCTAGCATTACATGAACACTTGTAAGTGGATCATAAGCTTCCTAACAAATAGTAGTAGCAGGTGAAGCTAAGCAGAATCACATCAGGTACCTGTACAATTAGCCCCCACACACCAAAGCTGTGTGCTCTCTCCACTTCTCTTCTTTCTATATACCAATGACTGCATCTCATGACCCATCTGTTGAACTAGTGTATTGAAGTTCGCAGATGACACAACAGTGATTGATCTCATTCGAGACAATGATGAATCCACATACAAATGGGATGTTGTACAACTAACTTTGTGGTACAACTGGAACAATTTAGAACGGAATGCACTCAAAACCATAGAAAAACCCACCCATATTTCCACCTCTTATAATACTAGACAATGAAGTATCAATAGTAGAGTTCTTCAAATTTCTAGGTTCTACCATATCGCAAGATCTAAAATAGACATCTAACATCAAAAACATTATAAAAAAGCACAACAAAGAATGTCCTTTCTGCACCAACTCAGGAAGCTCCAACTGCCCAAGGAGCTGCTGATTCAGTTTTACAGAGGAATCATTGAGTCTGTCATCTGCACTTCTATAACTGTCTGGTTTGGTTCTGCAACCCAACAAGACAGACACAGACTTCAGAGGATAATCTGAACTGCAGAAAAAACAATTGCTAACAACCTGCCTTCCACTGAGGACCTGTATACTGCATGATTCAAAAATAGGGCTGTGAAAATATTTATAGACACCTCACAAGCTAAACTGTTTTAACTCCTGCCCTCAAAACCACACTATAGAGCACTGCGCACCACAACACCTAGACAGAAGAACAGTTATTTCCTGAATGCCATCACTCTGCTAAAAGAATAATTCCCTCAATACTGCCAAACTATTTACAAAGTCTGCACTACTATGAATCGTCTCATTGTTCCCATCACCTATCTCCTCCTACTAATGACTTATGACTGAAACTTTGTTGCTCGTATCCTTACAATTTATATTGACTGGTTCCTAATATGATTTGATTGCTTACTTATACCCAGACTTTCATTAAGTGTTGTACCTTATAATTCTTTTCTTTTATGTACGCTAAGAGAATATGCATCATGACAAATTCCTTATGTGTCCAATCACCTTTGGCCAATAAAGAATTCTATTCTGTTCTGTTCTGTTTTGTTTTATTCTATTCTATTCTTGATTCTATTGAATCTGAATGAACTAACACTCTTCAGTGCTTTTTAGAAGAAAATAATTTTTATAATTTTTAAAATGTCCATTTTAAGTAATAACCATTTAGTAATTAAGCTTTAAACAAAGATAAGTTTCTATACATTTTCTGTAAAGAACCCACATGCTAATAAACAAATTATTGTGGAATATGGATCAAGGAAAACAATTAAACATTTTACAGGAAGTTAGGAATACAGCATAAAAAAAGAGAAACATAAAGTTCATCATTACATTGCTAGCTACTACCAAAGCAAACCACTTTACAATTCATCCAAAACCCAAATATTTATCATAGTGTGGAACTATAAACAATATATACTGAAGAAAACCACCTTCCTAATTTACAAACATACCCTCACACTAGCCTACCAAGAGTCCAGTGATACAGAAATTTAATTCACCTTGGTAAACTGGTGCGTCCAGCGTCCAGTGTCAGATCCGTGTGTACCATCTCCTGTTTCAGTTCTCCAATTTCTGAAGCAATTGTGTCAATTAGCTTGAAGGACAAAAGCAATATGACATCAGAAAATGGAACGTGTAGAAATAAAAGAATGGACAAGATGAGTCACTTAGGATTACAACTCATTTCACCCTGCCCAATTCTGACTTCCTGTTCTTAAGAGGAACCAAGATAATGAAGCATTTATTTCATTCAGTCACATATAAAATCAGTTTGTAGTGAACATACCTATTCCTCCTCCTCTTTTCCCTAAAACACTTACCCATGAAGTTGGTTGGGCTCAGAAAGAAGACTGGCCCAGTTGGGCTTCATGCCTAAGGCAGAACTAGAACTTACAGTCTCCCAATTTTTATCCTGGTGCCTTAACTACTAAACCAAAACCATTAAATAAATGATTTGTAAAATTTTGTTTAAGATTTGTATTGTTACTGAACTGGTACTGGAAGAGAGAGAAAAAATATGCAAACAACAAAAAGAATACAGTGTTCCCTCGATTTTCACGGGGGATGCGTTCCAAGACCGCCTGCGAAAGTCGAATTTCCACAAAGTAGAGATGCGGAAGTAAATACACTATTTTTGGCTATAAACAGTATCACAAGCCTTCCCTTAACACTTTAAACCTCTAAATTGCAATTTCCCATTCCCTTAGCAACCATTTAGATTATTACTCACAATGTTTATTTATTAAAGTTTATTAAAAAAATATTTATTAAAGGCAGACGAAAGTTTGGCGATGACATGACATCATCGGGCAGAAAAACCGTGGTATAGGGGAAAAAACCGTGAAATATTTTTTAATTAATATTTTTGAAAAACCATGGTATAGATTTTCCGTGAAGTTCGAACCTGCGAAAATCGAGGGAACACTGTATAAATAAAAGAAATACATATAAATTTAAATTTTGATCACACAGAATATCATTTTCCATACATTGTTAAAGAACCCATGCATAAAGAAGAGAGTGGACAAATATCAATAATCCAAGATCATAAAATCAGGGTGTCTTTCCATTGTAAAGAGGATTATTATTATTATTTTGCTAAGACCCATCTTGATGCTTTTACGTCTCTTCACGTGAGGATACATTCCAAAATTCAGATATATAATTCAAAAACAAATCTCTAAACTCTGTTATGTCTCCTAAAACCATACAAACGAACATGGAAATTAAATAAAAATGGAACAATAGATGACAAGCTTTCATACAGATCATTTATATAAGTTTTCCCTCCATTGGTTTAGACACTTTCATTTTAAGAAATTCTGTATGATTGAAAGATACTTGTATTCCATTAATGTAAATTAGAATTATTGAAATGAAGCACTTAATTTCTCAGGGATTTAAATAACAACCCAATTTCTTTGAAACACTGAGTTTTAAGAAGCAATTAACAATGAGTTGAATAGTACACTAGTAATAGTATATTTATAAATAAATCATATTATAGATTTTCAAATATTACCATATTTTTCTGCGTACAAGACACACTGGAGTATAAGACGCACCTTAGTTGTTGGAGAGGAAAATGGGGGAGGAATCTGCCTATCAGGTGTTCATCTGGCTAGCATCCTTAGTTTGGTCAGCTTCAGCACATTATTTTATCCCCTGATTTGGGCTGGAGAAAAACTTATTCGGAGCAAGTAGCAATGAAAAAAAGCCTGCAGAGACTTAGGGCTGGAAAAAATGTGCTAGTGTTTGGAGGCTGTCAGGGTCTGGATGGGTGTTAATAGGCTCAGACTCAACCCCGACAAGACAGAGTGGCTGTGGGTTCTACCTCCCAGGGACAATGCCAACTGTCCGTCTAATATCCAGGAGGGGGAGTCTTTGGGCATCCTCCTTGATTCACAGCTGAGCTTAGAAGACATCTCTCGGCTGTGGCAAGGGGGGTGTTCGCATGGGTGCACCTTGTGCGCCAGTTGCAGCCTATATGAACAGGGAGTCACTTCTCACAGTCATTCACCCCCATACCACCTTGAGGTTCAATTACTGCAATGCTCTCTACATGGGACTGCCTTGGAACAGTGTTCGGAGACTGCAAATTGTGCAAAATGCAGCCACACGAGCTACAGTGGGGGGCTACCAAGATCTGCCCACATTTCAACATCACTCTGTGAGCTGCACTGGTTGCCAACTGGTCTCTGGGCCCAATTCAAAGTGCTGGTTATGCACATAATCACTGCCACAAGAATTACATATGTTCAAAACTGGAAAAATCAAGAAATCCTGTCAGAAAAGCAAATAATAGAAAAAAATCTATAGGTGCGCAGAGATGGATGAGATGACAAGAGACATCAAAGGCACGAAAGCAGATAAAAAAAACAAACTTTGGGATAAATGGTACAACTGGTTTCAGAAGAGAATAATTTAAAGAGATGACAAGAGATCAAAACATATTTAGATAATAACAGATGAAATATACAAATATAAAAGTTTAATAAATGAAATTCATTTTATCTCTTTATTGATGAAAGTAAATAACCAAATCAGAAACTGTTGCATATTGATTCAGAAATGGGTTATGATCTGCATATGTATATGTTTTTTCTTTTTATTATATTGGAAAATTTAAATAAAGTTAAAAAACAAACAAACCACTAAGGCAGAAACTCATCCACCCCAAAGATGAAACAGACAAAAATTGAGCAATGCGATATATGCAATACAATGCAGTGAGACATATGCAGATCTGTACATTGGTGAAATAAAACCACCACTTCACAAGTCCATGGCTCAACACCCATCAAGACAAGATTCAGCAGTCCATTTACATTTGGACTACAGTCATTCTGTAGTCCATGGGGTCATGAAGGACATGACTAAACCACACTAAAAGAAAATAAAATCTTACTACTTTGAAAAGATAACAGTTTAAAGAGATAAAATTTTGAAGAGATATTAAATTTCAGATTGTGAAGTTAATTAGAACTCACTGTAATGCAAAATTTAAATCTTCTGTCCCAGCTATGATCTCAATAAAAATTTCAAATAAAAGCAGCAAACCAGTGGTAGGTTCCTACCGGTGCAGTCCAGTGCTCCACTTTGGTAGCGACCCACCAATTGTGCAATTCTGGCATGTCTTTGCCGGTCTGTGCATGCCGCTATCTTTTTAAATATAATTTTCTGCTATTTTCGGTTCTCTGAGCATGCGCAGAAGAAAAATCATCCCTTTGTGCATGCGTACAAGCAAAGTCGTGCTGGAGATGCTCGCGTGTATGAGAGTGTAGTGAGTGCACACGCGAAACATTGCGATGCATACATAGCACACCGGTAGGAAAAGATGAGCAACCTGCCCCGAAGCAAACTGGTCCGTAATGAAATTCTGAAATTCATAAACAACCAATGTCTTTATTAGGATAAATAAGTGAACAAGTTTTGAGTCCTTTGAAGTTCATTCTTTTGTCATATTCTGGATTCTGAGCAAGTAAAACTAAGCCTGCTTTCCCCTTAGAACAAAAGAGTCGATGGATTCACATCAGCTTCCCTTTCAAAATATATTGCTTCACAATTCTGTCCACCAGGAGGAACCACACTACATCACTAAACAGAAAATATCAGCAGTATTTCAATCAATATCTTCAATAAACTCAGTTCATAATATAAGTAGTGATTTTATATATACTTCTATATATTTTCTTCTATAGACTTATGTAGTCAGACGCATGTGTAATATAAATCATCATTTTGATAGTTATTTATACTTGCTTTCCTGTGAATTCACGGAGCTTGAAATTCATGAAATGTTCTCCCTTCCCTCCCCTTCCCATTCCACTATCAACTAAGTCAAAGACTTTGAAATCCAACAGCAAGTTGGAAAACAATAGTTTAAGATCTATTTTCAAATAACAAGATCAAAAACAATGCTTGGATTTTTAAAATGTATTCCTAACATACAATATGGGTATACAAAGTATAATTTCATTTTATTATTAGAGATGGCACATCTGTTATGAGTAAACAAGCTGATGTTTGTCTACAAACTAATATGCTTTGGGGGGATTGTATAGAAAGGCTTGTATCATAGCTAGAAATTGGGGATTAGAAGTGTTCTATACTTCTGAACAATATAAATCAATTCTTACATTGGCAAGAAATGCACAGTAGGATCTCTTGGAACCGGTGCTTTTCAGCTCATAATTAATACATCCTGTTGATGGCACTCCCAAAATACACAGCCCAAAATAATTTCCATTACACAGACAATACTTTTTTTTCATAATAAAAAAGAAATAGTTAGACACACCAATCAACAACTTTAAAGATGTAATATTTACAAAAGAAGTCAACAGCAAAAACTTAACTTTCCTGGATATCTTCATCAGCAGAGGAAACAATGGCAGGGTAAAATCACAAGCATACTAAAAAATAAGTAGATTACCTATGGAAAATTTTCCAGTCTAATAGAAATCCTGTAACTTTATTAAAAAGTGCTTACCTATATACCCTATTGCAGCTATGGTGAACCTTTTTTTTCCTCAGGCGCCAAAAGCAAAGCAACAACTCACCTGCCTCAAGGGGAATTCAATATAAATATGATTCAGACAAGGAAATGCACATGCAATGGTCCAAACTCCAAAAGAAGTAGATTACCTATGGAAAATCTTCTAGGGATGAAAATATCCAAATCAAGTTCCTGATTCAATGTATTTTCATCTCCTTTAAAGGATAAGTCATCCATCAGATCTATTTGTATTGCATCTAATTTATTCAGAAACATCCATTGCAGCTCCTTCTTGTTTTACAACTTCACAAGAACACATTGTCAGCATTATCAAGCATCTGCATCCATTGTCCAAAAACTTTGCTGAAAAGTATTCAAAATTTTACACTAAGGATTTTTACTCTTTCTTTATACTATCTCTAATGTCTAGTTATCGGTTTATAAGGGCTTTTTTCATTAAAAAAATGAAAACAATCTCCATTGTTACATTGCAAGTACTGTATCTTCTAAATAATTCAAAGCTGTAATTCCAAATTCCACCGGCCCCTTAATCCATTATTAAATTTCCAAAATCCATATACTAAATACCCTTTTGCTGCATAATCTCAAAAAACCTCATATATTTTTAAACTTCCAAAATCAAAGTTGCCTTTTAAGAAGGGGGAAACTCATCTGATGAATACAATAGAACTGTGAGGGCGAATCTATGGCACATGTGCCAAAGGTGGCACGAAAGCTCCACAGCACATGCACAGCCGCCTCCTGTAGGCTATCTCTCGGGTCTTGGCCGAGAGATACATGTGCATGCGTGGGGGTCATGTATGCATATGTGGGCAAGTGGTCAAGCACACGTGTGCAGGGGTGCGGTGGCACCCTCCGCCACCTGTTTTTAGTTCCAGAAGGCTTCAGGGAACTCTGATAGTACCAAAATGGGGCAGGAAGGGATGTAGTGCCAAGGATGGGTGGGTCAGGGCTCCCTCCTTACCCGAGAGGATTTTTTGCATGGGCCCAGGCCTCCGGTGGAAGCTTCTTCTTTAAAAGAGTGGGGTCCTCCTCCAAGCAGCCTGGCCTTCCCCTTGTCCCTCTCCTCTTTTAAAGGAGTCTTCTAATGCTTTTCCAAACCAGGGGAGACATCCCACCAACATCACACACATCTAGCCCCAACAACCTCACACATATCCAGGCAGGGGTGTTGCCCCTGGCTTGGAAAAGTGTCTCCCACAGCTAGGAAAATTGCTCTTGGTTGTGCACAGTCTTTTAAAAGACGAGCGGGACAAAGGGGAGGTAAGGTTGCTTGGAGTAGGAACCCCCCCCCCCCTTTTAAAGAAGAGGCTTCCTTCCTTCCCTGCCAGAGGCTGGTGCGGATCTGCCTTGGCCGCTGGCTCTTTGGCTTCGCTTTGGGTCCATCTCTGGGGAACTGGGGAGCTTTGGGGATGAGAGGAGCGAAGACCAGGACACCTCCTTTCTCCTTGCCCACCTGGAAGCCGTTCTTGCCAAGGGGGATGGCATTGGCATTGGGATGTTCTCCTCCAAAACATTCGGGGGCAGAGGGGATGAGCTCTGGCCCCTAACTTCAACAGGAGAGGGAGCAATGTTTGAAGGGGAGTCGGGCAGGACTTGCTTCATGATGGATCCCAAAGGAATGGGAAGCTTTGGAGTCCTCCAGAGCACTTCATCACACATGGAGTGGCAGAGAAGAGGAGGGGGAGGATTTAGTGAAGTAGCAGAAATGTCTCACATTAAACCAGGGATTCCTACCAAATTCAGTCTTCTCGGTCGAGCGGCTTCTTGCATGACCCCAGGTCTTTGGTGGGGAGGGAAGGAAGTTTCTTCTCTAAAACAGGAGAGGGGGCCTCCTTCAAGCAGCTTGCCTCCCCCTTATCCCCATTCTCTTTTAAAGGATCATGGCACCACCAAGAGCAACTTTCCAAGTCGGGGGAGACACTTTTCCAAGCCAGTGGAGACACCCCTGCCTGGGGGAGGTGATCTGGGGGCAGTGTTTCAACTTCCCAGGCAGGGAGTTGCTGATACAGATCTGCCTTGGCCGCTGGTGATTTGGCTTTGCTGGTTCCCTATGGAGAGCTGGTGAGTGGAGGAACATGTGTGTCTCTGGCCCCATCGCCCAGGCCAGGAACTTTTCTGGACTTTGGGTATGCTGAGGGGGCGGAGGCAGGGGGATCCACCTCTGGGACTTTTTCCAAGCCAGGGGAGACATCCTTGTCTTGGGGGATGATGTGTGCGTGGGGGTGTTGCCTGGCCGTTTTTGCTGCCACTATCCCCTCACCCTTGGCGATGGGTGTTATCACACTTCTTCTTCACCAGCACTGACAGGAGCAGTGTGGCAGGAGCTTTCCATCCTACCCACTAGAGAAGCTACCGGCGGTGAGGTGAGCTGTCCCAGGAGGACTGGAGGAGAGCATAGTTCCTCCTCACGTATGGAGAACCACCGGCCAGGAAGTAGCCGTGGTAAGATGTGCACCAGCCAGAAAGCAGGAACAGGTGCACTAGCTTGATCCAGGAGGGTTTCTAGGCCCAAAATAGAGCATGGGGGGACGTGCATGTACATTGCGGGGCACATGTGGGGCACACATCTGCAGGTGGGGTGTGCATTGCATTATGGGTGCCGGCAGACACGTGCACTCACACACTTTTGGCACCCAACAACAAAATTGTTTCCGGTCACAATTCAAAGTGTTGGTTATGACCTATAAAGCCCTTCATGGCACCGGACCAGATTATCTCAGGAACCACCTTCTGCTGCATGAATCCCAGCGACCAGTTGGGTCACACAGAGTGGGTCTTCTCCGGGTCCCGTCAACTAAACAATGCTGCTTGGCGGGACCCAGGGGAAGAGCCTTCTCTGTGGCGGCCCTGGCCCTCTGGAACCAACTCCCCCCAGAGATTAGAATAACCCCCACCCTCCTTGCCTTTCGTAAGCTACTTAAAACCCACCTCTGCCTTCAGGAATGGGGGAATTGAGATCCTCTTTCCCCCTAGGCCTTTACAATTTTATGCATGGTATGTCTGTATGTACATTTGGTTTTTATAATAATGGGTTTTTAATCGTTTTTAGTATTGGATTATTATTATATGCTGTCTTATTATTGCTGTTAGCCGCCCCGAGTCCCCGGAAAGGGGCGGCATACAAATCCAATCAATCAATCAATCAATAAATAAATGAATAGGTTTTCCATCACTGCAACAGAATCTTGATGTCAGCCTCCATGCTGCCTGCTTGCTTCAGGTGCCATAGAAATGTGGGGAGGAGTGCATATATAATTCTAGCCGCAGTTAGTATGTGTATAATTAAATATAAAATTTCTTTCTTATAGGTCTGATTAGTAATTCCTAATAAATAGAATTCCGGGGTGTTTTCTATATCCTGCTTTACTGTTTCTTTTATTATTTTCTCTATCATCTTCCAGTATGTTTTAGCTTTACCACATGTCCACCATTGATGATAGTAGGTTCCTATTTCCTTCTTACATTTCCAACACAATGGAGATGTTTTGGGAAACATTTTTGTTATCCTGTTTGGTGGGAGATGCCACCTATAAAACATTTTAATTTGATTTTCTTTTAATGATACTGATTTAGTCATTTTCCAGTTATTAGTCCAAACTTTCTCCCATGTATCGATATCTATTTCCTTGTCAATATTTCTGCACCATCTTATCATATTGTCTTTTAAGGTCAATTCTATATTTTTGTGTGCAATGAGGAATTTATATATTTTACCTATTGTTTTTGTTTGGTTAATAGTAATTAAATTGCTTAGCAAGTTTTTACTTTTATTAAAAATATAGAGGGTTTTATCCTTCTGATATCTAGATCGGATCTGGGCATAGTGCCACCAATCTATTGTTATCCCTTCTTCTTGTAATTTAATCCTGGATTTTAGCTTCATCTGGTCATTTAATAATTCTTTATATCTAAAAAAAATTTTCTTGTCTTTTATAGACTTCGGATGTGTTATTGCTTCTAAGGGGGCAAGCCATTCTGGAATATTTAAAAAGTGATTTTTCCTTATATCTTTCCAGACCTCTAATAGATACTTCCTTAATGTATGTCTTTTAAAATATGAGTGGTTTTTCTCCTTGTCATACCATATAAATGCATGCCATCCGAGCATAAGATCATGTCCTTCTAGGTTTAATATTCTTTTATTCTCTAGAGTTATCCAATCTCTAATCCATGTTAAGGCAGCCGCCTGATAATATAATTTCCAATTTGGAAGACCAAATCCTCCTCTTTCTTTAATATCTTCTAGACAGTTTATTTTTATCCTTGCTTTTTTCCCTTGCCATAAATTTTTTTTAACTATATTTGTTAAAGTTTTGAAGAAGATTCCCCCTGGATTTATTGGGATTACCTGGAAGAGAAATAAAACCTAAGGTAAAATATTCATCTTAATTGTTGCAACTCTTCCTAAAAAAGATATTTTCAAGTTATTCCACATTGCTAAATCTTTTTTAATTTCTGTTAATAATTTTATGTAGTTATCATTTTTTAATGTTATTGTTTTAGCTGTTAGGCATATTCCTAAGTATTTTACTTTTTTAACAATCTTTATTCCAGAAATACTTTCTAGTTTGGTTTCTTGTGTTTTGCTCATATTTTTAGTTAGAAAATGTGTTTTACTTTTATTTATCTTTAAACCTGCTACCTTTCCGTATTGTTCTATAGCTTGCATTAGTGTAGGGACTGTTGTTATCGGTTCTTCAATTATGAACGTTAAGTCGTCTGCAAAGGCTTGAACTTTGTAAGTTTCATCTCCTACAGTTAGACCTTTTATTTTAGAGTCTGTTCTTATTTTAATTAATAGAGTCTCCAGAACCATAATAAATAACAATGGTGATATAGGGCAACCTTGGCGAACTCCCCTATTTATCTCAAGTATTGGTAATTGATTATTATTCAATATTATATTTGTTGTTTGTTTTGAATAAATAGTATCTATTAAATTAACAAATTTTGGGCCAAATCTCATTTTGTTTAGTTGCATTTTTATAAATATCCAGTTGACGTTGTCAAAGGCCTTTTGGGCATCTAAGAACATTAGGGATGCTGTCTTACCTGGATGTTGTTCATAGTATTCTAATGTGTTTATGACTGTTCTGAGGTTATTTTTAATTTGTCTACCTGGTAAAAACCCATTTTGGTCTTGATGTATTATTCCATTTATAACTCTTTTAAGTCTGTCTGCATAAATAGCAATAAATATCTTGTAGTCTACATTTAATAATGATATAGGCCTGTAATTTTTGATTTTTTCTGGCTCTGTACCCGGTTTGTGTATTAAAGTTGTTAATGATTCTGACCAAGATTTAGGAATTTTACCCTCGAATCTACATTCATTGAAAATTTCTAACATATTATTTCTTATTGTTTCATTTTCTGTTTTATACCATTCTGCCGGTATGGCGTCTGGGCCCGTGGCCTTATTATTTTTCTGTTTTTTAATTGTTATTAGGAGTTCTTCCATTGTTATTGGTCCATCCATAGTGGCCTGTTGGTCTTCTGTTATTTGTGGTAATTTTGAAAATTGTAAATAGTTAAAAACTTCATCCTCACCAATATTATCTTTTGCATATAAATCTTTATAAAAGTTATACACAATGGCTGCCTTTCCTTCTGTATCATATTTTATTGTGCCATCTTTATCTTCTAGTTTTTTAATTAGTTTTGATTGCCTCTGTTTTCTAAGTTTATATGCTAACCATCTGCCTGGTTTGTTTGCATGTTCAAAATAATGTTGCTTTGCTCTTTTAATTTTTTCAGTTATCTGGTTTTGTTCTATAATTCTAATTTTATGTTTGATTACATTTATTTATGTTTTTAAGTCTCTATTCTTTGTATGCTGCTGTGATAAAATTCTAATTGTTTTAATTCATTTATTAATTGTACATACTTTAATTTGTTTTCCTTATTATATTTTGCTGTATAGGATATTGTTAATCCTCTTATATAAGCTTTAACTGTGTCCCATAAATTTTGTGGAGTAGTGTCTGAATTTTTATTAATTTCAAAAAATGTTTTTAATTCTTTTTCAATCCAATCCTTGTATTTCTTATCATTTAAAATGTTTCTATTCATCCGCCAGTTATTCTGTTTATTATTAATTCTCATAAAAACTACTACTGGATTGTGGTCGGCCCATGTATTGACATCTATCTCGACCTCTTTTATTTGTTCTGCAATAATTTTTGGTGCCCATACCATGTCTATTCTTGTCCAAATTTTGTGGGGGTTGGAGTAGAAGGTATACTGTCTCTTGTGAGGGTATCTTTCCCTCCAAATATCATTTAATAATAGTTCCGCTTTCATTTTTTGAAAAGTACTAGGTAGTAAATTCTTTCTTGTTTTTTATTTTTTTTACTTTTGTTGTTGCCTCCCCTCCCCCCCTGAATGGTCTAATTGTCTATTTGCAATAGCATTAAAATCACCAATTATTAATACATTTTCAATAGCTAATTCTATTATTATTTGATGTAATTTTTTATAAAATGTCATTTGATCTTCATTAGGGGCATAAATAGAAACAATAACTAGAGGTCTAGGTTCAATGTCAACTTGTACAATCAATATTCTACCTTCATTATCCTTAAATATTTGTTTGGAATTTATAGAGTTCTCAACATACATCACTACTCCTCTTTTTTTTGATCTGCTAATGCAGCATACATTTTTCCAATTTTGGGATTCAATAGTAATTTTTGGTAACTTTTTTTAATATGCACTTCTTGTAATATTGCAATTTGAGCATTTTGATTTCTGATTTTAGAAAAGATTTGTTTCCTTTTCCTTGGTTCATTAAGTCCATTAACATTTACGGAAAAGATTTTTAAGTCTTTACTTATTGTCATTTAGTGGGTTTCTTGGTTTCTCGCTGAGGTTGAACTCTTCTAGCACCTTGGTCCTGCTCGACTATCTGAGCGGTAGCCCCCAGGTCTTCTTCCTGTTGGATTGCTGGTTTTTCCACTGGTTGCTGTTGTACTGGTTGTTGTTGAGCCACTTGTTGCTTGGCTGCATGGTCCAGTTGGCTGATACCACTATTTTCAAAAAAATACATGGCTTGATCTATATTTTCCAATTTGTATCTTGTAGAACGCCAAGTCAGAGATAGTCCTTGTCGAATGAGCCAACGAAAAGTTATATTTTCTTTAATCAAAATTCTAGTTAGGAAATGATAGTCTCTTCTGCTTTCTCTGACACTTCTTGGAACTTGTTTTAATATTTTTATTTCAAGTCCTTTATGTTGCAGTTTGGAGTTTCTTGCCCAGTGGAGTATGTCATCTCGCAAAGCTTTTCTTGTAAACTTGATGTGTATCTCTCTCGGAAGATTGTGGTGACGAATGTAGCTATTCGAAGTTCTGAAAACTTCATCGATTTCTTTCAATAGTTCTGTGGGATCCTCTTGGAGTATTCCTCCAATAGTTTCAGCCATAGTCATTTTTAAATCTTCATCTTTTTCTTCTTTTATATTCTGAAATCGTAGCCCATACGAAGCACGTTGCATCTCCAACTGAGTGATTGATTCATCATATCTTCTGTATCGTGCATCAGCTCTGCCTTCGAGGTAGTCCATTCTTTTTTCGGTTTTATCAGACTTCTCTTCAACTTTTTTAACACGATCTTCACTTTCTTGTAGTGTTTGTTGTATCTCCTTTATCTGATCTTTCATTTCTCCCATGTCAGCTTTCAGTTCAGCCATCTCCGTTTTAAATTCTGCCAACTCAGATTTTATAGCTTCTCTTTGTTGTGTTGCGTCCTCTTTTATAGCCTCTCGTTGTTGAGTTGCATCTTCTTGAGATTTAAACATAAAGTCTTTCAATGTATTCAAAGTTTCTTGTATTGTTGCAAAATTGGACTGCATTGTTTTATCTTTGTCTTTGTCTTTCTCCTTAGTAGACATAGTTACTGATAACACCTGGTGCGTCGGGGAAGGATGCGGTGACCCTTGTGGGGAAGAAATTGCTGCTGTAGTTTGTTTTTTAACTGTTTTAACGTAGGTTGAGGTGCTTGACATTCTCAAATTTGAATCCACTATTTAAAATTTAAAATTACTTTCAATTTATATGTGGTGAAAGGAAAAGAATTCCTATAAATTCCAAACCTGTTCAATTTGCCTTGTTTGCAATTTCCCTTAAAATATAACAATATATCAATCCAATTACTAACAAAATTCAAAATGTATTGTTATTTTTAAAACTTTAGATAGGCAATACCAAAAAAGCCAGGTGTAAAACTTTTAAAAATAAGAAAGAAGAAAAAAAGAAGGAGAAATAATCTGGAAAGAGGACAGAATGAATGAAGAAAAATAACTATTCATAAAGGGAAAGAAAGAACATAGAAAGGGAAAAATATAGGAGGGAAAGAAGAGGGAGAGAGAAGAGAGAGGAGAAAGATAAGAAAATGAGTAAAGGGAATTATTCTAGGAGGGAGAAAAAAGGAAGGAGGTGGTATTTTAATTCCACTGAAAAAGAGCAGGAAACCAAGGTTTATTAACAACGCATATGTTTCAAATCAATTTTCTTTTAGAAATAACACTACACAGGAAAAGGAAAAAAAAAACACCCAAAGGAGACCAGGAAAGGAAATAGTTATTCTGAAACACAAAATATCAATATTGTATACTTATATTCTTCTTATGAGTCGAATGATTATACTGGTGAAGAAAGGTTGTAAATCCAAATGTCAAAGAATAAAGTTCTATTTAGCTCCAATTTCAGGTTCAAAAGCAAAGTCAAATTAAAAGTTTTTGTTTATTTAAAATGGAGTCAGTTTATTTTCCTAATCCAAGACAAATGTAGACAGGCAAATCTTAAAATGGAATCAGGTTAAGTTTCGTGCACCAAGGCAGATGTTAGGAAGATCTCAGCAAGTAATCCAGAAACGATCAGCAAGTAATCCAAATACGATGATCCAGAAGTAAATAATCCAGAGGAAAGGCTGAATAAACTCTTTTTGGTTTAATATTTCAATTCCTTTTATTTTCCATTTATTTTCAAGTTATTGTGTTATTTCGTTGTTATATAGAAGAAAACGGCAAAATGGGGAAAAAGGCAGCAAGGATGTGTTCCTCCGCTGTCAAAGTTAAAGCCCGGAACACAATATTTTTGACGGTCTAAAAAGTACAAATTCCAATCATCGTTGCAGGTTACCTTTAGAAGTTCAAATCTTTTCTATAATCATATCAAATTTAAATTGTTTTGTTAATCCATCGAAAGAAAAAATGTTTTTTAAGTTCCAAAGTTCAAGATGGAAAAAACGAAAGTGAAAAAATTAGATTCGGCTGTTATTTGCGGATGAATACAAATTGTCCAGAAACTTTCACCTTCGCCTTGTTAAGAAAAAAAAAACTTTCACTTGAAACTTTTACTGTGATCAAATCTTCTGTTTTTACACATGAAACGAAAAAAATTTTTACCTTAGGTTTTCTTGTCTGCTGTATTCCTTTTCAGTCAAATAGATTGCAATAGTTTCACTTTCTATAACTTTCTCTTGCTTCCCGCTAGGTTTGGAGAGAATGCACTGGCCGAATCCTCCTAAGAAAGGAGGATCGGTTCTCCCTTCTCCGAAGCTGCGGGCCGAACCGCTGTCTCCGGAGCTTCAGCAACGGCTCCTCGGACAGAGGGGAGCCCCCTGTTCTAGGATCGGGCCATCCGGACCCGATCCGATCGCAATTAGCGACCTTCGGAGGGGTAGAAGGAGTCTCGGGGCAGAGCCCTGCCAGAGGAGACTCCGCTGCGGTCTCTTCCAGTCCGGAAGTCCATATGCGCAAAATTGGAAGGGGGAAGAAATCCCCAAGGAAGAAGAAGTCATAGCAAAAATATTAGATTGCGCTGAAATGGATATGATCACAAGACGTTTAAATGATCAAGAAGATACTAAGTTCTATGAAACATGGTACAACGTTTATAAATGGATAGATAAGAAAAAATAAGATATATAAATTTATTTTTAGTTAATTTCTTGTATTTGTTTTTACCTGGGTAATAACAATGTTAACATTAGTTTAAACATACCGTTTGATGATTATGGTACAATTAGTTTATGTATAAGTAACATAGTAAGAATTTTGGTTTATATACATATATTAGTAAAAATTTGGAAAATTCTAACCCAAATATACTAGACTTTTTAATATTCAATATATATTTAACTATGTATTCTTTTTCTGTATTTGAATTTATACTTTCAAGATAAGCGGGGGAAATGTACCCCCACTTTATGTTTAATGTTTGTATGTGTGTTCGTCTATTTTAAGAAAAAATAATTAAAAATACTTTTTTAAAAAAAAAAGAAATGTGGGGAGGAGTGAAGGTTAGGTGTTTGGGAGGGGATGGGGAAGCTGTGCTGGAGTTGTTTCTTCATGTGTCTGATTAGGGGTTTAAGGAGGAAAGTTCTCATCATGTACAGCCAGGCTGAATCAACATGTTTACAGCCTGCTCAAGATCAATGGCTTCAGCAGACCAGATATGGAAGCTCCACTTGGACGTGTGCCCACATGACGTCTTGAGGCACCGGGATTGGGTGATTTGCCCTGGGGGATTAGGTGGGGAGGGATTTGGGATTATTTCTATATGCAATTTACGCACCTTTTGCCTCAGATCCTACTTTTATTTTGTTGCTATCAGTTCTTATTTAATAAAAGTAGTGGATGTCTTAATAAATTTAATTTAAAAAGTGGGTGTCTGGAATCACGTGCATAACCTCAAAGATAGAGCCTTTGTTCTAGAGAGATTAGGCTGACTTGGATCCAGCATTCTGTTTGCAAAGCTGTCTTGCTAGCTAATAAAAAAACAGCAAGATGTCCACTCACTATGGCACATTTTCGATCAGAATTCCAAATAAGAAACTGATGAGTTAGGTCAAGCCAAATTCCAAAACTCTAAGCAAGCTTGGCATGAAGACAAGTCAGACATCAAGAGATGAACAGAGATAAACTATTTATATGCCATTAACAATTACATGTCAAGAAAGGAAATCAGTAGCCCAGAGTGCATCCATCCTAAAAACCAAGACCAAGATAAGCAGGAAACAGCCCCAGATAAACAATTTGGGACGAAACAATGCTCTAATCAAGCTTTCCATCAAGGAAAAAAAACCCACACTCCATTAGACTGGCAGAGCTAGGCACTATATATAAATATCCAGGAAGCTTCTTTTTCCCAGGGATTGTTAAACTGGCCTTATAACAAAGTGTCTGCAGAAAACCACCAAGCTCAAAACACACCAGGAATCTATCCTATGATCTTGAGTTAAGATCAAGCTATGCAGCAATGGCTGTGTTTGCTAATCATATCAAAGCGCTGAAAGTGGTTAGATCAAAAACAGATTGTCAAGAACTCTGTAAGAATGGCAAATTAAATTCAATCCAAGCAAACCTAGGTGGGTATTTACACAAAAATCCAGATTTTACCAATATATTATTAGCTGACAGAAAAATAATTTAAGTTTGAATCAAAATGTCAATCCAGCATGAAGCTGGTGCCAAAAAGAAAATTCTGTTCTCAAATTCTATACAATTTGAAATTGTATACAAAAAGAATATGCAAAGTACACCCAACTCTGGAGCATTTAATTTCTCTTCCAAAGATCCCAATTCCCCTTTAGACTATTCTGAATATAATTTGATGGTTTCCCTCTAAACTGGGGATTATTTTATCTAGCATGTTTAGGATATCTCAAATACTTCTGAAGATATATTTCTGGAAGTTGTAAAACTGATCCCAGAATAAATCAGAGGTCTCTGGAATTAATTAATTAATGTATGTATGTATGTATGTATGCATGCATGCATGCATGCATGTATGTATGTTCCATTCTGAGAGGCTAAATTTTGCACAACCCTTCAATTCATCCTGGGGTGGCGAGCAGATAGAGTGTTGTACTGCAGGCCACTGAAGTTGACGGTAGATCTGTTGAACTTCCTTACCTAAACGGTGATTCTCAATAGATTGTGTAGTCCACAGTCAGTGGGTTGACCTCCGTCTGTCAACCAGTCAGGGCTGAGCCCATGTTATAAAAGCTCAAGTTCTGTCAGTCTTCCCGCTTTTTTTCAAAGTTCAAAGCTTGGGCTCAGTGTGGTCTGGCCTGCTCAGGGAGACTGGAATCTGTGGCAAGGCCTGATGCTCCGGGGACCAATCCCTCTCTGTTGCAATACCCACAGGCCACATTGACTGGGGGGTTGATGACCCACAAGCTTGAGATAGATGCAGGGGAGCATGAAGGGCTGCATCCAGTTTTTGCTCAAGGGCTTTAATACGCCTCTCGGCCTCCTTGAGGGCTGAGGGTTTGATCTGAGAGGATTTGGCCTTTGATTTTCTCTTTTCCTTGGGTTTTGGAGTGGATACAGAAGGAGCTGTCTGTTCCCCAACAAGGGATTGTTGCTCCATGGTACTCACGGCATTGTAAGGATGCCAAGAGTCGCTAGAAATTGCCAAAAGTAGAAGAGCAAAGCACATACATGACTACTGGTCTCCTCAATCACAATCACCTCAAAATGACTGCTGGGCCTGATCACACAGTGTGCATGCGTCCCTCCCCCCCATCCCCTTATCTCATGCCAGACAGCTGGGCGAGGGGGGGTTTCTGCCAACCACCCAAAATGGTGGGCGCGGCATTCGGAGCTTTCAAAATGGCAGCCGCCACTTGACAGGAGGCCTCCGACGCGTTGCCGCTTGAGCGGAAGGTCGCCAAACATATGGGAAGCGGCACCGCCGCTCTCCTGACCTCCACAGCATTGGCGACCCTGACCCTGCTTTTGAATGGGGAGAAGGAGCCATTGCAAATCCCTAGAGTGTAGGCGTGCCCAAGGGACAATATTAATGGCCAAGATGAATTTTCCCAGAAGTGTGGAAAGCAGGCGTAGAGGAAACCTGCGCTGGCACAGAACACTAGAATTTAGATCCGCAATACTAGCCTGACGCTCCTGGGAAAGGAACACTCTACACTCCAGGGAGTCGATAATGGTACCCAGGTGGGCAATGGACGTAGTTGGAACGAGAAGACTCTTGTTCTCGTTGATGGAAAACCCATGGTCAGCTAACCCTGCCAACGTTACTTGAATGTCATGCAGGGGTTGAGACCTGCAGGAAGCTATCAAGAAAATGTCATCAAGGTAGCAATGAATATGCACTGGAAGAGTCCTAAGATGGGCCCGCTAAGGCTGCTAGCACCTTAGTGAACACTCTGGGGGCTGAGAAAAGGCCAAAGGGCAGGGCCCGGTATTGGTAATGAACGCACCCATAACAAAATCTAAGGAAGTTTTGAAATTCGGGATGGATAGGGATATGGAGATAGGTCTCCATATGGTCAATGGAGGATAGGAGGTCGCCCTGTTGTACTGTACGCATGCCAAGATAGACTGAAGTGAGTGCATTTTGAACCGTTGGTATTGAATATGACTGTTCAATCTATTGAGGTCCAGAATGGCTCTCCAACCCCCCCCCCCCAAAGACTTAGGGACCAGAAAAAGGATGGAATAAAATCCTGATCCAGCTTCAGGATCCGTCACCTGCTGAATGGCCTTGATCTTAAGAAGATGGTCAATGGCCTCTTTCATGAGGCGTTTCTTGGCCAAATTGTTAGACACAGGGCACTAGATGAAGAATTGTGGGGGAGTGGAGAGGAATTCAAGGGAGAGGCCATGTTTTACCATCTCCCTGACCCACAAATCAGATGTGGTTTCCTCCCATTGATCCGCAAAAAGTGACAAGCGGCTACCAATGGGAGGATCCAGATCCGACTGTGACTCACTTGGTGCGGCGGAAAGAACAACTTCCAATCTACCACGGAAAGATTGGTTTTGGAACAACTGCTGCCTCCCCCCATAAAAAATTTGTTGCCCATAAGAGAAATTCTGCCTGGATAGAAGAGAGGATTGGGCAGGGGAACAATAGGGTCTCCTAGAATTAGAGAAAGATTTAGCATTACCTCTACGCTTATCTTTATCCTCTGTGAGGAGCGGTTCCACAGCCGGCCCGAAGAGATGTTCCCCGTCGAAGGTAGATGTGGCAAGTTTCCACATGTGTTTGGCGTCCGCTTGCCAGGAACATAGCCAAAGCATCCTGCATGGACTGGGAGGCGAATCTGGCTGCCTGAAGTGAAGCATCGGCAGTGAAGCGTGCGGCCGCCATCTTTGCAATGTCCTGGTGCGATCTGGTATCCTCAGGTTAACCCGGGCAAAGAAAGAGGCTGAAGTAGCTGCTCTCACTGTCCAAGCACCTGCCTGATGATTTTTAATGAGAGTCTGTTCAGATCTTTTATTCTCCAATCTTAACAGCTCCGCAGCGTCACCTGGGAGATTTGTGGGAGCCAGGAGCGCAGTGATGGGAGCATCCACCGAAGGAGAGTTAAGACAGGGAGCTAACTCTGGTCTAACGTTAAAGAATTTTTTGTCGTTGACTGAGGGCATAGCCCCTGCAGAAGGAAAAAGCCACTGTTGCTGCTCTGATTGCACAAACAGAGGAGGGCACGGGATCAGAAGAGGGGATTAATGTCTGATCCCTGAGTAGTCGAAGGGACTGCATTGGGAATGTTGGCAGCATTCTTGGCCTTAAAAAGTAGGGAGCGGAATAAAGCGGGATGGAACAAACTCGCTGTAACTGGGGGTTCTGGTGGTATCCCCTCATCATCTAACAATTCTAAATCCGGTCCCCTGTCATCCTCCTCTACCGGATTTCAGAATTCTGCTGCATATGCCGACTGGGATAATGGGTGGCAAGGCAGAGAGGTCTGGACTGGTTGCACCCCTGGTACAGAAACCTGATTTCCACTAGTGGAAGGGGACTGAGATCCTCTCATGATCTGCATGCATTGGCCCACGCTCTGCGAGACTGCTGCTGAAATTATGGCTTGTAAATTTGAACTATCATTGAGGCCTTGATGCATTGGAAAAGTCTGAGCTGGTATTACAGGAGGCAGGACTACATAAGGGACAGCCTGATTAAAGGAGAAAGGTAGAGAAGATGGAGGAGGAAGGGGTGGAGGAGGAAGAGGATTGGAAGGAGCAATAAAGGCCTGGTCAGAACATCTCCAGATGTCAGCATCAGCTAATACCAAGTTGTGTGATTCCATTAAGGCCTTGTCTGCCAGGTCAGTAGGCGGCAGAGGCTCATTATTGGAAACCGCCTTGAAAGCCTTGTCACACATTTTGGTCAAGGCCTTGCGCATCCTGGTCTCTGATTTTTTTGCTGCCTTAGTGGCTTTGGGCCATGACTCCTTGGCCTTAAAGGACCGTTTTCTAGAATGAGTAAAAGAGTACCCCACATTGCTAGGGCCCGGGGATTGAGAATCCCTCTGAGGAGTCAGGCTTCAGGCCTCTGGCTCGGGGCTCACAGAATTAGAGTCTGACATATTATTAAGACAAGCAGGCCCAAAACAAAATGGCAATAGAGACAATAAAATGGCCGCCGGTAAGAAACTATGAGACAAAAATATAAAATGGTGGGAAGCCCTGTTTGCTAATGCTGATAGGCCTCTGAAACTGCACTCTGTAACTGCCAAAATGAAAAAACGGTGCCTTTCACAATTTATTCGCTCACTCACTCCCCTTGACACAAATCCTTCAGAAAAACGCAATTTCGGCTTAGTCGCTTGTATTCCACTCCAAAACAAACCCTATTTGCGCGCTGAATATGTCTGATTTTAACCCGGCAGCAGAAAGGTATTAAAGGAGTCTTTTTGCACGCAGGAGTGGGGTGCCGCTCTGCTGCAGGAGCCGATCAGCTGTGAGGCGCTGAGAAAAATTAAGGGAGACCAGGAAGATTCGCAAGCCGATAGTTCAAAGAAGCCAAAATTGCATCTTAAAAATGACTCCCGCTTCGGCGAGATCGTCGGCTATAAGAGCCTCTCAGGAAGGGCTTTTCGGTTGCGCAGTTCACTTTCTCTCCCCTGCCCTGTTGTTCTCCAGTTAAGCGATAGAAAAGGGGATCGCTTTGAGTTAGCGATGTGGCTGACCTATCGGCACTTCCAGGAAGGGCGAGCCTTCCAATCTCACAATGTGCCTTCCCAGGGCAGCGGCTGAAGGGGAGGAAGACAAATGGGAGAGGTTTTTATTTTTATTTTTTAAAATTACCTGATAGAAGAAATAGGGAATAGGAAGGTAGCAAGGTAAGGAGAAAATACAATCAGAGAGTTGACCACATGTCTTGTCCTGCTGAGGACTGAGGAAAAAAGCAGGATGATTGACAGAACTTGAACTTTTATAACATGGGCTCAGTCCTGATTGGTTGACGGATGGAGGTCAATCCACCAACTGTGGACTCTCCTATAGGGTGGAGAATAATAAATACTATTTCGATAATAGTTTACACCAGCAAAGTTTTTTTTATAAATAAATTTATAACAAGCATGGGGAAAGACTTTAATTGAAAAGATTTATTTATTTATTTATAATTGTATAGATCGGTGATGGTTAACCTTTTCGACACCAAGTGCCAAAACTGGAGCATATGCACGTGTGCTGGAGTGCCAGAACCCGGAAGAGACCAGCTGGCCAGCGCACATGCATGCAACAGAACCCAAAAGAGCTGCTGGTGCATACCCAAAGAGAGATACTGTATATGCATGCCATAGTTTTGCCTTCATGGGTATAGATGGTGCTGGAATGTGGAAGATAATTGGTTAATTTTTCTTAAGTCAGATTATCCATAGTGATCAGAAATCCACTCTAAGAAATGAATTCAGAGAAACATAGTTCTGAAAGGAAGGAAATAAGATAAGTGCAGATTGTTACCTGTTTAACTTATACAGCAAATACAAGAATGGCAGGACTGAACAGATAGCATCTAAAATGGAAGTTGAAACACTAACAATTTGAACTACAGTATTCTATAAACTCACAGTAAAGAAGATATAGAGGAATTTATCATCGGTGTAGAAAGAGAACTTTAGGTTTGGATTAAATATTAAGAAGATAAAGATAATGTAAATCAGAAGGCAATTGTTGACAAAGAAATGAGCATGGTCAATAATTCCCTTTACTTAAGTCCAAAGCATATAAAGATGATTAATGTGTTAAAATAAGAAAATACTCACAGGGAGGAAAATTCATAAAAGATAGAGATATTTTATGAATGTATGGCATTAAACTGGACTTCAGGGAAGTATGAGAAAGAAGACAGACATCTATAAATTATGGTTTTGGAGATGATGATGATATCATGAACTTCAAAAAGATCAGGATCAGTCAGCACCTGATCCTTAATGAAATAAAAGTTGACTATTCCCTTGAGATTAAGATCACCAAACAGAAACTCACACTAAAGATGGCAGGGATTTGTCCATTCAGTTGGTTGGACTGGCATGATTTAGTGGTACTGTAATAAACAGCCATGCATATTGGTGGTATACAATAATCATACTATAAATGTTAACAAGAAATAAGTTTTTAAAAATGCAGTAGCAAACAAAACTATATTGCTGACGGAATGGTCGTATCTTACATATATACCTCCTATTCTTTTACAGATGTGATCTTTTGTGGCATCATTTAATATTGAGATAGAAAAACATAGGTTTTAAATTCTAGTATAGTAGGTGGTATCCATTTTCTGCACCTGCTGGGAGTGAAACAAGGATAGGAAATTACAGCCCCCAAATATCCTAATTTTCCAGTCTGCAATGCATTTTTTCCCTCTTTATGAAATAGATTATTTATATGTCTGGGCAATTCTATCCACTTGCCAAAACACAGGAATTTGCTTCAATTGCCATAACATAAACCACTGTTTCTACAGCTGAAGTGGATTTAAAGAAATAGACTTTCCATAATAAAAACAAACCATTCACTTCTTTTAAGTCAGATAACATAGTAACACTGTTCAATCTTCCTGTGAACAAAATCTGTAGCATTCTGTAATTCTGTAATCCTGAAAGTTGCAAATATGATTGCTGGGAACCAGACAATCCTGGCTTACTTAATAATGCAACCTTCTTGATACATCTGAAATTGACCAAAGGCTGAAATCAAACCCAACATGCTAGACTAAAATATGTGTATTTTATGGTTCCCTCTGTAATACAAATGCAACCACTCAGGAGAATAACAAAGAGTTTTGCTTTTTAAAGAAAGAGCTTAGAACTCAGATAAAACCCCAAATTCAAACTCCAATTAAATTAGCAGAAATGTGAAAGCACAACAAAATATAATAGTTTATAATGTTGTGCAAGAGAAATAGCTGATCTGTTATATGCGACTTCTGAAATACTGTATATGGACTTTGAAAGAAGCCAGTTTAATACAGTAGTTACGATACCAGGCTAGAAACTGGGAGTGTGATCCAGTCCTGCCTTATGCACAAAGCCAGCCGGATGATCTTGGCCCAGTCACTCTCTTTTAGCCCTAGGAAGGAAGCAGTGGCAAGCCACTTCCAAAAAGCCTTGCCAAGAAAACTGCAGGGATTAGTTCAGGCAGTTGCCAAAAGTCAAAACTGACATATAGCCACCAAAAACAACAACCAAAGAAACCTTCAATTTTTTCAGTCTTTCTGTTTCTATCAACTCATTTACTCTTATTTTAATATATTTTAATATTTAATATATTTTGTTTTGCAATTTGTCACATATTTGTTTTATATGATAAAACCTGTATATTTACTTCATAACCATGTATTCACTTACCTTATATTCATTTTGGTATTTATTCTTTACCCGTTCACTCTTGACCTTGTCTCTTCTTGTTTTGCTACACACACTTAAATCACCTTTTTATACTTCAGATAATCTATTTATCCAACTCTCACTTCCATATTAAAAAAAAACCAAGCTTTCTCACCATTCTTAAACTGAAAAGCTGTGGGCAGATAATTGACATACATTTTGAAATAAGTATCAATATTCTAGTTACCTTAAAAAAACTTCCTCTCTCATCAAGAGACTGGGGTTCCATGGCAGAAGTTGACATTTTCTCTGGGAAAGAAAGCCCTAATGAACTAAAAACAGAGACATATTTAATAGTTACTCTGGGCTATAGGAAATTCCTTTCCAAGCCACAGAAACAGTCACAACATCATTTTTGCCAAGCTTTTTTCCATTAACAACATAGTGCTATTTCTTTCCTACCAGAGCCTTTAATGTATCTTTTTGACCTATTATTTCCCGTGAATCACACTCTAAAGACGGTGCTGCTGGCATTTTCCCCTCTCCACAAATACACCCATACATTGTTTTTGATGAATTCTAATAGGCTCATTGTGAAAGAATACAAAGGTTTAATATTTACTTATTTGCTAGATCTCAGTCTAAACTAAACAAATACAACATGTTTACTAAAATTCCACATGTAATACAACCAAACTTTTTCCTTTTAAAAATATATATTTTATTAGGTTTCATTATAAGATAAAACAGAAAAGACAATAGTTAGAGAACTAAGGGAAAGAGATAAGCGGGGGGGGGGGGGAGTATTTAACTTCCAATTTTCAGTACAGTAAAATGCAAAAGAATTACAACCTCAACCTTTGCTTTACATTTCACAACATTCCAAGCCATTTTAAAAATAGCAAAATTGATCTGATCATCAAAACGTAAAATCAGGATTTCATTATTTTCAGTTTTGAGAAAAAGACACATAAAGCATTGAAATGTACACCCTTAGCTACTTCCACTGCAAATTCTTTGGCACATAGACTTGTAGTACTTATCTAAATGAGGGTTTTAAAAACACAAACAAGGCTTTATCTGTGAATATATGTTTGTCCAAAAGACTTAAAAGTCTTAATTTCAGTAATAATTTACCATCAGGCAGAAATTATAATATCAGGTTATTAACTACAAAATCAGAAGGAGAATCTTTTTCAGCCGTCAGATTTTTATTAATGGCTTTATTAATAATCTTTTGCAAGCTGCAACTTACCTCATCAGATTCCTTCTGATCATCTGCCTTTATAGACTAAAATGGCTCTTCTCCTACTGTGCAGCAAGATTACAAGATTTACTAATATAATATCTCAGTGCTACTAAGTCATTATTGTTTATGCAAATAATAATGTATGCAAATTAACAAAGTTTTAAAAACTATTCTCTATTCCCTTGATCTCCTTAACACTATCTGGGTACAGCAAAAACTGTATAAATTAATTTCTCTCTCTCTCTCTCTCTCTCTCTCTCTCTCTCTCTCTCTCTCTCTATATATATATATATATATATATATATATATATATATATATATATATATATATATATAGTTAGTTATTTAGTTAGTTAGTTAGTTAGTTAGTTAGTTATTTAGTTAGTTAGTTAGTTAGTCCAATACACAATGAGGGTTTTAGTGGGTATATATCTATATACACATAGTAAAATACATGATGAAGGTTATAGAGGAGATACTCATAGTAAAATACAGTGGTACCTCAAGATACGAACCCCTCGTCTTACGAACAACTCGTGATACGAACCCGGGGTTCAGAAAAATTTTGCCTCTTCTTACGAACTTTTTTCGAGTTACGAACCGGCGTTCGGAGACTGCTGGGAAGCCGCGCGGCTGTTTTAAAAGGTGACAGCCGGCCTGGGGGGCTTCCCAGCACCCCCCCGAACCCGGGTTCGGGGTTCGGGGGGGTGCTGGGAAGCCCCCCAGGCCGGCTGCGACCTTTTAAAACAGCCGCGCGGCTTCCCAGCTGTCTCTTGAAGCCGAACGCCAAAGCCGAACTTCCACGTTCGGCTTCGGGAGACAGCTGGGAAGCCGCGCGGCTGTTTTAAAAGGTGACAGCCGGGCTGGGGGGCTTCCCAGCAACCTCCAGAACCGAACCTGGGGTTCGGAAAAATTTTGCCTCTTCTTACGAACTTTGTTCGAGTTACGAACCGGCGTTCGGGAGGCTTCTGGGAAGCCCCGCCGCCCGGCTATCACCTTTTAAAACAGTCGCGTGGCTTCCCAGCAGTCTCCGAACGCCGGTTCGTAACTCGAAAAAAGTTCGTAAGAAGAGGCAAAATTTTTCTGAACCCCGGGTTCGTATCACGAGTTGTTCGTAAGACGAGGGGTTCGTATCTTGAGGTACCACTGTATTGCCTCTTTTATTTTTATCCTGTATTGGATAGCCACCCAAAGTTCTCTGAGTTGGATGGCTTGTACATGTGATTCATAAATAAAGAAATAAATGTTTCCCACTGTTGAAGCTGACATGTTTTCTTCAGTGGCTCCATATTTATACATATATTAACCACAATATCTGTTCAGCTGTTTCTATCTACTTGTTGATCTCTTTGTAGATTTTTTATTACAGATGAGTATGTACAATTACCATAAAATGGCACATAAGCGATATGAGAAAAGCTAAATCAGGATTAGAATGAGAGCAAAGTACTGCAAATCTAATACAGTGATCCCTCTATTATCGCGAGGGTTCCGTTCCAAGACCCCTCGCGATAATCGATTTTTCGCGATGTAGGGTTGCGGAAGTAAAAACACCATCTGCGCATGCGCGCCCTTTTTTCTATGGCCGCGCATGCGTAGATGGTGGAGTTTGCGTTCCCCGCCGCCCACGCAAAGGGGAAACCCCGATTCGGCTCCTCGCTGCTGCTGCGCTACCGAGCAGATCAGCTGCGGGGCGGCCGAAGGAACCTTCCCTGGGTCTTCCCCCTCTTGCTGGCGGGCGGGCGAGCGGCGGGCATCAGCGAGGAGCCGGGGTTTCCCCTTTGTGTGGGCGGCCGGGAAGACCCAGGTTGGGGGTTCGGGGGGGTGCTGGGAAGCCCCCCAGGCCGGCTGCGACCTTTTAAAACAGCCGCGCCGCTTCCCAGCTGACTCCCGAAGCCAAACCCGGAAGTGGTTTTTTAAAAAATTAATATTTTTTTAAAAATCGCGATATAGCGTTTCGCGAAGATCGAGATCGCGAAACTCGAGGGATCACTGTATACAGTTCTTTATAGTTATCAGTCATTGCTGCAGGAATCAAACCTAATTTCAGCATTTTATTTACCAGAGTAAAACTTCAAGTATCAGGTACATTTAAGAATTTTAATACATAGTTTTGAAACTGTAGTAAGTTTCCCTGATGAGCCTGCAGTGTGATTCATTACCTTTAATATCAATATAAATATTAAGAGAAACAGGATATATGAATAATCTCTTTTCTCTCAGAAGTTGTACACATAGTAGGTACTACTCCATTAAACCATGATTATTGCTACAGACATTCAATTGTTCTATGCAAGTTGATATGCAGCACAGACTTTAATCAGACACAGAGCAACCTTTGTGGAAACAAATCTGTGCACTGAGTATCTCAAACTATGAGTTTATTACAGGATAACAATCTGGTGCTTCTTTTAAATATTAGATTTGTTTATTGTATACTGTTTATTATTGTTGTGAGCCGCCCTGAGTCTGCGGAGAGGGGCGGCATACAAATCTAATAAATAATAATAATAATAATAATAATTATTATTATTATTATTATTATTATTATTATTCTCCTCTAAATTGTGGTAGGAACGCTTAAGAACATGCTATATGTTCATGTTTAGCATTTGCTTTTAGATATGTTTTCTTCTCTTTTTCCTTGTTTTCTGGTCACAATTAGCTGCTGTATCTAGTATTTTATCTAAAAACCATATCATATTGATATGGTTTTTCACAGACTGGGAAAATTCTTAACTTACGTATTTTAAATGGAAGCTGCCCATAGCCTTTTGGACTCAACCAGTCTCAAAATCCAATAAATTAAATGATTCTAACTAAAATAAAAATATAAATGCTTATACTGTATTTGTTATATTCATAAACATATATATTGGGATATATAAACTTCTATCCCACATTTTATTCAGATAAGAAAAGAGAAATTTAGTGTCTCTGTGACTACAAATCTACTCAGTCAACATGTGTATAATTAAAAATCTCCACTGCAGTTCAAGCCCACCCACCATGGAGGACACAGATGCTTCTTCAGCACATTTATGTTATTGGCTCTCTTTAGCTTATCTATACTACACAAATGCCTGAGAAAAGAGAAAAGCAAACCATTTTACAGGCACATCCTCCATCGCTACTATTGTTAATTGTTGACTTCTATCCAAGAAAGCTTTCTCCAATTTAATTACCAGTCTCTTTTATAGATAAACTGTTGCCTTTTACCTTCTCACAATAATGAAAATTGTTGACAAAAATGCTCTTTTGGAACATACAGCATCCAATGGCACAAATTTTATTTGGTATTCTCACAATACTGGTATGTAGACTTGAAAATTGGCTGTTACAAATTGGGAGTGGAACTTTTCTTACTGGTGAATTATCTTTTGGTAAGATTCTTCCCCAAAACAATATTACCTTTGCTGAATACTTTCTGTCCATCTGTTTAGGGAGTTTCATAACTAAATGGCAATGGCCTCAGTTACCGGTAATTTTGTTATGATGTTTAATATTGAGTGGTATGAGCATTTTGATTTACTCTCCCAAGGTTCAAATGGAATATCTTATAAAATATCTAGTAGTAAGTAATAGATCAACTATTTTGCCTTAAATTCTTCTTTAAAACATTGAAATATAAAGTGTACATTTTGTAAAACAACTTGACGACAATTTATCCACTCTCTCAGTGATAAATGTCAAACTTATTCATTAACAACAAAGCATGTGATCAGCAAGTCAGGGAAAAAACAGATGAGTATGAACTCAAAACTATGTATAAACAAGCAGTAATTTAAAAGTAGAGGATTTTGCAATCAGCAAAAAACAACTATTTAAGCTTACTGAAGAAAACATAATACATTTCAATGGGTCATTTCCTCTCTAGAGATCTGTGTCAAAAGATAAGAATGAAGAAAGGTTGCTGTGTTCTTTGTTAATATTTTAAAATAAAATATATTTCAAAGAAACTGTTAGATCAGAGGATCAGAGGTTATTTGGACCTACATTTGCTAATCTAAAGCATTTCACCGAAAATTGACTTCGTTTTATATGAGACATTTTTGAATCAGGATAGAATTAAGAATACTGTACTGGCGAAAACTGAAGTTAGCAAACATACCCACACTATTACCATATGGTCATAAAATACCTCTTCAAAATGGACAGCAAGCATCTTCTTAAGGGCGGGTCTGTATTTTAAACCTTGGAGATTGGGAGCTGGACTATATTCATTGGCAGAAATGGCAGGTATGATCTTTCATTTTTGTCACATCACTGAGTGGTTTCTGTCCATTTATATACTTAAAAGTAAATGGGCACAATCAATGGAAAGGTTTATTTCTGGCAACATTTGGTAACTCCTCTTTTAAATTTGATTTTAGTACAAATGCAATCTTTCTATTTGGTTGATGCTGAGTTACATACATACATACATACATACATACATACATACATACATACATGCTTACTTACTTACTTATTTATTTATTTATTTATTTATTTATTTATTTATTTGAGTTGAAAGGGACCTCACGTGGTGAAGGGAAGCCGACGGAGCCATCTCAGCAATTGCTGCCACTCCAGCAGCTTCCCTTCATTACGTGACTTCCTGGCACTCTTGCTACTGGAAGGGAAATCGCCGCGTGTTGGAGCCACAGGGAAGGAGAAAGTTTTTGAAGCTGCTTACAGGTAATAAAAGGAAGCAATGAGGAAAGGAGCCCCCAGAAGCTGCCAAGATTTCAGCAGCCCCCACCCTTCCTGCAGCTTGGAGCTCTTAAGAGAGCTCCTCAGCCCTCCTGAAGCTGCCGGGATGGCAGCTTCTGGGGGCTCCTTTCCTCATTGCTTCCAGCAGCCCCCACCTTTCCTGCAGCTTGGAGTAGCAAATTTATTTATCCCATTGGAAATAAAGAAAATAGATTTAATTGGTTCCCAGCGAGTTAACAGGGGCTGGGAACCAATTAAATCCATTTCCATTATTTCCTATGGGATAAATAAATTCGGTACTCGACCAAATCGGTTCTCGACCACACTTCTGAAACGAATTGTGGTCGAGTACCGAGGTACCACTGTATTATTATTATCTGTTGTTATCCATTATATGATGATCTCTGACACAAAGGCCATAAATTATATTGAAAAAGTTGGGAAAGGGCACGGCTCCTACTTTTAATTCTATACATAATTACACAAATGATGGTTTCTAGTTATGTGAAAGCAACTAAACCTGTGATGGCGAACCAGAGGTGGCATGCAGAGCCCTTGTTGGATTTCTATGTTATTTATGGTTATAAGTGATGTTCTTCACTTCATACTGCAGAGACTCAACAGATACAATGACTCCAATATAAATCTTATGCTTTTATTTCTTCTTTTCTCATTGAACTGGTTTCACATTTACACAAATAAACAACTTGACAGTATAACTATATTTCTCTACACGCAGATTCACCAACAGTCAGCGTACTGGAATTCTATCTTCCAACTGCCAAAACTGATTTACATATCAGTATGCAAATTAGCTCTCTCTCAACATTCTATCCCCTTTTTCTATGCTATATGTTAACAGCCCTCTTGTTAGGCACACGTGCCATTGCCAGCTGCTCTTCTGCTTTCTGGCGTGCACATGTGTGTCAGCCAGCTGGTCTTCACGGGTGCCCGAGCACTGGAAAACGGCTGAAAAACGACCTGAAAATGGCCCAGAAAACGGGCAAAAAACCCAGGCATGCATGTGCTGGCCAAGGTCACCAGTGCTCCAGAGTGTGCAAAGACCAGCTGACTGGCATGGATGTGCATTATGGATGCTCAACGAGCAGCTGGCCAGTGCACACATATGCACTGGCCAGCTAGTCTCCAGGTTTCCGATGATCCGGCATGCGCATATGCACGTGCGTTCCAGTTTGGGCACTCGGTGCTGAAAAAGATTGCCATCACTGAACTAAAGCAAATGCTACAATACAGAGAAAAATATTTCCAGTCTCATAATTGGAAAACCAACCCAAACATGTTGACAGATGAACATTAGAAATTTTAACTTTCTATTGGGCATTTTGGAATTTCTCAAACATTTATAAACAATTCCTTCATTTACAAATGTCTAACAAAGAGGATGCTTCCCAGAAAAACACCACAATCAAACCTTTTTGCAATATGCTACTATGGAAAGAATAGATGTTTTAAGAAGGACACTCAGTTCATGTGAAATGTTTACTATTATTCTGCATGATAGCAACGTTCCAATATATGGGGGGCTACTACAAAGACGAGAAGGGTCTTTGTAGTACCAAAGCACCAAAGGCAAGAAACAGTGGATGAAAACTATGAAGAGAAGCAACATAAAAGGAGAAATTTTATAATGGTGAGAGCATTCAACCAATGAAACAGCTTGTTTTCAGAAGCTGTAGGTGTTCCATTACTGGAGGCTTTCAAAAAGAGAAATAAATGGACAACCATTGATCTGAAATGGGGGTCCAGATCTCCTGCTTGAATAGGGGATTGGACTAGAAGACCCCCAAGGTCCCTTCCAATTCTATTATTCTATGTATAATTTCATGGGCATTCTAGAATGCTTTGAAATCCATGCAGAGACTGAAGTTCCATAGCAAAAAAATATTTCTGGAAAGAGTTATCTAAAATGGAACCTTATGAGGCAAAGAATCTCATGAGGCATAATAGCTATTGATTCAGAGCAAATATTCTAAGTAGCAGAACATTCTGAGTTCTTGCATAATTGAGGGTTTTTTCCATGTTATGCCTATCACAAGCATATTTTAAAGCAGCCCCATACATTCATGATCCACAAGTAAACTGAACAAAACACATCAAACCAGACAAATAATTTCTTGTTTCAAGTCTTTGTGGTTTGTACTGCTTGATTACATGCAACTGAGAAAAAATAATAAAAATAAGTTTCCTTGAGGTGCATATCCTTTCAATACAGGATATGTATTGAAATATGTATATTAGGAAACATGTCCTGATAATAATAAACAAAAAACACGGAAGCATTATGATGTGAATTTTTGAATGAAATAGTCATGTTTTTCTTCAGTTAGGGCAACTACACTGATGTGCTTTTTAAAAAAATAAACACTAAAGTTCAATTATTTCATATTGATAATTGTTCTTATTCATTAAGTCGTGTCCGACCCATCGCGACCCCATGGACAACATTCTTCCAGGCCTATCCTCTACCATCCTCCGGAGTCCATTTAAGCTCACGTGAACTACTTCAGTGACTCCATCCAGCAGCCTCATTCTCTGCCATCCCCTTCTTCTTTTGCCCTCAATTGTTCCTAACATTAGGCTCTTCTCCAGTGACTCCTTCCTTCTCATTAGGTAGCCATGAATTTTCATGATCTGGCCTTTCAAAGAGCAGTCAGGGTTGATCTCTTCTTGGACTGGCTTGTTTGTTCGCCTTGCAGTCCAAGGGACTCGCATAAATCTTCTCCAGCACCATAGAGTTCAAAGGCCTAAATTCTTTGGCACTCAGCCTTCCTTATGGTCCAACTTTCACAGACATACATTGCAACTTGGAAAACCGTAGCCTTGACTATACTCACTTTTGTTAGCAGAGTGGTATCTCTGCTTTTTAGTATGCTGTCTAGATTTGCCATAGCTTTCCTCCCCGGGAGCAAGCATCTTTTAATTTCTTGGCTATAGTCCCCATCTGTGGTGATTCTGGAGCCCAAGAAAATAAAATCTGTCACTACCTCCATTTCTTCTCCATCTATTTACCAAGAATTGAGAGGGCCGGATGCTATGATCTTAGTTTTCTTAATGTTGAGTTTCAAGCCAAATTTTGTACTCTGCTTCACTTGCATCAAGAGGCTCTTTATTTCCTCTTCACTTTCACTAGAGTGGTATCATCTGCATGCCTGAGATTGTTGATATTTCTCCCAGCAATCTTAATTCCAACTTGTGATTCATCTAACCCTGCCTTTCTCATGATGAATACATAAAAGTATAGAAAATCAGAAAGAAGGCTTAAAGATATGTTAGCTTGCATTGTTTCTTTAAAGTAACATACAGCCATTTTTTAAAACAGTTATATTTTAAGGAAATGTTAACATAGCAAATTTAATACTGGTAATCATACAAAAGGTCTACATATTTTTTCACTGTTATTATATGTTAGATGTAAAATTCCTATATCCAGGGTTTCTAGGGCTAAGCCAACTTATCTATTAAAACAGTGGCAGCTTTACATTTCCCTCTCTTTTTTCACAGATCAAACAGCCATGGCCACCAAACTACTCTCAAAGTATATTGTGACAAACATAAATTTGAGGATATGTTTGCATATAAATTTGGACAAGATAACATTTCTGATTAGATGACATTGCAAATCAGCCCTAGACTTCAAAAGCTCTTTGAGTTTAGCAGACAATATGCATTCTTCAAAAGTGATCCAACAATAAAATTCAAAGCATGCATATACAAACATAATGGTTTGGAAAGCCTCCTTGAAGTCATGGAAGACCTGTAAGTAGGGATACAGAATAGAAAGATTGGAGCATCAATTTCCTTGCTATGTTAACAAAAGAGAGTAGAAATTGATATGTAGCCAAAATGACCTTATTTCCAGGATCAAGGATCCCCAGGTCTTGCAAAAGCAGAGAGATAAAGGGTAAAAAAGCCTAAGATGAAGAAAAAGCACAAACTAAAGAAAATTAATCCTCATAGTGATACAACACTGAGCATAAGGAACTCTAAAATGCCAGGAGAAAAAGGTGCATGAAACCATCAGAAAAAATAATACAGCTAGCTAGCTCCAACTTGCAGCAAGGCTTACAATTCCTCCTACTTATTATGTAACTTAAAAGATAATTTATATTTAATGTATTGCTCAAGTTTTCCATCACTTTCCATCAGCAACATAATATAATAATAGAATTTAATAACATTTCCAGATCTAGGATCCAAAAATCTAGATAGCCAATGTATGAATTATGAGTTGTCACCTAGAAATGTGGATCAAGATCTGTAGCCTAAAGTAAGAGACTCAGACAGATGGATATTTGGTCCCTAAGGAAAGCCATTATTGGCTAAGATACAACATTCTTTCTCTTGTAAACTCTGAGACGAAAATCTCATTAAGACTACACTGGAATTGGGTTCTTATATCCGATGCATTAACCACTTAAATACACTAGTCTTGTTAAGAATATTAATGTTAGCACAGGGTATGCAACATGGTGCTGGAGACATCAATGTGCCACCCCAAAACTTTCATTGCCCACTAACCACCATGTCTCATCTGATACTCTCATTGTGTGCAAGCACAAGTATTCATTGTATATTTATTTTGAAAACCTTAAACAATGAAGGATACTTACAATAAGCAATAAGCATTGATAAATGCTTCATCTATTCTCATGATAGCTTCTTCATGTATTGCTTTTATATTCAGCACAACTCCCACTCTGTATTTGCACACAACGTTCTATAATTCAAAATCTATTAATCATACACTTTGTCTTAAACAATAACATATGATAGATCTCACATTCATGTATTTCTCAATAACCTGATGGGCAAAAAAAACATTTCAGAGACCCTATATGGCAGAAAGCCACTTCCCCAATTTTGCTCCCTGACATCTCTCATTTACTTTCTACAAGCACCCTCCTAGGCATACTTAATAGACTTAATCGCCTTGTCATTTTTTGCATTCATTCTTGATAGGTTTTGTTTTGAATAAGCAACAATAGCAAGGTTCTTCCAATGATCAGGCATATATATAACTTGCATGCATGAAATGCAAACAAAACTAAACAAAATAACATTAGCAAATCACACCCCTAATTTAACATTACACTTGCGCCCTTACCTTTTGGCAACAGTCTCACAGCTTTTATGACTTTTTCTTCTTTAACATTTATTATATTGGTTTAAATTCCATTCTTTGACATACAAGTAATCCTTGGGTTACAGCCATTCATTCAGTGACCATTCAAAGTTACAATGGAATTAAAAAAGTGACTTTTGACCCTTTTTTACACTTATGACCATTGCAGTATTCTGATGGTCAAAATTTGGCTCCTTGGCAACTGGCATATATTTATGACAGTCGCACTATCCCAGGGTCATATGGTCACAATTTGTAACCTTCCCAGCTGGCTTCCAAGAAGGAAAGTCAATGAGGGAAGTCAGATTTGCTTAGCAGCTGCATGATTCACTTATGAACTGCATGATTTGCTTAAGAACAGTGGAAAAATAAGTTGTAAAATGGGGCTCACTTAACAAGTGTCTTGTTTAGCAACATAAATTTTGAGCTTGTAAGTTGTAAGTCAATGACTACCTGAATCAACACCATTCCTGTACAAATCTCTAAAATAACGATTCGTTACTCCAGCGTTCCCTTCAGTTTCATCCAGGGTTATACTGTATAATCATTTGTTTTAAAATGCTTAATTTCATTCTGCTGGAGACTTCTCATTTAGCAATTTTTCACTCACTTCCAAAACAATTATACTTTTTAAAATCAAAATTGCAGTTCTCCTCTATTGCTGTTCAAAGTTACAACGGCACTGAAAAAAGTGACTTACAACCAGAGGTGGGCTGCTAAGGTGGAACGGTGACATGTGCTTGGCCCCGTGGCTCTGAGTGCTAGCGGAGTCCAGCGCAATTCTGCTACTGCCCAGGTGCAGTAGCAGAATTGCACTGGACTCCGTTAGCACTCAGAGCCACGGGGGCGAGCACATGTCTCCGTTCCACCTTAGCAGCCCACCTCTGCTTACAACCAATGTTTGAACTTATGACGCTACAACATCTCTATAGTCACATGATCAACATTTGAGTGCTTGGCAGGCAGCATGTATTTATGATGGTTGTGGCATCCCAGGGTCATGTGATCTTTTCTTGCAACATTCCCAGTCAGTTTCTGACAAAAAAAGTTAACAGGAGGAAGCCAGATTTGTTTAATGACTGCATGATTCACTTAACAACTGGTAAATCAAGGATTACAGGTACGGTGCATTATTTATTTTTTAAAAAATCTTAATCTTTGCTTTCTTTCATTATATTTTTCCAATTATTTTTCTTTCTATAAGCAAACATTATGTCGATTTTTTTTGTTCTCTTCTCTCTTTCTCCCTCATCCAGCATTCTAAATATAATATACAGTAATTTCACAAACCTCTATAATACTTTGTAACGTAAATCTGTTCACTCTGTTCCAAGCAATTTTCCACACCCTCTTTCATTACATCCACTTCCCCTTCATTCTGTTCAGGATTTTAATCTTGTCCTACAGGACTTACAGTATCTGTTCTTACAGTCACTCTGTAATCACTGTAGTTCCTCTTTCCTAAGATCTACTCTTGACTCTGCCAGAAATTCTCACCACTCATGTATCCTTTGTTATTTCTTTCAGACTTTCATCTTATCGAATCAAGTATACTTTCAGATTCATTCCTTTGCTATGTTTATACATGAATAAACCTATGCTATAATATGTATTCATAACACATTTTTTCTAAAGCAGGTATCCAGCAAATAAGCACCCTTCTCATTCATAACATTTGGATACTTAGACAGCTAAGTTCTTAGACAGACATGATAGGTGAATGCTATGCTCCAGTTAGTAGAACATGGATGAATGAGAAGGAGACAAGTAGGTGCACATATTGACTCATCATGGGTTAGTCAATCAAAACTTTTACATAACTTTTTGTTAGAGGAAGGACAAGAGTACAGGCTTTTAGGTGTACCCACGGCATATGCAGGATTCCCCATTAACAGTAGGGATTCAGCACCAATTTATTGTGGCATATTTTGACCAATATGTAACAAGCTGAAGAACCTGCATAGCCCAGTTCTATTTGAAGCATGATTTTACAGTTTTGTACAATGTGGGATCTCTAATCTAAAGACTTATGAAAGAGCCTGGTAGGAAGTAAATGTTTTATAAACCATACTGATTTTTAAAAAATAATCTTTATATATACATATGCATGAATGTGTGTGTATGAATATATGAACAAACAATAAACACACACACACATATATACATGATAATTATATAGAAAACATTCCATTCATCCTTCCCCTTTAAGGAGGCAATTCATAGTAAACAACCCTTTCTTTCATGTGCTATTTTCCCCCATTCAAGTCAAATCTAGAAGATAATGAATTGACTTCAAAACGAACAACAAAAAACCACCTCTTAATGCTTAAAGCGATAGTAAAAAAAAAGAAAGAAAAAGTTTGATAAAAGATACCCGGTTCGGGAGAATGGATGTTTAAGAAAGGGGAAAAAAAGCAAGGCAAAGATTGATCTCCAGGGATTACTAGGGGGGGGGGAAACAAACAAATGTAACGCCCCCAAAGGAATGGGAACACACTGCCGGCCCCATTCTCGCCTTTGAAAACTAACACCTCAGAAATCAGCTGTCTCCCCCCCCCTCCGCCGCCCCCGAGTAAGAATGCTAAGCCTCGCTTCGCCCAAAGACGCTAAGCGAAAACTGTGGCCGGCTACAAGGGAGCTCAGCCTAATTGCGCCTGCCAGCCAGTGTGTTTACTTTATACTTCAGTGTGTTGATGAGGGAAGGAGACGAAGAGATTCCTTCAGCACAGCCCTGAGCTGCAGCTGATGATCGGCTGTTAAGAACGCCGCCGGTTTCTCCAGCCCCCACCCCCGGACGCCCAAAGGGAGGCCTTTCCGGCTCCCCTTTCCCAAATGGCTTCTACAATATAGGACTGAGGGGAGGGGGCAGGAGGGGAAAAAAGCGCCCGCCTCCGGAGGGACCTCGCATTTTCCCTCCTGTGAACTAAAGGGGGGGGGGGATCCACTAAGTTACCCGTGGCAGATTCGCCCCGTTTTGCGCGCCTTACCTCATGCTGAGTCGCCCCCACAAAGGGAGCAAAAAGTCCTCAGGAAGAAAGAAGCCGCTGCGGGCTCGGGAAGACGCGGCTTTAAACTCTTAATGCAGAGGGAGGCAGAGCAAGCGGGGAGGCAGGCGAGCGAGCGGAGCGCCCAGGCTTTGTTTCGTCTTCGGAATCCGCCAGCTCTCGGCTCCTTGTTGCGTCCCTCGGGAGGAGCCGCACTTCGAGAGGGAGACGGAGAGAGACCGGGGAGGGGGGCGGAGAGGCGGAGAGCGCGCGCCAGAGATCTCCCGGCCGCGCCAGCCTCGGCACTGCGCTCCACACACACAGACACACACCCCGCGGTCTCCAGAGGGCAGCCCGGCCCGAACCTGGGCGGACAGCGGGAGCTTCGCGAAGGAAGAGGAAGTCGCGTTTTGGGCCGAGGACTGGGAGCAAAAGCAGGGAGGAGGGGGAGGGAGTCAGCCAGTGAGGAAAGTGAGGGAGGCCGGTCAAGTAGCCAGGGAGCCGGCGGGGCGGGCGGCGACCCGGCTTGGCACTTGAGGAATGCCGGAGCGGGCCGGGGCAGAACCGCAGGCAGGCGAGGAATCGCAGGTGGTTGGGTTTCGGCTTCGGGGCTGGGTGTGCTTTTCAGCCGCAAACACGAAATCCGTGCGGGGAGGCCGTCGCGAAACGTAGCAAAACGAAGCCTTTTGGCGGGGAGCCGGGCGCTCCCCCCCCCCTCAGGTAGAGCGCTCTCCAGGTGGTTGCTTTGTTTAAGCGCAGATTCGATTGTGTAAGAACCGTTCCTTTTTAAAGAGAGTTGTACGCACGGGTCCTCGAATCAGGGCTATAATTGGGTCCAGAATTTCCCTTAAGCAAGAGGTCCTTAATTGAATCTTTCATCATTTCAGGACCGTTTTGTCATAGTTCTTTAAGCAAATCCAGTTTCCCCCCATTGACTTACCTTGTCCTGGGAGATGGTTGGGAAGGTCACAACAAGTCACATAATCTCAGGATTCTGCAACCATTGTAAATACATACCTGCTGCCAAGCGCCCAAATTTTGTTCAAGTGACTCTGGAAATGTGATGCTCATTAAGTGTGAGTACTGATTGTAAGTCTCTTTCAGTGCCTTTATAACTTTGAACGGTCACTAAACAAATACAGTAGTTGTAAATAAATCTGAGATAGCTGGAACGGGTTAGAAATTATAGTCTTTTCTATATGATACATCTGTTAACCTGGGTTACCATTGCAGGTTGTAAAAGTCTTGATGAGTCTTACATAGAATAGAATGGAATGGAATGGAATGGAATGAGAAATAATAGAATAGAATAGAATATGATTCTTTATTGGCCAAGTGTGATTGGACACACAAGGAATTTGTCTTGGTGCATATGCTCTCAGCGTACATAAAAGAAAATATAGATTTGTCAAGAATCATGTGGTACAACACTTAATGATTGTCATAGGGGTCAAATAAGCAATGAAGAAACAATCAATATTAATACAATCAATATTGTATCTTAGGATACAAGCAACAAGTTAGTCATACAGTCCTAAGTGGGAGGAAAAGGATGATAGGAATGATGAGAAAAAACAGTAGAAATAGAAGTGCAGACTTAGTAAAAAGTTTGACAGTGTTGAGGGAATTATTAGTTTAGTAGAGTGATGGCGTTCGGGAAAAAGCTGTTCTTGTGTCTAGTTGCCTTGGTGTGCAGTGCTCTGTGAAGAGTAGAAAGCTGCTATTTAGGGGTTGTCTGGAGTTTTGTGGACCAGATGTGATAACATTCGTTAACACCTTACCATCCCAAAATCACATAGGTTTTTGGTAAACCTATCCACAGTGTCCACTTCTTGTCAGCCTAGTCAGCTAAATTCAGCATTTTTTAGCTTTGGAAGAGCTTGATGCAAAAAGATACAAAACTCCCATGGAAACCGCCTTTTGTGTTCCCTTCCAGCCCTTGCTGGAACGCTCTCCACTCAGCCAAACCAATGAAACTCACCAGCTGCACATAAGTGTAATAAGACATAAATCTTCTACTGAGACATAAATTCTGCTACTTGTTCTGGGCAAAACTACTTATTTTAGTAGGGAAGTGGAAGTCTGGAATCCCCATTTCCCAGCCACAAACTAGAATGGATTTATGCAATGATAAAATCATGCCCAAAGAAAACGTTTTTAGAAATAACTAAAATTGTATGAAAATTGTGGAAATGGGGCTTTTTGAAGAAAAATAAATTAACAAAACTGAAAGATCAGAAAGCTTTAATGTAGTAAAGCATATTTTATTGAACTTAACAATAGAGATAATGCATTTACGTTATGTTTTAATTAATATCACTGGACATGACAGTCACTTCATTCCTAATTTCAGAGCCATTTGATTACATGTTACTGGTGAAAAATTAAACATTGCTTTTGATTCTAAAAATGATAATCAACTTTAATTCTATATCCCATCCCATCAGAACCAACTGAATGGGCATATTACTCATTCTATTGTTCAGAGAACTACATTTTGCCTTGGCACTCAGATCTTCTCCCCCACAAATAAGAGCTAGGCCTCATGACTCTGGAGCTTTCCAAGGTCCCTCAAAATCTGATTCTGCCGGTAGGCCTGGAGATCCCGGACAATGGATGAACTTGTGAATTGGCTCCATTATTAATAACATCCCCATTTCTTCTTTTCTTGTTCACTTTTGCTTTTATACATTTTAATGGTTTTAATATTTATTATATAGGTGGTAGAAGACAAGGAAGAAGCCTCCCTGAAAAGTACAGTATAGGAATCCTGAACTCGGGCATATCCTGGGCAACAACACAGAATCAACTGTTTATTCAATGGCAGTGAGACAATCTTTGTAATCCCCTGGCTTAAAACACATTTATTTAGCGTATTGTCATATGATAAATATAAGTAGTTCCTTATTTACAATCGCCACAGGGAGTGCCAGAATTGCCATTATATGGCTGTTGAACAAATGGTCATAAGTCAAGGATTATGTGTAGTAGCTTGAAAAGATATAGTTACTTGCAGTAAGGTCAACACATTCAAATGGATGAGCCACTATAAGCGTACCTTTTAGACTGGGAAATATCTAAATTCAGGAATACTCACATGTTCCAGGGGGCTATTTTATGGAAGTGAGATTTAAACAGCTGGAAAATATGGTTAAATATGTTCACCAAGTTCCTTGTCGTGTATTTGTGAAGCACCAGAGATGGAGGACATAGCACATATAGTCTTCAATCCCAGTTATAAAGATCAATATATTGGATTACACGTTAGACAAATGGTCTATTGGAATCCATAGATTAAAACAATATGTTTCATGTATGTTCAGAACTGAAATATACAGAAGGGCTACTTTGTATCTGAATAAAACAGTATCATTGAGAATTTCATATAAGGATCTGATTGGTATGCGACAAAACTTATTTACATTTCCTTTTAATTCTACTGTTTGCTCTCTTGATCTACGTGATCTTATTATCCTTTATTTTGCTTTCTGATATGGTCTTGTGCCTAATCATTACAAGATTATTATTTCAAAGCAAAACTTTTTTTTCATTTGGCAGTCTTAGTAATGAGTAATAGGATGGGTCATTGACTTTTTAAAGAAGACTTGTAAACATTTTGCTTTTCCTTCCTGGAAAAAGGTTCCTGTTCAATTCATTGTTTTTGAATTCTGTTACTAACAGATGGAACTTTGAAATAACTACCCATTAGATTCTTTAAGAAAGTACAGTATTTTCTTTCCTGCCTACAGCAAGAAAGATGAGATGGGTTTATGGAACCATGAGCATAATATACATTAGTAAGCTTGAACAATTTTTATCAAATAAAGCTTTAGAAATATTAGAAGAGCTAGCAATATTAACTTGTCCAGCAGCTAAACTGAATGTGAGCAGCTTTACTGTTGTAAAGACCACAAACATTAAAATATAAAAAAGAATATTTGTAGCTCAGGATTGAAATGAGTGGTCCTTGGTACTCTTTGAGCTTGGTTTTTTCCCCCAGGTGTCTCATTACCCAATCCAGATGTGTTATCTACGAGGGTCACCCAGAAAGTAATGCACCACATTTCCCCCCCAGTCTACGGTAACGGTACAAATGTAAAACTTTAGATATACATTATTTGAATTGTCAGGAGTGCATGTGTAAATTTTGTGTTTCTCTAGCGTAGCTGCAGCAGTGTTTCGAAATGGCATCTGTAAGTTATATACATTACAAGCAGTGTGTTGTCATTGAATTTCTCACTGCGGAGAAAGAAACTGTTGGGAACATTCACAAACTTTTGTGTACAGTTTATGGAGGATCTGCTGTTGACAGAAGTACAGTTAGTCGCTGGGCACAGAGGGTGAGGCCATTAAAAGATGGTTCATCAGAGCTCCAAGGCTTCGTGACCAGAACAAGGAGTACCAACAGGACATACACGCCCTTGTGTCTCACTGGAGGAAGGCCATAGAATGGGGCATAGATTACGTGGAAAAATAGGGAAATATTCTTTCTTGTATGATCAATAAATAATCATTGAAGAAAAAATGTGGTGCATTACTTTCTGAGCGACCCTCATAGTTTGGATAATGAAATGACTCTGACCAGTAGAATTTCATGAGAAGACATCTGTTCTGACACCCCATTCTTAGTTTCTCCTAATGCTCTGAAAATATATTGGTCTGCCAATTGGAATAATTTCTTTTGAGCTGTGTTCCATGAGCATTTTTATTATCTTTATACCCACATTTCTGCTCCACAAAATGGCTTGCTTTTCCAAAGACAGCATAGCAGATACTGTAGTTCTAAATAAGCCATATTTGTTTGTAAAATATTTATGCATAGTTTGTATTTGAGAACATTTTCCTTGCCTCTAATAAATTGGTTGCCTAGCAGAGACAGCTTTAGATTGTAGAGTGAAGTGCTTCATTTTCCTCTGAATACTAATTTTGTTCCAGCTTAGCAGCTAAAGTGAAGTAGGAAGATTCACCATTCTGAAAAACATATTATCAATTGTGGTAACCGATCCAAACAGGAGAGTTTGTTTATCTTTGCAATAAAGGGTTGTGAGCAGAGCTTTCTTAATGAGTTAACTCACTGTGTTAACATTCTATTTTAACCATGACTTGTTTTATACATATGGTAAATGTGTTACAGAGACTGAGTTGATTATATATTGTCATCATCCATAATTTATAAACTATAATTCTTGAGTTCAAACAATGCACTAACTCAGCAACAGCCAAAGCTGGTTATTTAATTCAATCAAATCAGGATGATATTCTTCAAATCATGTTCAGCCGAAATGTGGCTAGTCATTCATTCTCAGCCTAACTTGCTTAACAGGGTTTTAAGAATGTATTTATATACCTTCATGAACAAATGTATTCTGCCTTACTTTCCTCCAAGAAGCCTTGCTAATAAAGTAAATAGTGCCAGTAATACATGAATAAATGAAAAAAAACAAGTTACTTTCCTGCATGTTGTTTTCTATTTTATACATCAAAACAAGGAAATATATATTTATTTTTCTCTTTCCTTCGCCTTGGGGGAAAAAAAGTTCCCAAATAGGTTCATTTCTTAATATTATAAAAGTTAATTTAGTAAAGAGGGAAGGGCTGCATAGCACTCTAATCTCCTTCAAAGAGGATTGAATTTCATTTTATTTATTGAATTTAAACTGCACCTTTTTGCTTATTCTGACACTTTAAATGGCTTACAACAATAAGAGACAAAGTACAAATAGAAATTATCACAATTGAGACTAAAATAAATAAATAATTAATTAAAATAATTAACATTATGAAAGAGATGTGTTTTGATCATCTTCCTAAATATTGTGCAGACTGAAGCTAAACATATCTAATCATAGAGTACATTATGTAGCCTTAGGAGCCACCCGAGAGTCTTTTTTGTGTAATGGAGAGTCCAGGCTTTGGCAGCAGGGGAAACTGCAGAAGAAGTTGTCCCATTAGCCTAACTAACAGGGCAAGTTCATGGCTGGATAGAAGCAGTCTCATTGACAATCACTTTCCCAAACTATTGAAGGTTTGAATGGTCAATATGAATTATACTCAATAGGTAAGCTGTAGCCCATGCAAATCTTTTAGCTGCTATACGAATACCACATTTTGTGTCCACTGAAATTATCTGATTCTTTCTCTAGAATATCTCCAAATGGAAAATATTACAATAGTGGAGAATGGATTGTAACTGAGGCATGGGGAACTGTCCCAAAGCCTGATTGGCTGAGAAAGGGTTACGGTTGATACAATTATGCTGCAAATCTAATTACATGTGAGGTTAAGAGATGTGAATCTCTGCAATGGGTTGTAGCAATATCTTTGAGGAAAAGGAGGCAACAGTCATATGTATTTCAGTCCAAGGAAGAAATGTAACTTGATAAAATGTCTCAGTTTTGACTCTCCTTAATTTCTTGAAGATTAAAGGAGAGAAGGGAAAGATGCATTCCAACTTGGAAGATTATGTTAGTACAGTATAACAATATAATAAAAGTAGTGTCAGTATTCTTCCCCAGTTTATTACAGTCTGAGATCAGAATAAAAATGCTCAGTAAATATACAATTAAAAATTCTAGTGTAAAATAATAACTAACAACTAAAATCTAGAATAAAATCCAGTCTGTCAATTATACATGATATAACTATACTATAGAGAGCTTCGGTGGTGCAGTGGATAGACAGCAGTATTGCAAGCTACTTCTACTGATCCCTGGCTGCCAGCAGTTTGGCAAATTGAATCTCAGTAGGCTCAAGGTTGACTCAGCCTTATATCCTTCCAAGGTTGGTAAAATGATGACCCAGATTGTTGGGTCTAAATTCTATTGCTATACTAAAATTACAATCCATAAACTGTGTGGCCTGTTGTAGGTTCCACGCTAAAAGGGAAAAGACCTCAAATCAACACAGACTGTGGAAACTTCACACTGGACTTCGAACATCTTGCTGCGTGTGCCTCTCCATTCTTTCTCCATACTCTGGGTACTTGGTTTCCAAATTAGATGCAAAAGTTTCCAGAGTCTGTGTTGATTTGGGAAGCCATGTCAACTGCTGATGTTGGTCCACTATGCTTCATTAAGTCCAAGGCAGCTGTTTACCAGGAGATTTTGTAGCACTTCATGCTTCCATCCGGGGATGCTGACTTTATTTTCCAGCAGGACTTGACACCTGCCCACACTGCTAAAAGCACCAAAACCTGGTTCAATGACCATGAGATGACTGTGCAAACTTGCCATAGAGAATCTATGGGGCATTGCCAAGAGAAAGATGGGAGACATAAAACCAAACAATGCAGAAGAGCTGAAGGCCGCTATTGAAGCATCCTGGTTTTCCGTAACACCTCAGCATTGCCACAGGTTGATAGGGAGGGAGGTAGAGAGAGTCATATCTACTGTTCTGGGACTTCGTTAATTCTCCAAAAGTTCACACAAATTTGTTAGTAGTTCCACAAACCACTTTATCTTTCTTTATATTTCTGAGATATCCAAAAAGTATTTTACAGCCTGGAAAGTAAGATAATCAGCAAGAGTCTGTGGAGAGGGGCGGCATACAAATCTAAATAATAAATAAATAAAATAAATAAGAGCTGATTGGAATTTGTGACCTTCCAGCTCTCGGCAATGTTAGATGTCCGAGTAGCTAAAATCTCCAATTGCCAATATTGCTTGCTTTCAGTGTTAGGTTTGGAGAATGAGGAGTTTTCCTAGACCCAGAGCTTGTTTCTATTTCTATTTTAGAAACTGCAATGTAATTTGGAAGGTGATGATATATTAGTTTGTGTCTACAAAGAAAAGATATTCATCAGTACCAAAGAAAACACATTTCCTCCACATCCAATATCTCTGCCATTGTTTGAGATACAATTCTTGAGAGCAGTTTGTAAGAGTTTCTTTTTCTTTTAGTGATAAATTAAAAACACATAGAAAAATAATTAGCCCAAAACATGAGTTAGTTTAATGTATTTTTCTATCTTTATTGAAACACCAAGGATCACAGGAAAAGGCTGTAGGTTTAAAGACAGGTGACCATTTGGTGCCTGGTATAAACATATGCATGCACACACAAAACCTGAGCCATTTATTACCTTGTGCTGCTTATAAAAAAAGAACAAAAGTACAATCAGTGTGCACCAAGGAGAGATGTGCCAGTTATAGGTTAAATGTATATATACATTATTTAAATTATGAGAGTAAATATGGCCATTTAATAGACTTAGACCAGCTCAGAAATGATAATAGGTATAACCACCTAAAAGTCATTGCTTTAATTTCTTGCACACTGCTCATTTATATTAGTGATGATTTGCAGGAGAACCACTCAACAGATGATACCCCACATATTTAAGATGATTCGGTTAAAGTTTTGTTATAGAAAAGCACAAAAGCAGATGGCTCATTTGGAGTGGTGTTCTTACAGAATAAACACATGGTCAATTTTCAGTTTCAGTTTCTGTGTCCTTCTGGAATAAAGATTGCTTCCCTGATACAAAATTTGTATTTTCAATGAAAAATAAATACAATAAATATATGGATAATTGTATAAGCACCAGCACAAAAAATTAAATCGTATACTGTATTCAAAGGAAGAGTTTAAATTCAGTAATTCTACAAATGATAAAATGCTATAAAAAATACAAAGGTAAGCTATACCCAAATTAGATCTGATACATTATACACACAATGGGCTGATAGATTACCAGTTTACTGCCTAATAAAAACATGAAAAACTCACCATTGCCATTTTTAGGCTTTTCAATTGCTGACAGCAATTATTTAGCCAAAACTATTTTTTTAATTCAAATGGCAGCCAGCTACCATGGGGTGAGAATATAAAGTTCAAGGTACAAACCTGAATATAAATCTATGTTTCTCAATTTTAAAAAAATAAGGACAAAAATGTGTCCAACTACTTGCACACAGAATTGATTTGTTTTAAATATTGTTCAGTACAGGATCTCCAGTTTTCAAGAACATAAAATATTCATAAAAACTGCAGTCATCCAGATAGATTATCAGTAGCCGGGGTATTATGACTTATTTCAACAGGTGGGAATAGCATGCCTCATTTTGTATGGCAAACTGGATATAAATTATGTAGACAGGATTAATTTATATATACTGGGTGCAAACTCCACTTTGGAAATACCACTTTCTTCTTTGGAAACTCAGTGTTATGAAAATACAGAACAGAATTATTCTTTTCTACCAGCAACTCAGTCTATGACCTCTTAGAATAACAGAAACAAATAGATTAATTCCATTTGCTCTACGTATTTTTGTACAATCTAAAGCTACACTCTAAACATGCACTTTCAGTGTGAGACAATACATCTGAAGATACAAAGGAAGGTCAATAGAAGAAAACAGGATGCAAGCAACGTACCAAAATCTTAAGAGCATCTGTGGAAAGA